>NC_092354.1:51708056-52308056 GCF_963676685.1 Mytilus edulis
GAGATGCTGAATCTAAACATATACTTATATTTTATCATGGGCCCAGCTTTCAAGTTGGTCCAAATCAGGGTCCAAAATTGTTATATTAAGTATTGTGCAATAAAGTATGTGGCAAGGTTAAACATATCCAAACAGATAACATATGATCACTTTCCTTATATTATGTGTGTCGCTCAATTTTTTTCGACATAAACAAATTATGAAGGTCAATTTCACATGCTATTTATGAAACTTTGACAGGTCTCAAAAATTGCATTGGGAAAATTATGTTTATATCAAGTAGTCTAGATGTTTTTTATCAACACATTACACATTTCCTTAACAGAATTTCCAAATTGATGTCAAATAATCATAGTAAATAAAACAACGTAAATTAGGAGTGGTATTAGCCTGTTGTATTTTTTACATTTTTAACTTTCAGGTATTACTACATGAAAAAGAAATGTAGGTCTACTCATGAAGATTTAGACAATTCTGACAAAAGATGTAGCCAACAATACAAGAGCAGACAGTACCTTGAGGCTAAGAGTTTTGTGACAGGTCTATGCAAAAGATATGGTGATGAACAGCCTGACATTCTTGAAATTCATTTGCCATCATGTCTCTATACTACAAGTTTGGACCGATTACAAATCTTCCTGTGAGAATTTAGCCTCGCCCTACTTATCTTACCAGAGGTTCTATGGAATGTGGAAAGAAGAGTTTCCTCATGTAAAGATTCCAAAGGTTTGTATGGAATAATATTTAGAACAAAAAATGTTGGTTTTTGAAAATGATAAGCAGATAAAATAATATACAGATGTCTAAATTATATCTGAATACACACTAAACATATATATGCTATCATCTGTATTTCACAAAATTGCTTAATATGTACAAAATATATTTTTTTGTTAAGTAATGACAAGTTCCAATTTATTTCCAATAATAATGTGTCAAAATGTCAATTATGTCTGAGTCAACATGATTTTGAAATATAATTTTTATTCTGCACTTTAAGTTAAATTAAGGTCGTATGATGTGTTGTAAAACTATTCTTAAGACTAAGAGTCCATTGACATGGATTTAGGTAACTAAATGTCACCATGGACCTTCAAAATGAAACTGAACTATATTTCAATCTTTTAGTTTTAAAAATAAATTAAATTATGTGGCAACTCTATAATAATTTATTGGTATGACAGTGCCTTTATATCATACCTCCGCTTTATGTTATATAATTAACTCCTTCGTCATAATAGCAAATATCCTTTCATGCTTAAATTGATACATTCATATACTTAAATAGATGTATTGTTTTTCTTTATAGTATCAGAAACTCAGCAAATGTAATGAGTGTGTAATCTTTAAAGAAACCATCAGCAAGAAACTGACAAAGATCGATTTGGGAGAGCTGAAAGACAAGAGAAGAGCACACTTGCTTCTTCACAAGTAAGAATTTTATTCACTCTTAAAAAAGATTTTTTTACTTTTCATTATTGATACAAGTACATCAACATTATTAGCCCAACTGACCTTGAGTGAACTTTTCCTTCTATAAAAATCTCTGCAACAATCTCCTTGGGTTAATAGTATACACAAATGTGGTCAATGACCATGCCTTCAAACCGAAATTGCTAACATATTGTTAAAATAGAACATTGGGGGTTAATGCAAATTTGTCAGATTATCTTGAAAGCTGCTATTATTGAGGCAAACATGATGAGAGATGTTATGTTGTGATCTGCCAATTAATACAAAACCTTCAGTTGACTTGTTATTGAGTAATTAATCTTGGTGACATCTTCCGTTTCTATAAAAAAAAAAAGAAGATATGGTATGATTGCCAATGATACAACTCCCCACAAGAGACCAAATGACACCGAAATTACCAACTTTAGGACACCAACTTCATTTAACAATGAGGTCTTTAGTTAGTTTAGTCACTACTGTGCAAAGAAATGTATTTTTCCTAACATCACTACACCTTGATGTTGGGCAATTATTCCATTTAGGATAACTCACCACTTCTAAAAAATGTGTTGGGTTTAGGTAAGCAAAGGTCATGGAATTAGCACAACTATTAGTTATTTGTGAGTGGTATGTTATATTTTGATTTTTTTTCCCAGAATATGCAGGGGAAAATATTATAAACATATCAAGAAATCGAAAGAACATCCAAGCATGTATACATCAGTAATCATTGACAATATGGATCAGTCTAAACACACGCTGCAGAAAACTATAGACTAATCTCATAAACATGAAAAAGCATAATCGAAAAATTCAAGTGAGAAACAATACTAGGTGTTTTGACCATAGGTACTTGTGGACAGGACAATTTTTGTTTGCCCTCTCCTAAGACTACCAAGGTTTCCATTACATTTCAAGGTAAATTTATTTTATAAGGACCAAGGTTCAGATTGCATTTATTTCCCCATAACATATTGTCTATAATACATGCAAAGCTTTTCAATATATATAGTTCATTTCATTAGATATTTTTCTAGGACATGACATACCTATTTATGTTTGAATTAACATTTTCTTAATACTTTTATCTAGTTATTGCTGATTTTATACACTCTCCGCCTAATTTGTTAAGGCATATTGAATCTTATTGTGACGTCAAGAAAAAACAAAAAACGGTAACTTTAAATAAAATGACCTCATATTTGATATTTATTCAACAGCTTGACAGTGATGACGTGTGATACAAAAACATCACGAGATTTGTCGGATACCTAACTCTTGTTGGCATTTACTTTGATTTTTTTTAATATTTGAAGGAAAGGAACTCAACACATGTCATCATTTTATATCAATGACTTTATTTGGTCAGCAGATGAGTAACATGTGCACCCTCAGATAAGTCAGATAACTACTTCCTGTTTGCCAATATTTTGAATTATGATTGCATTCTTCTTATTAAGTTATGAGCACATGTTTTTAAACCTTTTTTTTTCAGAATGAAACAACTCTTGAAAAAATGCACCACCATGTTACAGGTGTTTTATGTCATGCATTAAAAAAGGCCTATACATTTACATGGACAGATCAGTTTTCATCTGATTGTAATATCACCTTGAATTGTTTGATGTCTGTGTTGGGTGATGTAGCAGCCGTAAGTATTAATTATCAAGTTTAAAGTGAAACAATTAACTTAAAGTTTTCAGGCGAGAGAATAACACATTTTCATTTATTTTGCAATTCATGCAACAACGATAAAGTGTATAGAAGCCACTTTTGGTCCATTAATTTTAAATATCAAAGATATGAAAGTTACAGTTGTGATATGACTGCCAATTAGAAAATATAACCAATGATTTCAAATGACACAGACACTGGGAAATATTACAGATAAATCTAAGTTAGCATTACTATTTAATAAGAAATAATTGGACAGGGTTGCTTTAAAACCCTTGATGGTACATACAAATCTTTTATGTAAGATGATTGAATAACCATTTCAATTGAAATGTCTGTATCAAGTCAAGACCATGGCAATACAAATGATCTGGTAAATTATCACATGTTTTGTCAGTTCTATAGCTATAGATGTATGACACTGAATATGTCAGTTCTATAGTTTTGTTTAACCCACATAGACAATAATATTTTTTTCAAATGTTAATTATGGGTTAAATACATAAATGTGAACGTGTTTGACATTATAGTTGTACTTTTGCACAAGATGAGGAGAATTGGTATTTGATCAACTAAACAGTATATTTTTACTCAACATGAAAAAACAAAGGAAAAAAGGAATAACCTTATATTCTGTCATGGCAGGTTAAATATCAATTTATTGTGGTAAGGTTATACAATGAATATAAATGTGTTTTTTTTTCTCATTGTGCAGTATTCTGGACAGGGTCGGGTCTATTTGTTGCCTACATTTCACTGGTTGTAGGCAAGATGATATACAGAAGTAGACAGCAGAAACAGCCACATCTTCCCATAACAATATCACAACAGGATTCAACAGCGACAACGCAAATACCAACACTAGATATTACTCCGTCCTTTGAACTACCCACCATCATTCCCATTCCAGAAATATCCCCCCCCCAAAAAAAAAAAACAACAAACAAAACAAAACCAACAGTACCTAGAATTAGTTCATTAAGATCCATTGAAAACATCCCTCCTAATTTTACACTCCGTACCTACTCCTCCTCATCAGACACTGAAAGCTTCAACAGGGAATCATCTCCAGAACCCTCTGCACCACCAATGGAAGATCCGACACCACCAATAGCAAGAAGGACCAGAAGTCATCGAATGAAGACCCCCTTAACAGAAGAGACTTACATGTGAAAGAAATTGTTAAATTGTGCTGAAATTAGTTTTATTGTTTGAACATAATATTTGGATTCTTTTTTAGATTAAATTATAGTCAAAAATACTAAATGCAAGATTTAAATTAAAACAAAATTAAATAGCTTTTGACCATAGTTTAGTGAAAAAACATTACATTTTGGGGCAAACAAATTTTAGATTTCATTCATCTTTAATTTTAAAAACCTTTTTCAAACCAGTGTGAAAATATTAGACCATAAATTTGTGATATGGCAGGTGTATAAATAAATAATACTGACAATGGAATAAAGTATTTTGTGACTTCAAAACAATGTAAATAGATTTTCAATTGTTATATGCATGCACAGTATTAGTGAAATACTCAGGATAGTTTTCAAGTTTTGTTGTTAATTATACAATGCCCAGTCCCATATTTTAAGTGGCTCATCAATCAATATAGTTTTTGTATAAATTATCTTTTGTATATTGATAACTAAACTATATTCTTAAAAATTTCTGAGATGACACAAAGAGAAATTTAAAAGATGTTAATATCAGTATGACCTCTTTTGTAATAATAAAAATATAAAAAAAGATATGTTGTACTCTTTTTTTTTTGGTTATTGTTTGCAGTTAAAATTGGTGCTAAGTATGTTTCTAAATTGCATTTGTTTATGTCTTTATGGCTGGTCTTATTTAGAAGACTATTGTTTTACTGACCAAAGACATTTTTCTAGTCCCAAGTTTTTATTATGAAAATGGTGCTAAAATAGTGTTCCATTAATGTTGTTACTTTAGGGTTTTTTGTTACTTGGAATGTTTTATATTAAGAATGTATATTTTATTATGACTTTTTATTAAATATGTTGTTTTTAATGTCTTCAGTTATTTATGAAAGGGGAAAAAACCCTACTTTAATCTACTAAAAGGAAATTAATGAACCTAAACATAGTATATTAATGGGATATAATTAAGGAAATTAATGAACCTTTAATTTTAAATAACACAGAGGTTAGAAGTACAATCAAACAATTAACCTACTTTTCAAATTGCATAATATGGGGGGCTTGACACTATAAGAAGTGAAAAGAACATGATAGATTTATTGGAGGTATGGGAGATGAGACATAAGGTAGGACAATTTATCCACATTAGCTTGTACTTTCAGTCTTCATGGAAACAATTTTTATGTTCTAATAATTGTTTTGAAATTTGTTTTATTCCAAAAATAGTCGTTTGTCAAAATAAAATACTAGTAAACAAAAATGAGTTCACTGAAGGAACAAATTCTACGTTTTTTTTAGTTGAAACCATGAAACACAAACCACCAACCTTGAACAATGTCATCAACAACTTTACGTCTTTAAACGAGTTGCAAGAATGGGTCTCAGACAATGATTCATATCTTGGTACAAAACAGAATAAATCATTTTCAGTCGGTCAATTTGACAGATGTACTAATCAGTTTCACTGACGTCAACAGTTTATTAAGATGGGCCACATATAACTTTCTCTTAAACAGCTCTCAAGTATTAGAAAAGCTCGTAATTTTACTTGCATATACATGGGGTAAAAAGAGATTTTATTTATCATCCGAGTTGATTGATTGATTGTTGGTTGCTTAACGTCCAGTGGCAAATATTTCATGCATATTCAGGACGAGAACAAGTTCACAATAATTACAATATGTAGGTTGATACAAAAGAGGCCATCTGGGATGATCGTCGGAGAAATTTGGACTGCCAACAGAAGAAGGAGGGTATATTGGAAATCCATGAAATTTGGGTGATATAGACATGACCACAAGTCAAAACAAAACTGTAGATATAACCAATAACACTACAGTTGACCATTTCAGCGATATATCTGACGTACCCTAAACAAGCTTTTCTAACCAATATACCCAAAAGTTGGAAAACGAACTGGTTACACCCAATGCTCTACACTGTCAATTGGATGATTTGGGAGACTCCTTCCTCGCAAATTTATCACCTTTTCAGTTTACCAGTTGCCCCGATACTAATAGGTCAAACATAGAAAATGTGATTGATGATACTGACCAACATGTCACACTGACCATGAACGATTCTTAAGAAGAAGGTTACGGCGCAGAACCCAAAGAAACCCCCTATTTATTTCGAAGGTCCGGACAAAAAACATTCTCTAGAAATTTGGCAAAAGAGACCACATGTAAAGTAAAATTTAATGACTAATGATACGTGGAAGGATAAAAAAAAATACGTTATCTTTAAAAGGAATTGGAAAACATGTTTGATTATGTTCTACACAAAGCATAGGAAATGAAAACGATTTAGGACGAGTTATCATCTCTCATCCCGAACTTAATAATTCCCTCGTTGCACCCTAAGATAAATGGTAAAACATAAAATCACAAAGAGTAATGGAAGCTGTCGAGAATGTGCTGAATTCAGAGGAAACCCTATATTTAGATACGTCAATGCATGTCACGATAGGAAATATAACAGTACCTAAAGGAAGTGGGAGATTGCCAATAATACGCCTAAAAGGGGCATCGAATTCCATGGCTTTGAAAAGATCGATTTTACAGGTATGCAATGAAGATAAAACGTGTTTGGCAACATCTATTGGTAGATGTTTTTTAAAAATTGTACCATTAGAAAAATGGAGGGAAAAAAACAAAAAAATGACGAAGACATGAACACTTTTCAAACATTCATAAAACATGGAATGAAAACTAAACGTTATTTCAAACACGTGATTGGATCTACTCTAAAGAATACACGTTACAGTAAAACAATGGCGATAACATTATGCAAAGAAGCCATTCTTTCAACAGACGAAGCCTTAATTATAAGAAATATCGAAAATTTTGAAAATGTATTAGACGTTAATATTTTGGTACTTTCTGCAAGATTAGGCAACACGTTTCGTCGAGTCAGTACCAAAGCACAGCTTAAAAATATTTACTGGTATCTGATAGAAAATGCCGATGGAACGGGCCATTTTCATGGCATAGGTAGTATAAATGATTTTTTGGCTATGCTTTTTTTGCGAATCTTGTTTAAAACCTTACAAAAATAAAGGAAAACACTACTGCGTCGACACATGTGCCGTATGTGGTATCCGTTCGTGTTGCGTTAGTTATCATCCTGTTATTTGCTCCCAATGCAACCAAATATGTCGCAGCCAAGTGTCACAGGGTGACTTTGGTTGCTCACATATATGTTGTTATTTTGGTTGTTAATTCTATTTCGATTTGCAGAGCGTCAGTATCTTATAGATGCTATATTCTGCAGACTTCAGTGTATAATACATGTCCACATTTTACATCTAATTAATTAGGTAGTGTCCACTATTTACTTGGGCATTTACCTGTAAACTTGTCGAACGGGTTGAGTAACATGTGATACCTGTATTTGATGAGCTGACTATTCACTCTCAGGTAACACCTTAACGAGTCAAGGTGTGGCCAGATATGTTTTGTATAAAGTTAGTGTACAATGTGGCGTGGACACACACACTGGATTTCTGAGGTAGGACTCAATTTATTCTTATTTATTTAATCATTATTCGTTCTAAAGTGTTCAGTTTTCTGCAACAACGCAAATATAGAATAATTATTTAATTTGTAATTGTAATTTTTGACATTGCTATTTTGTAAATGTCACAAGTTAATTAATGTTCATTATAATGAAAGTTTAACACGGTTATATGTTTTCGGTTGTAGTAAATATTCGAGTGTCGAAATCGTTTGGTATTTTAGGAACGTTTGTGTACGATAATGCAATGATGTATGTATCTCCATAAGTATGTAAAGTAATATGCAACGTATAAGCATAAATGTATATTCAGCGTTAAAAGCTGTATATTGTGTGTAGTAATTGTATAATGATAGTATACAATAAAGTCAATTATGTGACTTGTAAAGTAAGGCATTATACGATATGCCGTAGCTTGTATTGTGTAAAGTAAGGCATTATACGATATGCCGTTATTATTTGAGTATAAGTAATGCATTATTCAATATGCTGTAATCTTCTATAGTTTGAACATAAGTAGTTGTACTAAGTATTTGTCATTATTTAAGCGACATGTGTAATACATAAACATAATTATGTATATTTCTTGAGTATATTATTGTATTTTAACGTACAGTATGTATTTCAATAGGTCCCAGTTTCGGGCTAGATGTTTGTAGTTTTGATTAGTAAAGTATGGAGATATATTACAAATGGTGGTGAAACCTGTTGACAGTGCATACGTTCCATGTTTTCATCAATAGTTTGGCAACCTACAATATTTGGAGTCGAGTCTAGACAATAGTGCAGCCGTAATGTGTACACCGCTTATGTTGGGCCAGTTTTGTGTAGTTACCAAAAACCAAATACGTAAAATTCCGTAGTATCGTTATCCAGATTTCAAAGCTAAATATAAAGAAGGAACAGTTCATTAAGCATTTGACATTATTATTTCATTTGATTTCATTTATTTATATTTGTAAATTTGTACAATATTAAATTGTTATTTTGTTTAAAGAAGTAGTCATTTATTATCTGTAAGTACAAACTCCTAAGTCAGCTCTCGTCTATCCGTGACACCAAGACTGTTATGACAGACACAATACCAAAACGTCAAGAAGGGACAAGGAAAACAACACGATGTGCGAAAGATTTTACCAGTGTAAAAACTGTCATAAGATTCTGTGTCGACAGAAACGCTTACCGGAACAACATTAATGCGGTGAGTGGCAGTGTACAAATTGTTTCGAATATCAAATAGGTACACATTGGTGTTGTCAACGTAAGACAGTAAAAGATACGACGAAGAAATAACCGAGAAAATACTTTTTTTTACGATTTCGAAACAACCCAAAACGAAAAGATGTCGAGCGAAGGGTATGCACCTAACGTTCCGTGTGGGAAATCATGCACGGACAGAGATAGATGTAGGAAATGTAAAACGTGTACCCATTGCCATCGGATTTCATGCAATTATAATAATCAATGCACGGACGGTCATGTACCTAGCCGACTCTGTCTCAAAAAATGTTCAGCAGATGAAAGATGTAAGACGTGTAGAATTTGTGAAAACTTGATATTTCAAGACACTAAACAGTTATTGTCTTTATCCTTCAATTAATTCTGTAAATTGTTTGTATCTTGAAAGACACAAAAACTGACATATTTAGCATTTATTTTTGATTTGAAATCCTTTGAGGCCCGCGTAGTAATATAAAAATCACACATTACGCTGAAGACGGGTTCGCAAAAAAAAAAAAAAATCTCGAATGCTCAACAATAATACATCGCCCAAGGTGAATAATTTTCTATTTCAACACAATCATACACATTCAAGTTTTGTAGTCGACAATTGTTATCGTCATTGGAATGCAACTTGAATACACATTCTGAGGTCACACAGGTTCAAACAATACTCAGTCCGACAGTGGTTGGAGCTTTAAAGCGATATCTGTATAGTATACTGATACAGCATAGCGATATCTGTATAGTAGGACAACCAATTGCAGGATACACGACTTTAAACTTAAACATCACGAGATTCAAATGCAAGGTGTTAATGGGGCCTGATCTCTTCTTTATTTAAATCTTTGATAGACATACGCCGTTTAAGCCCTGATGTTGTGTTTATGCAGATCGATAGTAATGATATTGGCAGCAGTGAAAATTCAGTGGTGAATATGAATTTGCTATTCAGTATTTTATAGAAATATTAATTTTAATTAACATTCCTTTAGTTATGGTTGGCTTATTGTTCAATCGGAATAAGGTTTTGGCAAAACGGGGACTCACAGTGTCCAAGTATAATGAGAGAGTAATTGAATTAAGCTGCAGCACTTACAACGTTTCTTCAGCAAAAGAATTACATGTTGGGTGCATCGTGGGCTTCAGTATCCAACACATGCAATTTTAGACAATCACGGAGTACATTTAAATACTGAAGGAAATAAAAGATTGAGAATCAGAGGAGCCCTGATATACGCAGAAAAAATAGGGTAATTTAAAAAAATAAACAATGAAATAAATAAGAACATTCAAAAATACATGTACATATCAGTGCAATCCATATAACTGATACATTGTATTTAATGAATTAAATTCACATATCAACTCTTTCTTGGTTATGGGCCTCTAAGAAACTCATTGTTTCAGTATTTACGTTAAATATGTTGTAGTATTTAAGTAAACGTAGAATATAATTTTACTATATATATATTTTAAATACATGTTTGATTACATTTACACAAAGATTTAGACGCATATATACAACATCTTCCATGCATACATTGAACAGTTCTTTGCTGTTCTGATACATATAAATATGTACAATATAAACATTTAATACAGATTTTAGCTGTCATTTTTTCATTGTACATTCTGAATATGTACATTGCACCCTCTTTCACATGTAACCAGCTCTTTGCTAAACATGGTCACCAAGTATAGATACTGTCATCAGATACAGACATAATTATTGAAACATAAATAATATGTTACTTAGAAATGAAAGGCTATAATGCAAATGTATATGTATTATAAATACAATGTACATAATGACTCTAATAATTGAACCGAGTATGCACTGATTACATATATATAATGTCTATACAATCTGGTATGACACTAACAGTCATATATGTACATTATACGTGTTGTATGTGAACTACCAGTATAAAATTAAAAAAACCATCTAAGCATAGACTTATTTGGCACTCAATATTCGTATATTATAATATATTTAAATCAATACTAATCAATTTAGTTAATTTAGTCGCTACTACAATTAAAATATTTTAATGACACTTGTCAGTAGAACTTTAATTTCAGGATGCCTGCAGGAATAAATCCAGAAACAGAGAGGCGGTCAGCGAGGGGAAAGGAAAGAGTATTAGTTCCGAGACAAAACCAGACAGGGGACATTCTAGGAATTCTATCACAGCTAGAAGACCCACAAAAAAGAACAATCCACCTTTATATACCAGAAATCAAATTCTTCAAAATGCAGTACAACCACCAGATGTAAATTTAGAAGAAATTAGTACAAGCACAACAATTTACAATGGTAATGATGAAATAAGAACTTCTATAAATACACTTTCAAAGGCAGTATCTGACTTAAAAGATCATTTAACTTCTGTCTCAGATACTGTTAAATCACTAAAGAAGCAATCTGACTTTTCAATGGAAGACCAAATTCAACAACAAAATACCGTTCAAGGTGACATAATGACTATTAAATTTTCATCGACCATAAATATAATATTGGATCGGTACATCCTTTAGCTATTTCTGTTAGTGCAAATCTAAAGGACATCAGAAAAATTCCTGTTCGTCTTAAAATTTCAACCGGGAACTATATCCTACAAACCCACAAGGCATCATTTTCAAAGAATTCCATTCTCATATTCCCTATTTACCATAAACTCTGTGTGAATAAACTCAACAAAATCATCATAGATAAAAGAATTACATTTTATGTGGTATACATGTTTTGTCTGAAAAGAACTCATCAGTTTTTCTTGAAAGCAAAAAAAAATATAGAAGGCCAAGTCACATGAGTCAGGTATGAAGTTAAAGAACCATTGATTGTGAAAGGTTATGCCCAATAAAGCTAAGGTAGCTAGTCAGTCTATTCCTGGGATATAACTAAATGACAAATACAATTTTTTTTAATGATTTTTGTTATGACTATAGGTAAATGTACTTCAGAATAAGGTCAGGGATCAAGAGCGGGATATTCATGATATAAGCTTCTTCTCTTTTCGAGTAACAGTATTTTATGTATATGTAGGTGACCTCTCTTGATTATACTTAACTGCTTTGACAATGTCTGATACACATGTAATTCAAACAACAGCTTTAAAATGTCTTCTACAGTATTTCTTGTACAACTTCTTCAAAAATCTGCAAAAGAAAAAAACACTAAAATTATATCGCTATTTAACAATCTTTCTAAATACATATGCAACATTTATCATTTATAGTAAAAACAAATCTTCCACTATTGATGATAAAAGACTGAAAAAATAATAATCAAAAAGTTAAAAACAAAAAAGTCTTTTATATTTGATATTTTTGTCCAATTTAAATGATTTTTTTTATAAGTTGGTATTGGCCTTGAATACTCTCAGATCTGTACTTAGTGCCTTTTTGATTTTGGGGTGTATAAGTACCCCCCATGTCAACTCCCTGTTTTTGTTCATGTATTTCTATTTGTATCTATCTATCTATCAAGTTAAGCCTTTTTTAACTGATATTCATGATATGTCTTCTTATGTTGTTCTGTTACACCGTTGTCCCTGCAGGTTAGGGGAAGGTTGAGTCCTCGCAAACATGTTGAAAAAATCCGCCACATTTTGTGTTATGGGCCAGTTCCAAGCCTGTAGTTGCTGTTTCATGTCTATCATATTTATTTTTTTGTCAATTGTTTCACATTTCTCATGTTGAGGGCCTTTTATAGCCACCCATAGGCATACAGAATGTGTTTTTCTCATTTTTGAAGGCCGTACAGTTTGGTTATAATTGCTTTCATCTACGTCATTGGAACTTTGTGACCTAGCGAATGCAGATTATTTACCACATGATCAACTTGACAGTACCATATGCATGATATGTTGAGCAGGATCTGCTTACTCTTTTGGAGCACCTGAGATCACCCTCATTTTTTGTTGGGGTTCGTGTTGCTTAGAATTTAGTTTTCTATGTTGTGTCTGATTATTTGTCTCTTTGTCCTTTTTTATGTAGATTCGAGCGTCACTGATGAGTTTTTTGTAGACAACACGCGTCTGGCGTATATACTAAATTTAATCCCGGTACCTTACTGAATTTATTTATGTATATGTAGGTGACCTCTCTTGATTATACTTACTGCTTTGAGCTTATCTAGTGAATTCGTATTCTGAACAGCGATAATACCGGACATAAATAACCTGTTGTTTACATTTTTCTGTATTAACAATGTCAACGTTATTTTTTTTGTACCTTTGTGTACCCACCTGTGTGACGTGGCATATCAGGTATGACGGAAAATAATTTTGTCGTTTTAGTATTGATACCTAGTAGTTCTATCAATTGTTTTCCTATAATGAAACTAATGAGACTTGTTTTATATTCAGTCAAGTAGATTTAACAAGGGTGTCGATGTTTGCCGTACATTGTAGGACGAAAGGGAAACATGGCGAATACGATCTCCATTTACAGTCATGTATACTATATACGACAAAGTTATTTTCGTTTACATGTATGTGACGAAGCATAGTAACCTGGTACCAACCTTTTGTTGATCTGTCAGAGAAATGGGTGCCCTATTGAAACTGATAAATTCAATAATACACTGTACTGCTCTTATCTCCTTACGATAAAAAGCGCGTCTTGTACACTTATTCTGTACTAACTATGTCAACGATATTTTTCTAATATCAATGTACCTGTGTGACGTGGCTGCCCAAGTATGCCATTACACAATTATGTTATTTCACCGATGATACCATTTGGTACGTTAAATTATTTTCGTTTGGTGTAACTGGTGAGACTTATAACCAATGGAGTCAGGATGATTTAACAAAGGTGTCTTTGGTTGCTGAAAATTTTGGAACGAAAGGGAATTATGGTAAAATACGATCTCCATTAGCATTCATGGATACCACAACCGACAAAGTTATTTTTCGTTACCTGTACGTGACGTAGCCTAGTTAATTACCTGGGACCCACCATATGTTGACACGTAAACATGTTAGCAGCATGTTATAAGTAGGATTTATTTCAAAGAGAAAATCATCCTTCTACACAGCAAAGCCATGTAGGTCCTTTAATTTCTCTTACGATTACATTGGTAGACTTACGCAGTGCTGGCTGTTTCATAATAAATGTTACGATCACCATCGGAGAGTCTCTCGTCTTCAGTACTACCTGTAATATCATATGGATCGGTCAAGGCGGATTGATAATTTATTTCAATATTATTATTATTAAAGACTATATCTTAACGAACTAGGAGAATCCTGTACATAGCTCAATCAAATTGCAATTGTATTCAGTATAAAAACTATGAACGTCAAAATTATTTTTTATTTAATTTTGTATTGATTACTTGAGGACAAACTTTGATCATTCGACATTTAAACGGTATGCTATGTCAATTATATTAATTCATCTATGCTTGAATCGTAATATTTAGAATTTCTGCCACAACTTCGGTGCCTATTTCGAAACACTCACTTTAAAGCATTTTTTATTCCCTATCGTAATCGACGCGTTCCAGATGTTTATCTCTTTACGAAATGAGAATCATGTATTAAACTCCTAACAAGGCGGATAGATAATTTTATTTCAATATTATTATTATGACAGACTTAATATCTTTACGAAATGAACATCCCGTATTTAACTCTTTCAAATTGTTTTCTTTTATAAGAACTGTTAACGTCAAAATTATTTTTATTTACCTGTATAAAAATTACTTGAAACACACGTTGATAATTTGACATTCTAACTATACGCAATGTCAATCTTCTGACAAATTTCTTTATTAATGATGTCTACTTGATGAAACCGGAACGGCATAGACAATATAACTGGGGTTCTAGATTAATCCTCATTTAATATTAATGGAACTATTTAACCTTAAAGGGCCTCTTTTAAAGATTAATACCTGCTTTTTTTCAGGTGATCAATTAAGCCTTGATGATTAACATTTAATTTTATATAACTATCGTTTACATTTCTTTGGACCATCTATATACCTGTTAACATTTTGTTTTCTTGTAATTTCCTGATCTTCATTGATATCGATTGCACAAATTTTAAATGCAACAGGATCACATGCATGAACATTTCTAATCTTCATAATCTTCAAGACAATTAAACGGATTTAGTTCCTATCCTGAAATCAAAAGTTCTGTGTTCATTTGTATCACGTGTAATGAAACCGCATTCGAATGCTTGAATAACTTCATTAAAACTTCAGTATTGTTTTAAGTCTTTTTTAAAAGTTTTCTTAAAATTGTTGGACATGTAATGCAATACGATTTGTGAAATGAAAATAAACATTTTGTTTCTTACCTGAAAATTTTAAGTTGAAAACATTAGATTTTATCAATAAGCGTTTGATGTACAAGTTTCATGAAAATATATGTTTACAATTAAAATACACAACAATCTCAACTTCGTTAATAGAGAGTTATTAATGTCTCTGTTGTTTATAGTTCTTGGTTCTTAGAAAAAAAATGCATTATAATGTAGTATCAATGTACAATTGTGTATTCTGATAAAGTCACAAATAAATTATTCACTGGAAACAACTGTAAAATAGATCAGTCCGAAAGGTATAAACATAATGTTCAACTGTAAGTATTCCGGTTCGAAATGTCGAAACACTGTCTTTGTCTTTGGCATGTTGTAATGTCTAGATGTTGATGTTTGATGTCGGCTTTTTAAGGTCGTCCAACATTTATTAACGGGCCTCGACCAAATATTATAACAAAAAAGATCCCTTTCCTTCCTTTTTGGATACTCTCAAGTGGATGTCGATGAAATTATTAATTTTGTTTTTATAATTGAATAATGTTTTCAACTCTGTTTCTGTGATACAAATATTACTGTATACTTATTTGTACTAATCTATGATATTGACACTGTGTTAGTTTAATAATGTCTGTAGAGATGTTAATCCAGAAAACGCTTTCTGTTCTATTGAGGTAAACTCATTATTCCATAAATAAAAAATACAGTCTACTGTTCTAGAATATCCTTTAAATATTTTGACATTTCAGAACATATATTTAGATTTTAATCATTTTTGGGAATGTGGGTTTTTCAATTAAATGTTTCTATTATATCGATACTGTATCAGTTTTACAATGTCTATAGAGATGTTAATCCTTCAAACGCATTTTGTTCTATTGAGGTAATCTGATTATTCCACGAATTTTTGAGAAAAAAAAAAGAAAAAAAAAACTTTCACCAGTCCAGACTGACAAATCCATGTACAGGTATCTAATATATATTATATATATATTTTTTTTAATTTAAAAAGTGCAGTCTTTTGTTCTAGAATGTCCTTTAAACATTTTGACATTTCAGAACCTATTTTTTTTCAATTTCGGGTATGTAAGTGTTTCAATTAAATGATTAGATGGAATTGCCTCATCTATCATCTGAATTTTATAGTAATTGTTTATATGATTGAACAATGTTTAAGTCTGCCTCTCTGAAATTGGTTGCGATACTTTATTTATTTTTGTACAAATCGTTTTTATCGATACTGATGTTAATCCTTGAAACGCATTTTGTTCTATTGAGGTAATCTCACTATTTCCCGGATTTCTGGAAACGAAATAAAGAAAAGATGTTAAAACCTTCAACAGTCCAGACTGACAAATCCACGTAGAGGTATCTCATATATATTATATATTTATTTAAAATTTAAAAATACATACAGTCTATTGTTCTAGAATATCCTATTTCAGAACTTACTTTTTTTTCATTTTTAGGTATGTAGTTTTTTTAATTAAATGTTTCTATTATATATCGATACTGTATCAGTTTTACAATGTCTAGAGATGTTAATCCTTCAAACGCATTTTGTTCTATTGATGTAATCTCATAATTTCCCGGATTTCTGAAAAAAAAAAAGATGTTAAAACCTTCAACATTCCAAACTGACAAATCCACGTACAGGTATTGTGTGCACTGTTTATAACTGAAGAGGGTGATGTATACCCTTTATTAACGCAAAAAAAAATCTTGGTCACGCGTGGAATTGCGTGGCGGCTGTGCCAACGGCTGCATGAACCGTTCCGTCAATCGACGCGTTCGATCATTTAGAGTCGTGCCTTAGTCAGGTGTAGCTCACTGGCGTCATTTTTCACCGCAGCTTTTGCTTCTGGTAACGGACTAGGGTTGGTTGGTAATAGATTACCGGACTCTAGTGGTAGCGTCGATTTCACCGGTGTTACAGGGATTTTCTTTAAATCAGTAACGGTTTTCCTGCTTCCAAGGAGATAATCGTTCATAGTGTCTCTGTTTCTATAATTGATAGGAATTGACATACTTAGTCGGAATTGATGAGATTTCGGGACCTTCGGGCTTCCTCCAAAGTAATCAGGATTTTTATTTGTCTCGTAAGTTGTTTAGACGGATCTGTAACTTTGCCGTAGTTTGGCTTTGGTGTAATAAAACAAAATGTTTTTTTCTGGTTTCAAACATATATGAAGTATTAAAAACTTATAACAGAATTTGATTTTGTTTATATCAGTCTCTAAGTTACAGTTTTATCTTTTTTGTGGCGTTCCTGCGCCCGAGGTAACCAATTTTGTCAAATAATTGTGGCGTCCCTGCTATTTGGGTGACCCATGCGTACATTTGTTAAGAGTTCCTGCTCATGAGGTCACCCAACACAATATCACACACCTGATATACCTGAATGGCAGGGACGCCACCAATAATTGGCATAATGGGTGACACAATATCACACACCTATACCCCCCCCTCCAAAAAAAAATAAAATTTTGACCCCCAAAAAATTACCCTCATTTCAAGTAAAAGAGCCCTAAATTTTCATAAAAAAAAGCAAAAAACACCCAAAAAACACCAAATTTTCTTACTCCCAAAAAATTTTTTTTTTTTACTTTTTTATAAAAAAAAACGTTATTAAAAACACCCAAAAAACAACAAAAAAAGTCCAAAAAAAAATAATAAAAAAACCGGGAGAACAGGCAGAGAAAAAATTCTGTGGGATTTAAGAGAAAAAAAAAATCAATTTTTACTTTAAAAAATGAAACAACCTACAGCTCCTGATTTATATCCAGAATTACCTATAGAAGATGGACAAAATTATAGACTACAAAAAATAACAGAAATAGAAAAAACATTAATAAATGAGAGAGATAAACGTAAATCACTATACAAAAAATATAAACGCGGAGTTAATGTTACTGATGGTGTTGATACAAGTTTAATTTCGACATCTGTTGTTTTAGCTGGTATAGGAATAGCTTTTCCTATCTTACTTCCCATACAAATTGCAGCTGTTGTATGTGGAAGTTTAGGAGGTCTAGTTAAATTAATTAGAAGAAAGTTGACAACAAAATCAAAAAAACATTATGAAATTAAAACAATGGCAGAATGCAAGTTAAACAGCATAAAAGATTTAATATCAAAATCTTTAACTGACGGACAGATAAGTGCAGATGAATTTAAACTTATTTTAGATGAATTAGAAAAATTTAATGAAATTAAATTAAATAAAAAAAAAGTAATTTTAAAAAGTTTACCAGATGATGAAAGAAAAAAACTAATTGAGGAAACAGAAAATAAAGTAAAAAACGAATTAAAAAAAAAAAAATGGAAAATCTTTAATAAAATAATTTTAGTTGATAACGGAAATCCACCAAACTATGAATCAATTTTTAATTAAATAAATGGATGAAGAAACAAAAGAAAAATTAGTAAAAAATGTAAAAATAATGTTAAATAAAAAATTTAATTATTTTTATCTTAAGTTGTTTTTAACAGGTTCTTTTTATTGTTTATTATCTAATATTTTAGATGAATAAAATGGCTGAAGGAGGTTATGAGTTTGATAATCCTGAGTTTAAAAATAATGATTATGATGATGATTATGAAGAAGAAGAAACGTCTTTTCAAGATGATGAAGAGTTTCAAAATAATATAAATAAGGAATTTGAAAAATCAAGAGATTTATCAGAAAATGATGCTAAAATTCGTAAAAAAGAAACTACAAAAAAAATTATTAAACAATTTTATAAAAAAAATGGTGAAACTATACGTAATGAAGAGGGTTTTTTTTGTTGGGGAAGAAAATGATGGAAAAATAATGTTATATGTAAAAGATGAAAAAGGTAATGATATTGCATTAACGTATTACCAAAAAGAAAAAATAAAATTTTATAAATTTAGCACTGTTAAAAGTTATTACGGTGTTAATTTTGTCAGGGATGTTTTAGGTGTAGATGATTATAAAATATCTGATAATTTAAGAGAAGGTAGAGCAGGGTTACAGAGAATGTTAAATGAACTCGATAATATAGAAATTCCATTACAAGAAAGATCTACACAACAAGAAGGACAAGAATTATTAGAAATAGCAAGTAATGAAGAAACACATGTGAAAGAAATAGAAACTTCATTTATTGAACAAGGAACATCTTTCATAAATGAAAAAACACAAACATATATGACAAAAAGAGAGATGGATGGTATAATCTGTGCAATGACATCAGTAAAAGAAGAGATTGCAAATGAATTAGCAAAACTGAATGAAACAAATGAAGACTTAGCAAAAGAAAATGCCAAATTAGAACAAGCTAAAGAAGACAATGATGAATTTCAAATAGATAGAATAAGTAGTCGAATAAGAGAGTTGGAATCTGAGAAAAGTGCAAGACTAGAAGTAATTAATATTAATAAAGAAAAACTACGTAGTCAATTAGATAGATTTAAACAAACAATACATAAAATGTTAAACGAAGACAAAACATTAGGTGAAAGAATAAGAACATTATTCAGAGAACAAGGAATAACAATAGTTAGTGTTTTAACTGCTTTTGGAATGATTATTGGTGTTATTGTTGAAGCATTTACTGGTTCTCCTTCTCCTGCTCCTTCTCCTCCATCAAAAGGTGGTGGTGTACAAGACTGGATAAAAAAACAATTAAAAAATCTTGGAAAACTATTATCTTTTCTTGCAGGAAAATTAGCAGCTGCATTACCAGGTATTATAGGTTCTATTGTTTCTTGGTTATTGTCTGCAACAAAAGACGTAGTAAATTGGTTTGCAAACAACTTATGGGCATTGCTTATTTTAGTTGTTAGTTTATTGTTTACTGCTGCTAGAGATTATTTGAAAAAATAAAGTGCTGTAAATCCTATTACAATACTTACAAATATTATTGCTTGTTTATTATCTTCATGATCTTCATGTTCAATTTTTTTTATTGGATCTATTTTTGGTTCTTTAGGCTTTTCAGGTTTTATAGGTTCTTGTGGTTTTACTGGTTCTTTTGGCTTAAAATCAACATGATCAAAATTTTTATTATTTAAATCATCATTTAAACCGAGTGTTTGATTTTCTGTTGCAATTATAATTTTATTATTATAACCAACAATAGTTCCAATTTGTAAAACCATATCACTGGGAGACATATGTAAGCCAAGTCCATAAGCATAATCAACTTTACTTCTTGCGTATTTTAAAACATTTTGATAATTTGATATCTGAGTGGGTAAATCAATAGGACTATTAATAACATCTTGTACATTTGCTAAGAATTGTTTTTGTGCATCAAATCCTGTTCCTACTTTTAAAATTTCTGTTTTTGTTTGAGATTGTGCACCCAACAAAGCCCATACATAAATTTTAATACTTTCATTAATACGTTCAATACCTGCTCGTGTAAAACCTTCTGATTTATCTAAAATAAATGTTGTCCAAGCCATACTTATATCTTTTTCATGATAAATTGTATCATGAATATTAAAGAATGGACCATCCTTTTTATGATTTTGTCTATATTTTCCACTTGGTTTATAATATTGCTCAAAACTTCTTATCCTTGACATGATGATTCTAGTTTTTGTCTCCAATTTGTATCTATTGAAACATTAAATTCTTTACATAATTTTTGATATACAGCTTTGTCATATGAGTTCTTATAATAACAGAAAGAAGAATCTGTTGGTAAAGGTGATTTAAGTTCTTTTAAAATTCTGGCAATGCAATAATATAAATGAAACATATAAAAAGATTTTGTAAGATTTGAAGTATGTAACAAATGATCATTATAAGAAATCCCACATCCTGTACTTGCACACCATACTGCAAAGTTTAATTGACATTGCCACCAATCAAATGAAGAATGAATCCATGTATTCCATGGTTCGTTAGTGTGTATTGATGGGTTTTGATAGTTTTGAAATAAATCAGGAAAAGATGTTTTAAAGTTTTCTTTTTGATTTACAAATATCGTTTGATTTACAAGATTTGTTTTTAATTGATGATCTTTTTCAGAATATTTAATACCTGGATTATATGAAACATTAGGATTATATTTAAATTCTTTTGTTATCATTTTTTTATATTAAAAATGTTTCATACTATTTCAAATATTGATAATACAATAAACTTAGAACAATACATAAATAACAGAAATGGAAATAAACGTATTGGTTTGAAATTTATAAGATACAGTATATGTTGGTATAATGTTTATCATGGGTTTATAAAGAAATCCGGAGAGACACAGAAAAGGATTATGAATGGTTATTATAGTTTTCAACAAATAGTGGATGAATTTCAAAAAGAAAATATTGTATTATCCGTAAATGAAGCAAATGGTATCGCTTCATTAAACACTACTACTGAGTTAAGGATAAGTAAGGATTTGGGAAATATGTTAGGATTTAATAATAAACGTAAATTCGAACCTAATGAATTACATTATGGAAACAAATTTGTGGATTTTGCTATCCATAAATCATTATATATCCATTTGGAACAAGTTAGCACTTCTCATAATTATCTTGATGGTAAGCCAAGTACATTATTGGCTATTATTCCAGTCGAGAATAAAGAGTTTGGTGAAGTTATAACAGCGAGATTTGAGCATCCGGAATATAAGTGTTTAGTAAATGATGTTATAACAGAATTGAAATTAGAAATAAGAGATGAAAATAATAACAAGATAATTAATCATTTACCAATTAATTGTGTTTTAGAAGTTATATAATTTATTTAATAAAATGAGCATACTTGGTGTCAAAAAAAAACAACGTAGAAAAAGAAATATTAAATATGAAGAGTGAGCTTCAAACAATGGATACTAAGGATAAAAACTTACATCGGAGTGTCGCTGCCCTAAGCATCAGAGTTTTAAATGTTGAAAATATAGTTAGTAATATTGAAAATAAACCAGACA
Organism: Mytilus edulis; assembly: GCF_963676685.1. Taxonomy (NCBI): domain Eukaryota; kingdom Metazoa; phylum Mollusca; class Bivalvia; order Mytilida; family Mytilidae; genus Mytilus; species Mytilus edulis. The sequence goes on from NC_092354.1 coordinate 51,730,273, forward strand.
GAAAAATAATAAGTATATATGCTGGAATTGATGGTCCAATACATGGAAATAAAAAGTTTAATTTTGGTGTTGGTGGTGGTTATTATGTAATGAACTTTCCAGGACAAATATTGGGTATTAGTTTAGTAAGTTTAAGAACAAACACAGATATTATAGCCATTAAGATGATTGTTAATGATAAGTCAACTAGTTACATAATGAGTTTGGATAATGGTACCACACACGGTTTTAATAACTTTTATACACCTTTTGAAGTTAAGGCTGGAGATTTAATAAGTTTTATTAGTATGACTAATAATTATACATGTATCAATACTCAAGTAACAGCGGTAATTGAATTATTTTTATAACAAATTTAATCCTTAAAAATGTCGGCATACGGAAACAAATTAAATCCTTACAGAAAAATAAGAGAACCTCGTGGTGTAAAAGGTATTCGTCAAAGTGTATCAATAACAAATAATCCTTCAACTATTGATCAAAATCAACAGCTATTAGTGAGATTCCCCAATCTAAGCAATAATGATGTTATTGTTCCTGGAACAACCAGATTGGCATTTGAAATAGAACTCGCATCTACAGACGACAATGCAACTATATATCAAAACATAGGAAGAGCAATAGTTAAAAAAACAACAATTCGTATAAGTGGAAATGAAATTATGTCAATTGATGATAGTGATATTTATCATTGTTATGTTGATTTATGGAAATCTACATCTGAACGTTTAAATATGGCATACCAAGGTATTGGTGAAACAAACATGTTAAAACACAGAGTTGGCGCGGATGATAAAGCATCAGACACAGGCGATGAAGCAATTGCAACTGCATATGGTGCAAGATTTTGTATCCCACTTGATTTTGAACTATTAGAAACTCATATGCCTTTTTATCAAGCAGGTCTTGGTGATAGACTTGAATATGAACTTACATTTAATAATTATAGCAATGTTATTAAATCAACAGATACATCTGCAAGTTATACAATCAAAAACATTTGTTTAGAATTTGATATGGTTACTGATGCAGAATTAGCAAGACAGATAAGACAACAAGTTAATGGTAAGATGGTTATTTTGTACGATAGAATACTAAGACATAGAAAAATAACCAAAAACAAATCTGATACATTGTGGAATATAAATTTAAATGTTCCAGCTAGAAGTATGAAAGGAATTCTAATGTTGTTCGAAGATCCTGAAAGAACAAGTACCGAAACTTATTATAATCCTAACATAACAAAAGTAGAAATGACAATAGAAGGTGTTCCAAATCAACTATACAGTCAAGGAATGAAAGCATATCAACAATGGGATGAAATAAATAAATTCTTTGCTTTAAATTCAAAAAGAAATAAAACAACAGAAAAAGTTTTAAAGGATTTAAATTTATCCTATACAACATTAGAAAAATATCTTACAACTAATTATGCATTATGGTTAGATTTACGTTCAACAGATGACAATTCGTTACACGGTTCAGGTAGAAGAATTGAAAATGCTTCTGAAGGTATTACTATCCAAATAACTAAAACAGGAGGAGCAAATAAATTAATAAATGTTTATCTGTTTGTTATACAAGATGCACAAATTAATTTTGAAGATGGAAGATTTAAAGAAGTTAATTACTAGCGGTTCCCCTTAAAAAATGGAAACAAACGAGCGGAGCGAGATACACTCCGATTCCCTTTATAAATTACCAAAATATCCCCATTGTGCTATTATATGTGGACAAACAGGATGTGGAAAAACAGAGTTTGTTCTTGATTTATTAGAAGGAGAATATAGTGGAGTTTTCAAATATATAATTATTCTTTGTCCAACCATCCAATGGAACAAAGCATACAAAAATCGTGAATGGATTGGTGATGTTAGAAAACCAAAAACAAAAAATCTAATAATTGTTAATCCTATTGTTGAAGTGAGAGAAGCGAACGGTTCCCTTTATGAAGAAGAGAAGCTACAAGAACTACTAAGAATGTTCTTTAAAAAATATGCTGGTCATCCAACATTATATATCATTGATGACTGCAGTGCAACAAAAGAACTAACAAAGAAAAAAGATATGCTGTCCGAGCTTGCATTTTCAGGAAGACATGCGGAACAATCAGTGTGGGTCATTTCACAGAGATACAACTCTGTTTTAAAAGATTTAAGAGAACAAACAAAATGGTTATGCATGTTCTACACAAAAGATAGAGATAGTTTTGATAATTGCCTAAGAGAAAATGATGTTATTCCTACTTTGGAAGAAAGACAAAGAATAAAGGAAGAACTTAAAAAAAAGAAACATCGTAAATTAATATTAAAGACAGATCAACCTACTGATTATTGGTTACTTAATTAATTTTTTTAGCAATTCTCAAGTAATGCTTAAGTAATGCTTAAGTAATGCTTAAGTAATTCTTAAGTAATGCTTAAGTAATTTAACCATTAAGTAATTTAACCAAAATAAGTAATTCTTAAGTAATTTAACCAAAAATAAGCAATAAAAAAAGCAATGCTGTTGGAAATACTAACAATTGCAACAAACACTGCAGTCTTATCATTGGTTGGATATGTTGTATTTAATTTTTTTAAAGTTAAAAATAAATTATATCCGTTTTTTGAAACGTATAAAATGAATGCTGAAGAATTATTAAGCGAGCAAATTGTGGAAAACATAAATATTGATGATGAAGCGAGCGAAGTGAACGGTTCCCTTCAAGAAAAAAAAACGCGAAAGATTATCAGCTGTTGTTGCTGGTGGGAGTAGTAAACAATATCTGGGTAAAGAATTACAACTGTCAGATATTGATAAAATGACAACAGAACAAATAAACAAACTATACTGTAAATATGAAGCAAGATTGGGAGCTAGTATGACCAAGACATTAGGAAACTCTTTTATAAATTTATATGTCATGGGTGTATCAAAGTTTTTCAAAGTTGTTAATCCACCAATTGTGATACAAGACTTAGAGGAAGATCCTTTTATCCACCCCAAGGGTGACTGGGGTATAGAAATATGGTCACTTGGTCTTCTCCCGACCGGCAGTAAAACGCTTGCTGAAGTGGGGCGTCCGTTTGGCTGTGCGGGATGTATCAAGTTCGCAGTCACGTCCGTCAGAAGGGGACGTTAAATCCGATGCCTCGTGTGAAGAGAGTGCCACGCTCTTTGCACGTTAAGAACCCTTGCAACAACTCTTTGAGGGGTCCGTAGGTGGCCTGTTGCAAGGCAAAATTTCTGTCCCTATCCAATATACCCTCATTTTTCCAGTGGCAGTCCAAATTTCCCCGACCATCATCCTAGATGGCCTCTATTACAACAACCTACCTATTGTATTTATTGTGAACTTGTTCTCGTCCTGAATATGCATGAAATATTTGCCACTGGACGTTAAGCAACCAACAATCAATCAATCAATTTTATCAATAATGCTTTAACTAATACATGTTGTGAACTGTACTATAGATATGGAATGTATCTTGCTCCTTTTACTGCAATATTAACAACAGCAAGACATATCGAACCACTCGCTTCGCTCGATTTCCAAAAAAAAGATGAAAAAAATGACATAAAAAATTATGAATGAAAATCCTGAACAAATAGAAGTATTTAAAAAACCCAAACCAAAAGACCCAAAAAGAGTAGCTGCTGGTAAGAAAGGTGCAGAAGTAAGAATAAGAAATGCAGAATTGAGAAAAAAAAAGAAGTGGAAAAATTAAAAAAAGAAAATTCAAAAATCGAACAAATAACAAAAGATTCTGATACAGAAACAGATTATGAATCAAACGAACATATTCCTTCGGTCAAGAAACACTCCAGTTCCCTAGTTGATTACAAATTTGTACTTTTTTCTATAAGTATTGTTGGATTGGGATTGTTTTTTTACAACCATAGTAAGAAACCAGAAAGAATGATTAAAGAAATCGTGGGGGGTAAGGAAATAACAAAACCAGAAAAACAAAAGAAAGAAATTGATCCTTTTGAATTTAATTAAATTTAGTACATTAAAATGACAACTCAAAAAGACGGAAAACAAATAGCAAATATGTTATATCATGCTGGAGTGGAAACATTGTTAACAGTTGGATATGCAGAAATAGGTAAAAAGGTATTAAGGAGGCCAGCACCAAAAGTGGATTTTAATATGAATGATGTTGTAATGTTATCCATTGATATATTACTTGCGATGGCAACAAAAGATATGTTGATTAAGCAAGGTATTATACCTGCTGATATTATGAAGTAATTTTTGTTTTTATAAAATGGCAAGTGCTTTAACAATGATGCTTGGTGGGGCAATAACAAATGCTTTTGCATTTTCAGGGAGTAATTATTTATTTTCACATATGGGTAGTAATGCAAATGAAGAGAAAATAAGACATGATAAAGCTATAGAAAAATTAGAAAAAGCACAATCAGAATGGAATAAAAAAAGAATACAAAGATTAGATTTTATAAATGAACAATTACAAAAGGAACATCATGCGGTTCAGACTTTTGATGATGTTGACCAGGCAATGAAACTATACTATCGTGTCACGAATAAAAAATTAACTTCATTATCACCTAAACCTACATTAAGTGATTTTTATACTCCATCAGAAGACCAGAAAAATAGAGAGATTGCATTTGTTGTTGGTGGTATGGCATTAACTGGTTTTATTGTTTGGAAATTAAAATAAAAAATAAATACAATTTACGTTTGTATGAAAAATTGGAAAAATAAGAAAAAATTGATAAAAATTAGAGTCCCTAATTTCTGTACTTTTCCTGGTGAAAACAGCAAAATTGCAGAAAAAAGTATGTACTATTCCTGTACTTTTTCTGTTTTTAGGGGTATAGAGAAATAATAAAATAAAATAAAAAATTAAATTTCAGGACATGGTTTTTCAAAAACATATTCATAAACTTTATCTGGTCTAATAAAAGCATCCCAACCAGGAGGAAACTTAGATAACTTTTTACCATCAAACTTTTCCATTACTTCCATTTGTTTTTGGAGTCAAAGGACATTCTCCATCATCTCTTAAACAACATATCTGATAATCTGATAACATTATTCTTCCTAATATAACTTTAGCGTCAGGATCATCTTTCTCAGTATAAGCTTCAATCATTTTTTAGTCTTTTATTTTTTAAAATAAAAATTTAAATTATATATTTTTTAATATCCATAAGGAAAACTTCTAATTAAATTTTCATTTTCACAATATACCATTCTTTTATCAAACATATAATCATAAGCTTTAACTTGTTTAACTGTTTTAAGTTGATGATCTTTTCCTATTTTTATATTATTATATTTAACAGTTTCATATTTTTCATTTTCATCAGTAACTATTTTTATTTTTTTATCTAATGTAATCTTTTTTTCTACTTCAGCATTTAATCTAAAACCTTTACAACAGCTAACTAGTTTTTCTGTATCTAGTTTCATAGAATAATCTTTTGGACCAGCAGATATAAATTGTTTTATATGATTAGCGTTATGTTTTGAAACAATTTCATCTGTTAAATCTCCTAATTTATTTCCCATCATACTTACTATCTTTTTACAAGCTTCAGAACCATCATCATTATAAATACAAGAATCTGTATCCATGTATAAAACTCTTTCTTGTAGAATATCCAATAGTTCGTATAATTTTAATCTAGCATGTGCTGTTGTAAACAAAGCTATATAAACATTTACACTTGGATTAGGTTTAGAGTATTCTTCTTTATTTTTATATTCTGTTAAAACAATATCTTCATCTAATATCATAGTACTTATATCTTTATATTTTTCATTAAATACTATTTTAGTTATATGTTCTAAAGTAAAACAATATTCTTTTTGTGTAAAATTGTCTCTCATACCAAAATGTCCCCATAAATTATTTAAACATATTTTAGCTATAAATCTTAATCCTGAATTGTACTTAACTTTGTCAATATCTAGATCATAAGCAGTATTATCTATAATGTATTGTATTTTTGTTTTACATTCTTTATCGTTTTTACAATCATTTTTACAATATTTAGGATCACATTTACATCCTGAAGCTTCTTGTTTATATTTCATAAACGTATCTACATAAAGTTTAAATATATCTGTAGATGTTTTTTCAAAATGTTCTAGTTCATATATTTTTTGTAATTTATAACCTTTTTCTATTGCTTTATCTATTTCTATTGTAGACCATGTACCTACTATAACTCTTTCCTCATCAGAATGTATACATTTTTCATTTTTAATATTTTTACATTCTTTACATCTTTTTATTTCATGTATTTTATCATGTTTATTTAAAGTAGGATCATCTATGTGTTTACATTTAAAAGATATTTTATTCATACATGTTCTACATAATCCAAAAAGTAATTTATGTGTATTATCACTAGTTGATTGTTTATAAGGTAAAACAGGGTGAAACAATCCTTTAGGTGGTAATATTTTACATTTCATTATTCCGAAATAATTATTTTTTATATAATCATCTACAGAAATATCTGTATATGTAATAGGATGTCCTATAGGATATTTACAATATTTATTTACTGATGGACACAGAGAACAAAAATCTACATATCTACCTTTTAAATCAGAAAGATTATTGTATAATTGAATAGTTTCTGTCCTTCCTCCATAAAATGCATCTCTTTTATCAATAGGTTTTAAATGTGGATCAACTTCAGGATATTTTTGTTGATCAAACTCACATTCCCATATTGTATGAATTTTTACATTTGGTTTTAGATAATCTTCAATAGTTTTAAGTCTTTCTTTAGTTTGGTCATATAACTCTTTCATAGTTTTTTTATTTCTATCTTTTTTACATATTTCTTCAGGACTATAACATTTTGTACATCCATGCCAATAACATCCAAAAAATTCATAAACATTACGCATTTTATTTTCTCTATCATAATAATAACCATCGACTTTATAACATTTATTATTAATGAATAATTTCTTTTCACCTCCTCTTTTAGCATGTTGAATCATTATATTATATTCTAAAGAAATATACTCTAACCATTGTATTGATTTTTGTGAATGTACTTCTTTAATTGTCATCTTTTTGTGAATTCCAATTGTTTCATTTGTCAACATTAATGTTTTAAATATTTTTGTACAACATTGAGCAATTGTAATATATTGAAATGGATCGATACAATTATTGGTTATATTTAAAAATAATTTTCTATATAAGGTACAACCTTTGGCAAGAATTAAAACATCCAATAGACAATAATAAAATATTTCTTTATAGAATTTAAATTCTTTTTCTTTAACTTTATTATACCATTCATCAAATAATTCTTTATTTTTAATTGTCATAGTATTATAACCAAAATATTCTTTATCAGGATAAATTCCCTCATATTTTTGATTCTCTGTTGTATTAAAATAATGTGGAAAATAACCTTTGTTACCCACAAATCCAAATGTTTTTGGGAAAGCAGCTAATCCACATAATGTAAAATTTATAGAATCTATGAATCTTAAATTTATTCCTTTAATTAACATAGCTGTTAATTTTAGTCCAGAAGAAATTATGTTATGTTCAATTTTATTTTTTACAATATATCCTAAAATCGGTTGCATATCATAACCTTTTCCATAATGTGAAATAAAAGTGTAGTCTTTAAATTTATCTCTTATGAAATATTTACAAAAGTTGTCTATTACAGAATTTGTTTCATATTTAATTTTTTCTACATCACTAAAACAATCATCTATGTCTAATTCTAACAAGTTTAAATCATCAATATTGAAATCACATTTAAATACTTTTACATAGTTATTTTTGAAACAATAAATATTTTCTAAATCGTAAGCTATACAAAAATTCATTATATGTATTCCTGTTTCTTGATTTGCTTCAAAATCAAAATATATATATTTATTATTTTTTACTTGTTTTGGTACTGATGGTTTCATATAACATAAGTGTTCTTCATTACTTTCCGTGTATTTTTCATAACATATTAAACATATTTTTTCACCACATTTGTGATTTTTACCTGTATATGTTTTGTTACATTTATCACAAATATGTTGTTTTCTGATAGTTGTTACTGTGTTATCTTTGCATGTATGTTGTTCAGTATAACCAATTAAACATACTTTACAAAACTTACGTTTAGCTAAAAATCCTGTTATATTTGTTATAGTGTCAAAGTGTTCATGATAATATAAATATATTTGTTCATTATATTCTTCATTACCATCATATACAATATATTCTGTACTATTTGATGTAAAAACAATTATCCTAATATTAAGATAATTTTCAAAAGCTTTTAAATCTTCCAAATCATTTCTTTCTTTTTTTATTTCTACTTCTGATTGTTCATGTAAATCTTCAGCAACTCTTTTTTGTAATGGTCTACCCTCTTTAATGTGTTTTAATTGTGAGTTTGTAAAATTTTCTAACAACTTGTTTGAAGCTAAAGAAGTTACAATTGCCCTTGATAAACATATTGTATCATCATTTTTTATTTTGATAATACTTCTTTTATTTATGACATCTAATATTTTTAAAGCTTTACCTTTCCCTCTTTTATTGGGTATAATAGTAACTTCAAAAATAACTTCTTCTAAATTTAATTCTTCAGCACTATTTAATAATCTTTCCATTTGATCCATGAATAACTTTTTAACTGTATTATATGTTCTTATAGGCCAGCTTTTATGTTTAGTAATTATGATTTCATGAATAGGTACTATTTTAATTCTTCCATTAGGGTAATCTTTTATGGAATAGTCTACCATGTGATCAAAAGCATTTGTAAATGTTTCTTGTTTTTCATCCTTTAGACTAATTTTATAATTAAATACATAAATACTTGCTTTATGTTTATATTCTTTTGTCAAAACAAGTTTATATGAATCTCCTCGCTTGGATAAAATTTTATCCTTTTTTGCCTCCATTTTTTAAGAAAACATTTTAGTTACTTAAAAATGTCTAAAACAAATCTAACAAATAAATTAGCAGATGAATTACATCATAGAGTTATAAAATCTTTTCCTAAAAGACGTGTTTATGTTAATTCAATAGATCAAACATGGGCAGTTGATTTGATAGATATACAACAATATTCAAAACAAAATAAACACTATAAATATTTATTAGCAGTTATTGATATTTTTAGTAAATATGGTTGGTTGATTCCATTGAAAAATAAAACAGGAGTAGCAGTAAGTGAAGCATTTAAAACATTATTTAAAGAAAGAAAACCAATGTATATTTGGTCAGATAAAGGATCTGAATTTTATAATCGATAAGTAAAAGAATTGTTAAAAGATAATAACATAAAGTTATATTCAACTGAGAATGAAGAAAAATCCAGTGTAGTGGAACGATGGATAGGAACAATGAAACAACATATGTATAAATACTTTACTGCTAATGAAACTTTTAAATATTATGATATACTAGATAAATTAGTTAAAAATTATAATAATACAGTACATTCTTCAATTAAAATGACACCTGTTCAAGCAAGTAAATTAAAAAATGAATTAACAGTGTATAAAAATTTATATCCAGAAAAGGAAGAGAAAATTAAAAAACCTAAATTTAAAGCAGGTACTAGAGTAAGAATAACAAAAAAGAAGGGTAAATTTGAAAAGGGTTATACTACTCGTTGGACTAAAGAAATATTTGTAATTGAAAAAGTTTTAAATACAATTCCTTTTACTTATAAAATAATTGATTTAAAAGGCGAAGAAATAACAGGTTCTTTCTATGAACAAGAATTACAGATGACTAAGTTTTAAATCTTTATTTACTTACGGTTAATTTATTACCAAAACAATAATCAGTTTCAAAATTTTAATTTGAAAACAAAAGTGCAATGAATACATACAAATCAAACACTATAAACATAATATCACTGTTCAAAGTTAGAACTGTCACATCCACTAAAAGTTACCCGGTTATGAATAACCGTTACTATGTCCCACCTACTGATCATGTATGATCACTCCTTATATGGAATAAGAAAATCAATAGTAAAGAGTTGTCCCACCTACTGATCATGTATGATCACTCCTTATATGGAATACAATATCACATACATATCAAACTTCTTGTGACGGAGTAAGTTCATCATCTGCTGGAATATAGTCTCCCTGTCTCCAAAAGGTGGCAAACTGATCAATTGCTAACATTTGTTTGATAAGTTCTTGTTTTGAAAGAATATCATTGATTGAAACATTAATGTTCAGAAAACCATTAAATCCTTTAAGTAGATTAGCAAGTTGTCTTAATTTCCGAGCATGAGGTATAGATATATCTATCTTAGATGATAACCATGTGTCCCACGTTGTATTGAACTTTGCCGAAAGAAACCAGTCTCTCAAAGCATTAAGGAAATCACCGAAAGTAATGTTAAACAGCATACCTTGGGCGTTATGTCTTCCCAAGTGTTTGTATGCTTCTTGTAACTGTTTAACAGGGTTTTTTTCTCTATTAAAAATAAACTTCTGCCTCGAAATTGTCTTTGATAAATCCGCCTTTCTGCTTATTAGAAAGGTGTGAAGTTCTTCAGGGGTCGTGATAGTTTGCTTTTTTTTCTTTCCCAGTTTTTCTTTAAATAAGTCCTGCACCTTTCTTTTCGGAGCTTTTGGAAGTTTAACCGGTCCCAAACTCTTAGCTCTTTCGATTGTCTCAATCATTCTCTGATAGTAACTGATATTTTCTATCAAAATGTTACTTTCTTCTAAACTCCATGGCCAGTTCTGTGGTTGAGGCTGCGCCTGACACTCTTGAATTTCCATTTGTATTTTTGTAGAATTACTTTCTTGAAACATTAATTCACGTCTTCTCACCACTGTTAATTTGAAACGAAAGACCGCACCAGTCTGCTATATGTTTACATGTGATGACAACATTGTCTAGGCAACATGTAAACATACTCTTGACAACCATGTAAATATTTCCAATGATCGATTTAGTCTATTTAAAAGTCATGTCCTATTAAATAGCAAATGTAAAAAGCAATTTAAGTTGTAGTAGTATTGATCCGTTTTATTACTAGACTATATTGATAAATTTAATTAAAAATCAAGGTTGGGGCGCACTGGGGAAATTATTTTTTCTCTTAAATCCCACAGAATTTTTTTCTGTGCCTGTTCTCCCGGTTTTTTTATTTATTTTTTTTTGGAATTTTTTTGTTGTTTTTTGGGTGTTTTTAATAACGTTTTTTTTATAAAAAAGTAAAAAAAAAAATTTTTTTGGGAGTAAGAAAATTTGGTGTTTTTTGGGTGTTTTTTGCTTTTTTTTATGAAAATTTAGGGCTCTTTTACTTGAAATGAGGGTAATTTTTTGGGGGTCAAAATTTTATTTTTTTTTGGAGGGGGGGGGGGGGGTATAGGTGTGTGATATTGTGTCACCCATTATGCCAATTATTGGTGGCGTCCCTGCCATTCAGGTAGCCTGAACAATATACTTGCCTTTATATATTTTAAATTATTATAACTTTGTCCCGGTAGAAGATTATCCAACAGTACACGGCAACAAAAAATTGACTTGCTTGTTTTTATAGGTAGCATACAAACAAGAATATTCATTTCATGTAACCCTTAATGAAAGTGTACCCAACCTTAAAGACGACTGACTGATTGCAAATAATAATATTGAACATGCGTTTAAATTACATGTTTAAGTACAAAAAAAGTTGTAATTAACATCATTCTGAATTCAATAGATGATTTAAATGAATACATCTCTACAACACTATATAAAAAACCATAATTTTAACTTATTTATAGTCTTAAACAAGTTTTCCTTAAAATTTTAAGAAATGCAATGCAATACGATTTGTGAAATGAAAATAACAAAAGATGTTGTCTATCTTTAAAACGATCTCTGAAAGTAGCGTTCAAAAAATCAAAATGGTTTTTCTTTGAATCGGCTACTGTGTCATACCAAATTTTGGCATGACCTTCTAAATGAAAAGAAAATGAATTTGCTCTCTTTTTCTTTGACAAATCATAAAATCTACAATATTGATTACAATTAGATAACCAAGTTTCCGGATTTTGAGTATTGTCACAGCTGTCGTTACTGGAAATGTGGTTGGTGATCCTATTGTTGCTGTGAAAGCAGTCACAGTTGAAGCAATTGGTGTCGTTGTAGAAGCTGTAGCTGAAATTGGCAACTTAGGATAAAGAAATGAAAAATGTTGTGGAGTTTGTAGTCGATTTATAATAGGTACCGGTCTTTTAGCAAACGTAGATAGAATTGATGGCCGGTGTACATTTGACGGTCTTAAAGGAGTTATACTGGATGGCAGGGTAGGTTGTCCTGTCCACGATGAAAAAGGTGATTTTTGGTTGAATGAATAGGCGATGATTGGAAGAAAGGCTGGTCTTCGACGTAAGGTATTGTGGAAGAAGGACTCGGTGAGAGTTGGTTATTTTGTTATTTGCTGGGGAAAACTAGCCCGACATAAGTACCGCTGTCAAGCCAGACCGGGCGTTGTTGCTGATGTAGAGACAAGCCGTGATTGACTGACACCTATAAGTTTCAAAATTCAAACTTTTTTTTAATAAAATAAATAAAAACAAAAACCATTCAAAACAGTTACAAAGTACAATAAAGGAAAACAAAATTTTTCAATTATTTCCCTAACAGAAAACAATCAATAATTTGATAAACTTTATTTATGATTACTATTTATGAGCTTTATTCTATTTAAACTTAAAATATTTTACTTTAAATCTTAATACTTTTTAAATCATGACTTACCTATAAGTTTCATAATTCAAACTTTGACAATATTGATTAAAAATAGTTAGCCGAGTTTCCGGATTTTGAGTCTTGTCACCTTTAAATTTGTCAATTTTCAAAATTGACGACATGTTATAAATGTACGTAGGAGGTTGTATTGTCCTACCTATTAAAGTTGTTGACACAGCTGCTGTTACTCCTGCTACTGTTCCTGCAGCTGTCGTTACTGGAACTGTTGTTGATGATCCTATTGTGGATGTGGAAGCAATCACTGTTGAAACAATTGGTGTCGTTGTAGAAGCTGTAGCTGAAATTGGCAACTTAGGATAAAGAGATGAAAAATGTTGTAGAGTTTGTAGTCGATTTGCAAAAGGTGCCGGTCTTTTATCAAACGTGGATGGAATGGATGGCCGGTGAACAATTGATGGTCTTAAAGGAGTTATACTGGATGGCAGGGTAGGTTGTCCTGTCCACTATGAAAGAAAGTGATTTTTGGTTGAATGAATAGGCGATGATTGGAAGAAAGTAGGGTCTTCGACGTAAGGTATCACTACACGAAAAGGCAGATTTACAACAATTTCGGCAATCATGTAAATGTTTGACAAATGTAACTACTTTTCTGCCAGATATATTTGCGGACCTACTAATGTATATGTAAATGCATTATTCCTTTGGCATTATTTAGGACGTTCTCAAAGATATGCTAAAGATAATTATTTTATTTCCATATCTTTATTTATATTCTAAAGATATGTAAAGATAGGCCTTATATTTGCATGCACTTTCCAGGATAGGAGATGTATGCAAAGTTTAAAATTTACATAAATGTTTTACAGAGGTGTGGGCAGTTTTGAGAGACCGCGGTTTATAAAACATTTACAACCAATGTAAATGCTGTCAAATGTTTATGTTATATTTGCAAACGTTTTTTGATATCGTTCATGCATGTAAAGAAATGAATTTTATTTACTAATACTTTCCAGTATTATAGTTATTTTGATAAATATCGATATTTGCAACATATCTTTACAGACGTATGCAAAGTTTTGAGAGACCGCGGTTTATAAAACATTTACAACCAATGTAAATGCTATCAACTGTTTGTGTTATATTTGAAAACGTTTGTCGATATCGTTTATGTATGTAAAGGAGTGCATTTTATTTACTTATACTTTCCATCATCATAAATATTTTGATAAATATCGATATTTGCAACATATCTTTACAGACGTATGCAAAGTTTTGAGAGACCGCGGTTTATAAAATATTTACAGCCAAAGTAAATGCTGTCAAATGTTTGTGTTATATTTGCAAACATTTGTCGATATAGTTTAAGTATGTAAAGACATGTATTTTATTTACTAATACTTTCCACTATCATAGTTATTTTGATAAATATTAATATTTGCAACATATCTTTATAGACGTATGCAAAGTTTTGAGAGACCGCGGTTTATAAAACATTTACAACCAAAGTAAATGCTGACAAATATTTGCTTATTTTTGAAAACATTTGTCGGATGTATTTATGTACGTAAAGAAATGCATTTTATTTACTTCATAGTTAGTATATGAAACATTGATACTGTTAAGTTGTCTTCACACAGGTATAGCTTTGCGAGACTGCAGTTTATATCTCGCATGCACAACAAACGTAAATGAGGGTCGTGGTTAGAGCTAAAAGAAGAAAAAAAAGAAAATAATTTACTCCCAAAAAATTAGATAAAAAGGGTCTAATATATATACAGAATAGAAAATAATCATGACAATGGGCATAAAATATAAAAGAAATAGAGCAATATGATCTAAATTATCATAGAATACAGATATGAAAGACCCCATCCAGACCCTAGTAAATGCTGTAAGATGTGTCGATTATTTCGCATTTACGGAAAAAATAAATATTTTTTTTTAAATCTTATAGCCACATAATAAATGGGTAGATGGATTGATTTGTGTAAACGTCCAGTTGCAAATACTACATGAATCTCAGGTGTAGGGAGAAATGCACTATTATAATAACACTGTACTAAATTGTAAGCAGGTTTTCCTTTTGTACTTCAGAATATGAAAACAACGATGTCATTAAGAATGAACTCTAAACTAGAATAAATAAGATCAAATCGATAAACACGGTACGTTTTCTCAACCCAAGCTTAAGTCTACCAATCTTGATGTGGACTTGGAAAAAAGTTAGTTTAGCTTCTGCTTATTTGTGATCTTTTTTTCATTTTAAACAAGAGAATACAAAATAATTATTTCAATATAACTTAGCCAAGGCGTGTGTTTTGCATGATCCTATAAATTGAAAATACACGAGTATGCACATACATGTACATGTATTTTATCAGAATGTTGTCAGAATGTTTATGTTTACAATTGAAAATGTCTAATAATACAATGAAGAAAGAGATGATGAACGACCTCGACTGGCTATACTGCGAAGAAAGAGCATGAATTACATTATGTAAATATCCCTTAATAGGTGGTAAATGTGTCACTTGTAAATGAAGGGATTTTCCTGACTGTGAAATGGTTCATCTTTTAACACTACAGGGTACTTTAAAAGGGAAACCGTATGTGTTAATTACCAAAATTTATCAAATACAATGTAACGCTAATTGTGTATAATTAAATCCAGACGTTGTAAACAGATTATACCAATTACGCAAGCCAAGAGTTGCCAGATAAAGACATCATTAAACATGCAGATTGTATTCGTGAAAACGTGTTAATACTTTGTAATAAAATATTGTATTATTGAAAAACGCAGATAATTTAAAAGTTTATATGCTTGAAAATTAAAAGAGAAATAAGGACAGTTACTGTAACATTGTAGGCTATCTAAAAATATGTTTTTAATATTTTATACAGTAAAACTGTTTTTAAACAATTACCTTTTGTATATAAAAAAAACATTCCCCTTTCCCCGCTTCTCATACATGTAGCAGATACAATAAATTCGATGCAAAGCAAGTAATTTAATTTTTGAATCAGGTAATCTCTGTATTTCGTGTTTTAACAAGAATAAAAATGACCGACATTAATGGAAAAAAAAACTACATCAATTTCAATAACCTTCCTGCTCCTGTATCAGTTTTATTCTGAAGATATATATGGTAGCATTCAATCAATTCAAAATTTTAATAAAATATCTTGGTGCCCTTTGGTTTCCCAATCTTGACTTTATCCTATTTATAGGTATAATGATATATAAAAAAAATCCCAGTACATGCATTTGTTCTAATCGAAGGCTCAAAATTTTAAAAATATTTCTTAGCAATAGCATTTCATTTCAAATCAAAATAATGTTGTTGCTGAATGATGTAAAGTTAATCGTCAATATCGAACTCTTAACCTCCATTTTCTCACCAGTTACAACATATCAAAATTTGAAAACCTTTGGATGAAAGGTTCATAAATCATCGCACGGAAATAACTGGAGCAGTCCGCCTGCTCGTCCGCAGTACAACAATAAATCAATAACGGGACTGGAAAACTGGTAATAAAAATAGCAAGTCATTAATAAATGTAAAATAAATTCGGTTTACTGTCACATTCTGACATCCTCATATTTATGTCGTATACTTGTAAACTGGTGTTTGTCTTTGAGTCGCTTTTTGTTTTTACTCAATGCAATAAGCAGTTAGTCGGCACTGATTTTGAAACTTGTCAGCAACAAGGCTGATATATACCTGATATATAAGTTTTATAAAAATCTGGCAAGAATTGTACACGTTAGAGAGCTAACAAGACCGGACGAAAGGACGGACGCCCGATATTTCAATGTCCACATCAACGCGTCGCGCGAGGGACAAATCTTAAAATCATTTTGAATTTAGATTCATATTAATTTGCACTTTGGTCTTCGGAGATGGGTGTGTTTTTGGTGTTTTGAGTTAGATATGATATACAGGCCTGGTACAGCTGTTAAAAAAACGCACCTTTTCACAAAGTGGGGAGACAAAACGACTCACATGCGATTAGCAAAGGTGCCTTTATTGTGGGGGGCATATTGGTCACATGGGTATCGGGAAAAGCACGAGAGTATTCACAGTCTTATAAGGAGTTTTTCTAACAAGTACTAGTATACGAGTGTTTATGTAAATTAAAAGGGTTGCTATTTCTTTATTTGCAAAAATGGAAATGTGGGATATACACAGCAACCGGCCAATTATTATAACGACAATCAAAACCAAAGACATATAGATAACACGTGACTAATGCAGAATGGACAAGTATTTTTCTACTGCTAATCTGTTACGGTAGTTTTAGTTAAGATTTTTTGGGTTCTCTTGAATATGAAAGTTTATAATTATAAAAAAAGAAGATGTGGTATGATTGCCAATGAGACAACTCTCCACAAAAGACCAAAATGACACAGAAATTAACAACTATAGGTCACCGTACGGCCTTCAACAATGAGCAAAGCCCATACCGCATAGTCAGCTATAAAAGGCCCCGAAATAAGTATATTTAGTATAGCAAGTATTTAATCTATCAAATTATAACATCACATGTTCAGAACAATAGTAAGATTTAAGCTATAACAGCAACATAGTTTATTCTCCTAGTACGTATTTGTTAGTCTTGAAAAAACTCAAACCATTATGACATAAGGAGATGTGATATGATTGCCAATTAAACAACTTTCCATCAAAGTCAAAATGACGTACATGTTAGTTTGCTATATTTGATATCTCCCAATTACCATCCACTATGAACTGCTTATACAAAAAGATATTTTGTCACCAAATGATTTATAATAATTTATAAAATAGAACATCATTATATATGCTAATATAAATTGTGTGCCCTTGGCTAAATACTGGGATCATATTGTTTTACCAGTGTCCTTTCGACAGTCCCGCACTTGGTATACTAGTATAGGATTATACGGCTGATTTCGTAGGATTATGTACAGTTTTTAAGCTTAAACTTTTAAATGATGTACCTGGTGTTAGTACATACACTAACGATTCTCATCTTGTCAATGTTTTTTTTGTTTTTTTATGACATGTTGCTAAATTTGGCATTTTTAAATATATTGCGCCGATATATTTGTTTACCTATATTGATGGTGCATATATATTCTCGGGATCATTTTTTTCTTTAATAATTTTTCACGAACGACAGAATGTTGAACTTGGTGTATTTGAGTGAAATTTTGCATACAGTTTGCAAGGTTTGTCCGACCATGGAAGTATATAATACTTCCACTTCCATGGTCCGACTAATTACGCACACAACCCACACGTTTACATCATACATGTACAAAGCATGCTATATTAAGATTGTGTATTGTATCAGGATGTTAATTTTCACAAATAACAGAATGTTTAACCTTTCTTGACTGCTGCACCAAATGTGTTTTTCAGACACAACAATTCAAATTGCACTGTATCGTCCTGTAAATGCATGAAATAGTTGCCACCGGACGTTGAGCAACCATCAATCAATCAATTCAAATTGTACCTCAATATCACTGTTTACCAAATTACTTTATTCTGTAACGTCACACGTTTTCTGTCAAATTCTAAGCGTATCGGTCAACTTTGAAGCAATGTATATAAAACACAAGGATGATGACATATGTGTTTCTATATATATGAAAAAAAAAAAATAAAAGGATGTGGTATGATTGCCAATGATACAACTCTCCACAAGAGACAAAATGACACTGAAATTTACATATATAGGTCACTGAACTGCCTTCAACAATGAGCAAAGTCATACCGCATAGTCAGCTATAAAAGGCCCCGAAATGACATATGTAAAACAATTCAAACGAGAAAACCTAATTTGTGTACAAAATAATGAACGAAAAACAAATATGTTACATAGCAACAAACTAAATTACAGACTACTTGACTCGGGACAGGAACATACAGAATGTGGTCAGGTTAAACTCGTTTAAAGGCGCCAACCCTCCTTTCCCCTAACCTAGGACATAAACTGGACCCCTGTTGTGTTCCCTTATCGTTACACTAACGGTGCGAAGCTTAAGATGGTGCTTGTACAATATAAAAAATAGAGAATAATGGGCAAAATTTATATAGAATAGAGAAAAAATGGCGTAAATAATATTAAGAATTGAAGAACACCCACCTCCCTCCTTTTCCAGACCCTCTTTTATCCTATGACTGTTAAAAGAAAGAAGCGCCGTAATTCATAGGAACAAATAGATTTGAAAAATATTATTTTTTCTCATAAAGTCTTTTGTATAGTTGGAAACATTGTCAACTAGGTATACTTATTATTACAAATGAAATTGATATCTATTCGTTATTTTACGAATCACAGAGTTCAGTTTACTTGTGCATTTTACGAATAAGGGACAAAAATTAAAAGGACAGGAAATCACATGACAAAAAAGTCACGATTTACAAAACAGTTACGTACGTATTAAGTTTGATTATTATTATTTACAACGAACAAGATTTATATTTAGGTAGTTCATTTTATGACTTTCATATAACATAGTTCTAGTCTTAGGTTATTTTTTACTTTTGTGGACCATTTCGTTCATTGTATTCATCCGCTGGCGTTGTTGCATGTCTCCTCTCTACTCTGACGTCCTGGGTAGCATTTTTCATTTCTGTACTTTTGTCTTTGTGTTGTAAACGTTCACACTTAATTTTTTGTGTAAATGCTTAATGAAACTTGGTTGATAAAAACGAGGCACTCAGTCTGTCATAAATTAGTTTTGGCACAATCTTAGTGCTAAAGATTAATCTCATCTGCTAAGAGTGTATCTAGTAGCAATCTTAGAAGGATTGACAGCCTTTAAACTCATGTTGCGCTTGCAACCCTTAGAGTACTCTTTACCCTTCACGGAACGATTGGTTAATTTTTATTTGCTCTACTTAAATCGTCTTTGAATTCTCATAGCATATGATATTTGTCAACATTCTTTTTTTACTGAAAACTTTACAGAAAATTGTAAGAGTGGTCAGGGGCACCCATATCTTTATTTTAGTTAATGAAAATAACAACTGCAGTTTTTTTCCCAGCGCATAACTGTTGTCCTAACAAACTAAGAACCTAAGTTTACGAGACATAACACAGGAAAGCAGTATTTCACATACCCCCACCCCCCAAAAAAAAACAATAAAAAAAATCACTGTTGCTAGTACCTGGACTATGACCTGCGACCCCCAATGCTAGTCCATACGGGTGCAGTACTAGTCCATAACTTATGTGCATTGATTAGTAGATACAATCATGAAATGAGTGTGCGTCTCTTGCCAAAAGCAATTCATTTTAACATTTCTTTTTACATTTGAGCCACCTGTGATTTTTTTTTATTTTTGAAGCATTTTTTACAATGACTATTAATTTATAAACTAACCTCACATTTTGAATAGTAATTTGAATATATGGGCATTTGCATTGATAGATTCTGCCAGATTTGCACTTTGCATAATTAACTAATTACAAATTAATTTATTTAAAAAGGTCACGTTTGGTACCCAAAGAACTAAAACTTCAATAGATAAACCTTTAAATTAAAGTTCAACCTGCATAGGTATTACAACATCGTGAACGGAGGAGTATGTAAAATAAAAGTTTTTGTTTTATTCTTTTATTGGAAAATATTTCAACTTATTTAGAGTTTTAAACACTTATCAATGCGATTTAACAATAATGGTAGTTTATTTTTGTTGCCCCTCTTTCCTTATTTTCCGCCTGTGTGGAAAGCAAGTACAATGATACATGCAGTTATTTTAAGACTTTGCGTAAATATGTATAAGAAAGAAGTGCAAGATATTCCATTATTCAAACACATTTCCGCTAAAACTATAAGTCTAGACTTCGTCTTGTTGTACAGGGTACAATTGCCTTATTTTTTAAAGATAGGTTTTCCATGATACGAGCCCCTATCAACATTAGTGTAATATGTATTTGTCGTTTACAAATCTTCTTGAATTATGTTAAAACTTTTTGAGACTTATATAACCTTCAATCTTGTTTCAATGTTATTTCAATTGAAATGTGTGCAAAGACTATGTTAAATGCAATTATTACAACAACAAAAAACACAAAAAAAACCTTATTTGATCATGATAGAAAATATAAACAGCTGCGCCATGAGCGCATGATACGCCCGTCACTTTTTCAAAGAATAAAGTTCAATAACTTCTCAATGTCATATCAGAAAATCATGAAAAACTAAAGGGAGGTTATCTTAATAAATATAAACCAGTCACCAAAGATTTTTGATAACTGCTCAAAGCATTGTCCGAAAACTGGAAAGTCCTCCCTTTTTTATGAATAAAATGACGTAACTCTGAAACTTAACATCTAAAATTTATAAAATTAAAAAGGGAGCTTACGTCAATAGATATAAACAATTCACCAAAGTTTCATAAAAACTGCTGAAAACATTTTTGAGTTATTGTCCGAAAACTGGAAAATCACCCCTTTTTACACAAATAAAACCCCATAACTCGGAAACTTAAAATCTAAAATTCATAAAAAACGAATGGGGAGCTCACGTCAATAGATATTGACGATTCACCAAAGTTTCATGCGAATTGGAACATAAAATGTAAAATTTATAAAAATCGAAAGGGAGCTCATGTCAATAGAAAAAATAAATTCACCAAAGTTTCGTGCAAATTGGTGAAAGTGTTCTTGAGTTATTGTCCGAACACTGAAAAATCCCCCCTTTTTTCATAAATAAAACCCCAAAATTCAAAAACTTAAAATCTAAAATTGATAAAAATCGAAAGGGATCTCACGTCAATAGATATTAACAATTCACCAAAGTTTCGTGCGAATTGGGTCAAGCCTTTTTGAGTTATTGTCCGACATGTTGACGACGGACGGACGGACAACGGTATACCATAATACGTCCCACAAACGGGCGCATAAAAAAAAACGATTCCTGTCAAAGTACATATGAACGCTGTAAAATTTTAGGATAAAATAGGCGGTAAATGAGATTTCGAATGACTGATAGTTCGATAACTTGTTTTAAGTTTTGCGTATTTAAATAACACAATCAAATGACAACGGGAGCATTGTTTTAAGACAATTTATAAATCATAAAGAAATGATAATTATTTGTGCCTTATTATATTGATGGATATTGATACTAGCGGTTGTCTTCTATTGATCTTTTCGGACCAGATCTTTCTGTAAAAGGTTATAATTGTCACACTTAACTGCTGATAAACCCCGTTGATCGGAGGAAAGGCGACATCTCGTCGATGGAATGATATTATCTATCGATTTTGTTTGATTTCATTGGTAAATTGTGTGTCAATTATGACACGTGACTCACTGGTTCTTTGTTTGTAATTTTTAACTTTAACAAGAAAGTTTTTGCTGAGGACACTTCATGAAGCACACGGAGTTCAACATCTCGTGACAGGACTAACGGATAAGGAAAATATTCGTCAATAGATTAACGTTTATATAATTATGTGTGCAAACTAGCCGATTCTTTAAAAAAAAAATTCTCTCAAGCTTTGTTTTGTGTCAAATATTATGTGGCAACTTTACTACAGATGAAGGAATATTTCTACACTATTTCAGAAACTTGGACTTTTTATAAAAACTTGATAAATCGCTCAATAACCTTCCGAATGCTACCGATTTTAAATTTGTTACTATCTAGTATGTTTTGGCTTAATTTGTATATGTGTATTATTTCTACCAGTAACAAGAGACATATATATATATATATATATATATATATAGTATATATATGTCTCTGCAGTAACATCTAATACATATTGTTGTATATGTGACTTATTCCCGATTGTGACTGTTTTGCCGAGTGTGAACTCGCATTACTATAAGACGTGGTACGGTACTTATCCATCCCAAATTCATGTATTTAGTTTAAATGTTTAATGTTATATTTGTAATTCTCATCGGATTTTGTCAAATGTGTTGACGTCTTTTCTATTATATTTATGTGTTATGGTAAAGAAAATTAATCACCGCCTTCATTTATCAGATTTGATTTCGTTCAAAGTAATCAGTACGATATTTTACGTTTGAAGTTAGATTCATAACAAACCTGACATAGTTTTATAATATAGTTAATTGCTACCTCAGTTTTATACTAATAAGAATTAAAATGTGCTTTGTTATTAAATGCAATATCAGTATTTAGTTCAAATATATAATCTTAAATTAATCCTAATTCTATCTTATTCATTCTTATGTGACGTCATTTTTCATTTTTTGATGCTCTGTTTTACTAATTCAAATGACGTCATTTTTTCGTCATTTTTCAGTTTCAAATAGAACGTCACTTGGCGTAGAGGTTTAAACGTATTCGGATGTGTCTACTTTTGTGTTTCAAATGTCTGGTTATGTAAATGTATTTCAGTTGTTTCCTGTAATTAGTTAATACTTCAGCTTTATCATGTACATCTTTTGAATATTCATTTTATTAAATTTACTGTTTGCAAAAGTATAAATTTCTCTAAATTATAGGGATTTTCTGGTAACTTAACAGAAAACCCTTGCCGTTTTTGGCACAACCTTTTTGATCTTTTGGTCCTCGATGCTGTTCAACTTTGTACTCGTTTCGGCTTTCAAACTTTTGTATCTGTGCGTCACACATAGGTCTTGTGTGGACAAAATACACTTCTGGCGTATTAAAATTTTTAACTTGTTGCCTTTTGTTGGCTGTTGTTCGTGTGATTCTTTGTCAATTGTGTTCTCCAATTTATTTATATTGTAGTCCTGTGTTGTCATTTTGATGTTATATTTCACATGGCCATAAAAGTGCGAGGTTTGGCATGCCACAAAACCAGGTTCAACCCACCATTTTTTCCTTTAAAAATGCCCTGTACCAAGTCAGGAATATGGTCATTGTTATATTATAGTTCGTTTCTGTGTGTATTACATTATAACGTTGTGTCATTTGTTTTCTCTTATTTTTGAGTGTAAATTCACATTGCGATAAGACGTGTCACGGTACTTGTCTATCCCAAATTCATGTATTTGGTTTTGATGTTATATATATATGTTATATTTGTTATTCTCGTGGGATTTTGTCTATATGTGTTACATTTTAGTGTTATGTCGTTGTTCTCTTATATTTAATGCGTTTCCCTCGGTTTAAGTTTGTTATCCCGATTTTGTTTTTTGTCCATGGATTTACGAGTTTTGAACAGCGGTATACTACTGTTGCCTTTATTTATATGTCTCTTTTAAAAAAAGTAAATTCTATGTTTTATAAACAGAGTGAATTATGACTCGTGCAATTCCAGAAGTTTCAAAGAGATACTCAAAGGAAACGATCGTCTTATGCTACGCGAATGAACCATCATAACTTCCCGAGAGTAGAAGATTTTGATGGATAAAGAAATTCACGCAGTACATCAAGAGATCAAGAACCGATTTTGTAGACCCGTTTTTTTTTTTTATTAAAACGAAATTATTAAAATACATGTATAATAAATGATATTACAAATATGCCAAACTAATCCCAAAGCAGCTATATTTGTCATATCATAGCAAAGCTATGGCAATATTTGTCCATATAATATGCACCTTTCAAATATATCAGCAAACTAAAAGCAAATATAACTATTTACCATACATTTCTAGCTGTCTTAAATATCTTTCTTTATAATATCTTTGCATACATATTCAAAGTTTCATATGCCCAATATATTTACACATACATTTCTAGCTGTCTGAAATATCTTTCTTTATCATTTCTTTGCATATGTATTCAAAGCTACATATGCCCAATATATTTACACATGTCATTGATATTATCATTTGGCCACATTTCTTAATTAAACAAATTGTCTGCAAATCTATGTATTTACCATACATTTAGGAATATGCTCAAAGGCTTTTGATATGTTCTGATTTGACATACATTTCAGCCGACTATAAAGACTAACAAAAATATTCCTTTACAATACATTTGACAGGTCTCTGCAGAATAAAGGAAATGATGCTTTACACCCCTCTATAAAGTTCTCGTTTTCAATTGGTTTACATACCAGGCAAATGTAGATGCACCTTACACTTTATAACCCCTATAAATTATTTAAATGATGATGCTTTGCTACCTAGACAAAGAAACACATTTGCGGATGAATTTACATCATAGAAAAATACATGACAAAGATTTCAATTTGCAGAGGTATACAAATACATAAGTTTGCGAAAGTTTTGAGATGGTTATAAATATATGCAAATTCTAAACTTTAAAATTGTTTGATTAGGTGTTAATATATTTTATAAACCGCGGTCTCTCATAACCGCCCATAGGAGGGTATAGCACAAGAAATGTTGATATTTACTACATGTAAAGACAAGATAAACTAAATGCAGCGGTTTATAAATACATGTAAATGTCGGTCTCTGAATACATTTACATAACATTTGCATACCTCTTCAAATCCGGGATTTCGTGTAGTGTATTGTGGTGTCGTTATCACAATCATCAACTGGATACGACGGTGGATGATCGGATTTGAAGCTGACAACGTTGTCTGGTTGTTTAGTAAAAAGGTCTAGATTATCGAATGCCGACTCAATTTTGCACTGGATTTCCTGGTGATAATTAAATGGTGTCTTCCCTGGTTTTAGTGGTTTCTGTCCATTGTTCAACATTGTCTCTACCATTCTACAATTATATGAAGAATTTATATAAACAAATAAATATACATTAACAATACCACAAAAAAAAAACTTTTTTAAAGTACTAACAGAAACAAAAATTCCCCATTTCCCTTATAATATTAAAATTATGATGTACTGTGAAAATTCATGGTTCGTGGTTTGAGCAAAACGTTCGTTGGTCTTTAAACTTCTTTAAATTTTTTTACAGATAAAAAAATAAGCACAATAATTGGTCTCGACTAGTTGAAAGCATCTCTATAATATTAACCAATACCAATCTGGTCTGCATTTCTGTATCTGTTATCATGCAAGTCCACATAAAAGTAGCCCCCGCATCTGGTAGAAGACACATGCTTTTTGTCACACATACTTTACTTTTATCACCTTTAAATTTTTCAATTTCCAAAATTGAAGACATGTTATAAATGTTCGTAGGAGGTTGTATTGTTTTACCTGAAGAATTTATTGATGGTAATGTTGTTTGTCCTGCTCCTGACGTTGTTGTTGTTGTAACTGACGTTGTGGTAGTTTAGGCACTTGTTGCAGCAGTAGCGATAGCTGTTGTGGCAGTTGCGGTTGTGGTCAAACTGGGATATAACGCAGCAAAATGTTGTGGTGTCTGTAACCGTGAATTTCCTGCAACAGATGTCGGTGTTTTGGAAAGCTTGGAAGGAATTATTGGCCGGTGTATGATAGATGGTCGTACTGGCGTGGTACTTGATGGAAGAGTTGGCGGTCCTGCCCACGATGAAACGAAAGGATTGGATTTTATAGGCGAAGACTCAGAAAAAGGTTGGTCGTCTCCGTAAGGTATCGTGGTATCGTTGTCACAATCGGTAACTTGGTGTTCAATCGGATAGCCCTTTTTGAAACTAATAATGTCGTCCTGCTGGCCTGCAAATATATCAAGGCCTTCAACAAATGCAGAGTCTAGTTTGTAGTGAACGTGCTGTTTATAGTTATCAGGGTTTTTTCGAGGTTTCGCTGTTCTTCTCGTTGCTAAACATGGTCCTCTACCATCAAGAAATACGCTTTTCTTTAATAAAGAGAACATCATTATAATTATAATCCAATTTTACAGTACAAATATTATAGTCAAAATAAATTGAAAACAATAATTAAATACTACAATTCAAATCAGATATATAATAATAATAATAATAATAATAATAATAATAATAATTACCATTAAATTAAACCTTAGTTTAATTAAAATATAAATTATTTATAAACTTTGTCTTATTTTTCCAACGTTAAACAAAAAAGAAAAATAATTTTTAATATAAATTATTTCCAGAACCACGAGACTCACCTAGAAAAATCAAGAAATACGCTATAAATGATTTAGCGATTGATTTCCTTATATACCAATTTCTAAGTGTCATAGTGACTATTAAGCTAATGTTATTAATCCACAATGAATAAAAGTAGAAACTAGGCCATAACTATCAGTTATATAAAAGATGAGTTTTCATTAATTTCTTTAATTTCTACTTTTGAAATTACCAAAATGAGTTTCAAATATATTCATTAATATTTTCTTTACTTTAATACCAAACATTACACAACTCAGAATATATATAAAATAATATAAAATAACATTATAAATTTTAATTAAGATATTGATGTTACTAAGGCACCAATTTGTGCCCTATAGCTTAACATTATGAAATTGTTGACGTAATTTGACCATGTCAACCATCGTCCAAAGTTTGACGAATCATAAAAACTACAATTATATTGATTAAAATTGGTTAACCAAGTTTCCGGATTTTGAGTATTGTCACCTTAAAATTTTTCAAATTTCAAAATTGATGACATGTTATAAATGTTCGTAGGAGGTTGTATTGTCCTACCTTGGAAATATGCTGTTACTCCTGATTCTGATCCTGCTACTCTCCTCTGATACCACTCCTGTTTCTGCTCCTGTTCCTGACACTGCTCCTGTTCCTACAGCTGTCGTTACTGGAAATGTGGTTGGTGATCCTATTGTTGCTGTGATAGCAGTCACAGTTGAAGCAATTGGTGTCGTTGTAGAAGCTGTAGCTGAAATTGGCAACTTAGGATAAAGAAATGAAAAATGTTGTGGAGTTTGTAGTCGATTTGTAATAGGTGCCAGTCTTTTAGCAAACGTGGATGGAATGGATGGACGGTGTACAATTGACGGTCCTTTTATTAAAGGAGTTAAACTGGATGGCAGGGTAGGTTGTCCTGTCCACGATGAAAGAAAGTGATTGTTGGTTGAATGAATAGGCGATGATTGGACGAAATGCTGGTCTTAAACGTAAGGTATTGTGGTGTCGTTATCACAATCATCAACTGGATACGACGGTGGATGATCGGCTTTCAAGCTGACAACGTTGTCTGGTTGTTTAGTAGAATAGTCTAGATTATCGAATGCCGACTAAATTTTGCACTGGATTTCCTGATGATAATTGGATGGTGTCTTCCCTGGTTTTATTGTTTCTTTCCATTGTTAAACATTGTCCTCTACCATTTTGTTGTCGTATAATAATATGTTCTTTGATATTCAGCTGGTATCGTTATTTAATAGTGTATTCTGATTATTCACAAATAAATCATTTACTGGAAATATATAGAATTAAATAGTCTGAACGGTAAAAAAATAATGTTCAACTGTAAATCTTTCGGTTCGAATTGTCGAAACACTGTGTTAGTCCCTTGTATGCTGTAAAGGTATAGATGTTAAAGTTGGTGTCAGCTTTGAAAAGGTCCTCACCATATATTATAATAAAATTAACTGGCGGATATGCGTATTGTAGATGTTATTGTTGTAGTATGTCTGTCTACAGAGTTATTTGTTCTTTGTAGACCCATACTCTCAACAGAAGAAGGACTCTGTGAGAGTTGGTTATTTGTTGTTACATGCTGGGGAAAACTAGCCCGACATAAGTGCCACTGTCAAGGCAGGCCGGGCGTTTTTGCTGATGTAGGGACAGGGTGGGCGTTTTTGCCGATGTAGAGGCAGGCCGGGATCGACTGACACCTATAAGTTTCAAAACTCAAACTATTTTTTTAATAAAATGAATAAAAACAAAAACGATTCAAAACAGTTACAAAGTACAATAAAGTAAAACAAATATTTTCAACTATTGTAAAGAAGTCAATTAAATTAACTAAAACTTGTCAATTAGTATTTATTGCCTAATTTTCAAGTTTCAAAGAGTGATTAAAAGTTCAAATAAAATGTTTTTCACTGAGACACTGGCCGAGATATGACGAATTCTGTTGTGATCGAATTGTGTCCTTCAAGTCCATTTGTTTTTCTATATCTGTGGCAAAAGTGTGTAGCCTATTTCCCAGTTCTTCAACACTTTCAATTAGCTCATTCACCTTGTGTCTATTTTCAGAAACATGTGTTTGTGTAGTGTTCAAAATAGTTAACCCATCTTGAACAATATGACGAATTGCATCTTGATTTTGTGCCAAAGTTTTGATATTTCTTCGAATTTTTGACAAGTCGCTGTCTGATACAGTACTGACGTTAAGCAACTAACAATCAATCAATCTGATACAGTACCAAATAGAAAAATTAATGCTTTGCCTATAATAGGAAATAAGCTACGTTTAGTTCTAAACTTTGCCGTTTCGTCGTAATATAAAGATTTGTAATCATTGAATTGTGAACGGAGATAATCTTTAGTCCGATTTAATCCTTCAACCTCCCTTTGTAGACTTAAGATAGTAGCCAAAATGTGTTTTTTTGTCTGGGGTGTAAAACATAGAAGTTGTGTGAACTTTTTTCATAGCGAGAAAAGCTTTGCCCAAGTCTTGTTCTATTTTTTAAGAAATAATTCAAAAGGATCCAAGTCTACGACAAAATTAATGAGCCAATTTGACCTTGTAGTTGCTATTTCCTTGATTTTCTGGAACATTACATTTTCCTTGACAATGAATTGGCTGGTTAAGTCAAAAAGAACAAGTGAGAACCACCACCACTTCATCACTGTTTTTTCATAAAAATAATGATACACATACAAATTATCATAATATTTTTTTTGTATTGATCTGGCTTTATCAATTCTGAAATTCGTACGACAGTCCTGAATAGAATGTTTTTTTTTGTTTTCTATGATAGTTTCGAATTTAATTATCAAGTCGAAAATTCGTATCCGGTGCATTTTCCTTGCATTGTTCATGATTACTTCTTGGTGGTAAACCCCAAAGCGATTGGATTGTTTTAACCATCCAATGGCTTTGAAATTCTCCAACGTCCATTTCTTCAGATGTTCCTGATATGATAGATTATGAATTTCGGCAAATTGTTTCCGGCGTGCAATTAAACTCTGCGAATTTTGTCGGTAAACCACAAAAATTGTCGATAATAATTGGATCCGACAGGTTTCTCAGCTTCTGTATTGCGTGGAATTCTTTAAATAGAGGTTCCCTTCTTTTGCGATCTAGTTTTTCCCTCCAAAAATTGGTCTTAAACAATTTATATATGTGCAACACTACTAAACGAGGTAATAATTTCCACAGAGAAAGGGGTTCTAGCTGGGCTAAAACATCTTCATTGTCTGCCATTCTGTAAAATGACAATAAATACTAGT
Organism: Mytilus edulis; assembly: GCF_963676685.1. Taxonomy (NCBI): domain Eukaryota; kingdom Metazoa; phylum Mollusca; class Bivalvia; order Mytilida; family Mytilidae; genus Mytilus; species Mytilus edulis. The sequence goes on from NC_092354.1 coordinate 51,760,169, forward strand.
TTTATTACATATTTTATAAGTTTTAGAAATTCTTAAATGATTTGCATCCTTCCTACACCTATAAAGCCAATTGATACCTACATAATACCTATTAAAGCCCTCACTAAATTGTGTACATGTTCCTTAGATACCAATTTTGTTTCGTTAGTTCTGATTATTTTTTATTTTAACCCTATTTACAGACATGTTATCTTCCATGTCGTACATTTCTGATGTTACAGACGAACATTGAGTGCTAGACATGTTATCATCAATGTCAGAGACGTCATAATCTGAAGGCGAATTTTCTACTTCTTCTTTTATGACTTGCTCATCACTTTCTATTTGACTATTATTGACATTATCTTGTTCTAAGAAAATTTTCTTCCCCCTTATTTCTTTTTAGATAATTCCATTAATGGTATATCATCTGAATTTATTATTGTTTTTTTTTCTCACACTTCATCTCCTATACTATATGGAAATAAAAGTGGATGAATAAACAAGTTGAACACTGTGTGGTAATCCTTTTTGATCTTCTTATGACCCGAGCATCAAGCATTTCATCAATTGCCTTATCTACTATTTGTCTCTTATGTAAAGGGGTTCTATATGGTTTTAATTTAATGGGAGGGTGATTTCCTGTTTCTATTTCCATTTTTACCGTGTCAGTGTGACCTAATTCTGAATCTTGTGCAGCAAAAATGTCTTGTTCTTACTTTTTTCGATAATACTTTTGTATTCAAGAGGAGCGTCTATTTCGCAATTATTATCGAATTGTTTCCCTGACATATATTCTCTTGTTTCTCAAAAGTCCTAACCCTACAAAATCTTTTTATGTGACCTTTTCTTCCACATTTCCAGCATTCTATTTCTTTATTAAATTTAGGAGTTTTCTTGCCCTACAATCCCTAGATCTATGTCCTATATTATTACAATTAGAGCATCGTTTAGAATTTCTATAATGGTCTACTTCCATTGCTTCTTCAATCGCAGCCTGTACTTCAAAATGCCTACTTTTCGGGGGTTCCCCTCTCAATTCAAACCTTTTTCTCAAATTTTATTCATTCATCGCAACCGCACCTTGAAAGGTGTCTGGATTTGACATTATTATTCTCAATTTCAGGTAGTCTTACGACAGGCCATTTATGAAAAAGTTTACCACTTGTTTTTGTATTATTGGTAAATTTACGTTCTGATCCCTAAATACCTCGTCCGCGAGATTATACAGTCTGTCCGCGAAGATGGGGACGTTTTCACCATGTTTTTGCTTAATTTTGCGTAAAAGGTGAAAAGCGTGTTGTGGATCTGAAACTTCCGAAAATCTCCCAATTAATTGAGGTTTTAACTCATTCCACCAAAAGTTTCATCCCCGTCATTTTACTCTATCCTACTATGGATGAAATCACTAACCGGCGGGTCATTAGCTTGGTATGCTACCATTTTCGCTTCGTTTCTGCCCAACCCTGCTAAAACAATATATTTTTCAATTTGTTTGATCCATATCCTGAACTTTGTAGCACCCCGACGAAAATTTTGGAATGATTTGATTAACCCCTTGTGCCCTTAATTTGTTTGATAACCCTGGCAGTTGGAAAGCTAGGTTATTGAACGCTTGTCCTATGTCTTGCTCAGCCAATATGAGAAAGTAACAAAAGATCAGAAAAATCGCTTAACTGATTACGAATATAAGAATTATCCTGGTTATGACACCAATTCCCAGGTGTTAGACTATCGAAAAGTCAAGTTAGTCAGCAACCCAACAAATTAGACAAGGCACACAATAACGGCAAACAATGGCTGAACTGGTAAACGTTTTCTTCATAACTGATCATGTTATAATCCGGACTGTCTGAGAAAGACAGTCCTTTAATACATCTACCAACGTGACTTGAATTTTGAAAGAATGTTGTTTGTTTCTACCATGGTAGATTCTTCATTTTGTATTGAATGATAAAAAAAAATGTAGACACATGCCATAATTTTAAAAGAAACCACTAGGAAGTCACTGTCTTGACCTTAATTAGTAGATTTAGATAGATATTTTAAGACATTGATTTAACATAATTAACTTTATTCAAGGACTTAAATAACCAATAAATATAACCTCTGGCTATTTGTTTTATTACAAACTATATAATGACTGTTTTTATAACAGTTATGTTAAACAGATATAAGGCTAATTAGAGAGAGATAAATATACCCCTAGGGCCTATAGGTACATGTTTAAATTCTTGAAGGGATAATGCATATGACAAAATCTCACTTGCAAAATTTGTTCACTATATATATGAATGTTGAAAGAAAACATTTTATCAGATTTAAAAATGAGCTCCAAGAGTGTACTGGAACATTTTACTGTTCCTGATGACTTCCAAAATGGAAATACTTTCAAAGGAAAATGTATGCATTGTGGAACCCTCATTAGTGGAAGTTATAAAGTTACATCCAACTTTGTTACACATATGAAGGTAATACTATATAGTCAAGTCCCTACATCATCTGAGCCCCCTTGTGATCAAAATTCTCCCCCATGTAAGCGAGCAAAAAATGATGATCTTTTCAGTTTCATGCCAGCCCCATCAGTGGAAAGAAAAAGAAACCCTTCAGGGATTTCTGTAAGTTCAGAAATGGATGATTACTTGTCAGATAATTGTATTGATATGTCAAAAGACCCTCTTTTGTATTGGCATAGTAACTGTCAACGTTTACCACGTCTAGCTAAGTTAGCAGTGCAATATTTAGCTATTCCAGCCACATCTGCACCAGTTGAACGCTTATTTAGCACTGCTGGAAAAACATTTAGGCCGGAAAGGTGCAGACTGGCTGATGGAACATTTGAAAAGCTGATGATGGTCAAATGTAATGGGAAAATGCTTAAATAAGTTATATGACACAATACAAAAATGTATATACTAGTTGAACACTGTCTAATTGTTATAACTATAGAGCAATGTATAATACTTATGTACATATCATAGAATAAATGCATGTTTTCAATGTTTTATCTTAAATTTCCTTTCAAATGTAATTGAAGTAATTAATTACATTTGCCAAGTAATTGGAATGTAATTAATTACATTGGTAAAAAAAGTCAAATGTAATGTGTAATTTAATTGAAGATTTTGTAATTGTAATTGAATGTAATTAATTACTTTCAAATGTAATTGACCCCATGTCTGATATCAGTTGACACCTTATAAAATATTAACTCAATAAGGATATAAATATATGCAATGTTTACAACATCCCTGTCAAAATTGAACAATACGGTTAAAGAATATAAATCATTTAGCTACATGTCTTCTGGCAATAAACATGTCAAATTAGTCATTACCAAAATTCAAGTGGCAAATATTTAATTTTGTATAAAGGATTTTAAAATATTTTTTAGAAAGAATTTTAATAGAAATAAAATATATTATATATATATTTAATTTTTATATTTAAACGTCTATATATAACTTTTTATTAAAACATATAGATGAAAAGAGACAAGGTGTACATTGAACATTAATTTTTTTTATCTGATAAAACTATTTATTTGAGGGCCGGAATTATTTAAAAAATATAGGAACTGTTGTAAAGCTGACTGCCATTTTTTGTTCAATAAATGATAAAGTTAGCAATAAACGCATTATTCAATCATGGTCAGGTTGGGTCTGAAAGTTGATATAAATACTAGTGAAAAAAAAATGCATTTTAGACATGCTTCACGAAATATTTGCCACTGAACACGTCATGAAATCTTTATACGCAGTTCAGTTTGTCTTAATTTTTCTGGTTGGCCTTATATTTAAGTCATTTAAGTGTTATTTATTGTTTTTCAGAAAAAGGCAACAGTCATCAGAAGAAGTCAACAACCTTTGCCTTCAAACCCAGTTGACCAAGACGACCAGGTTAACCAAGATATTGCCACTCCTACCTTTACAACTTTAACCCCAACAACTAGTCAACCAGAAACACCTTCGTTGAATCCTTTGTTGTCAACTTTCAGTCAACCAGACCATCAAAATATTGTGTCATCTGTTCCAGTTTCCTCTACAAATCCCTTCAGCAACCAGTCACCTACCAATCAACTACTTCCACTATTCAACCCATTTCTAGACACTAGCCATACAAGTACCAACCCATTTCTAAATACCATCCAGTCAACAAATGAAAATAGCTTATTCAATTCACCGATAACGAATCCATTTCTATCTACCAACCAGCCGTTTCAACCTTCAAGTCAAGCCAAAAACGTTTGTTCCCTGAATTATTCACAGCTCAGAACCACAGCCAGTCAGCTATTACACCAGTCCAGCCAATAAACAGTCCCTCACATCTACCCGACATATTAACACCATTTCCAGATATACATGACAGACTCACACCAGTAAACAGAAGACCTTTGACCGACAGGAAGTTTGAATGGGTTTACCAACGTCTTGCAACACTAGAAAAAACCCAAACAGAAATCAAGAACAACCAGCAATAATGTCAATGTTATCAACAGCAATTCATCTACTGCAAGGAAGCAACTCAACTCCACCCTCTACTCTGTACCAATACCAGCCAACAGCAACAAATCCAGAGACTTATCCGTTTCCATGAGATGTACCGAATTACAATGGCAGACCTAAACTCGATGAATACACACAACAACTGCCTAGGACATTTCGCCACTAAATTGTTAGAACGTTTGTTCCCTGAATTATTCACAGCTCAGAACTACAGATTGCAGCATTCCTACCACGGTGGTGGAAAATGTAATAAGACAGAACTACCTTGGCTTATGAGAGAAAGACAATATTCCAACGATATGTTCTGTACTTCTACCCAGAGTTGTCAGAGCCAAGAGCATGGAAGGATGCCATCATACCAAGGGTCAATGAGTATATAAACAGACCAGCAACAAAGCAGTAAATCCGTCTTATCATGTACATTACATATAACTGTAAAATGTACATATTAAATGATCATTATTTATTCATGTTAGCTATGAACATGTTATATATACCAATCATTTTGTATTACTGCAGAAATTAATGTATAATAAATAATGCATGTATGATTCGATTTTGAAAGCTATTTTTTATTATTCTAAAAAGAAAAATAATTGATTATCTATAATACTAAAATTACGAGGTCCAATTTGTCAGCCGTCATCACGTAAAAACGATGAATCAAAGAATTCAACTTTATATATAACTAATATAGTACAACGCTGTTGATTAAAAATTACACCACTCCAGACCCTATTGTTTTCCACGTAAATAATATTGCCAATAATTAAGAAGTTCCGGGTCAAATCCGATACCGATACCAATAGTATATTCACATGTTACCTATTACCTTATCTGTACGTTCCGCATCTGACAGGCGCACCACCAAACGCTGTATTTAGGATTTCGCTATATACACGGGTCGTAATCACAGGATTGACACTACTAAATTTAATCGTTGTCACATTGTTCCTGATTGTAGTATTTTACAGTATACCTTTCTAAGATGACAATACGAATAATCAAAATCTAGACTTAAAATAAGGCGTATAGGTACAGCATATACAGTTTTCAATTTGTTAGCCGGTATAACGTAAAACAGCGAATCAAAGAATTCAACTTTATTTATAACTCATAAAGGACAATGCTTTTGATTAAACATACCTTTTCCAGGCCCTTTTGTTTTCCAAATAAGATTAATAATACCAGTAATTGATAAGTTACAGGTCGACGGATTCAAACAGAAAGATGTTGAAAGCAGAGAAAACTGTGCATTTTATAATCGGCATGACTTTATCAGATGACAATAACCAATACTAAAATAAGGCCTACGCATAGTTATATTCTTTAATTCAGTGTCACAGACCCGCGATATCACGTGTGTGTTCTAGTTGTATATACATGTACAACAATGTACACTGTTATCAATAAAAGAAAGTGGTATTTTGCAAATATGACAATCATTCACAATGCAGATAAGCTTGCATTAATTAACTATCAACTGCACATTATAGGTTTTATCCGACTTTACCATTCTAAACAACTAGCTATTTACATTTTACATTTCGCAAATCGAAACAAGCACTGTGGTATAAGCATGATGATTGAAAATGAGACAAATTTCCAACATACTATACAGACATAATAGTTTCTATATGACCTTCAACAATGAAATAAACCATACAGATCAGCTGGCTATTTACATTTAACGTTACTTCAACAATGACTCAACCCATTCTAAACAGCTTGTTATTTCACAAATTTCAAAATGTAATTGAAATTTCAAAATATTGATTCATTTCGTGTATGAATGTACATTGGATCGGTCTATACACTGTACTGAAAAGCTGCTATTTTCACTTGTAAAAACATACAGAATACACAAAAAAATAATTTAGATAAAACAGTTGCAGTATCGCGGGACCTATTACATTCAATAATTGAATCATGTTCCTTACTTGGGAGAAGCAGAAAACAGTTGCTGTCACTTTACAAACAAATACTGCATATACATTTAATACCATATCGTAATTAAACAGTGTGTGCTTCATTACGTGACGGTATAAAACGAACACACCTGTTAACATATCAAATACAGTATTTACAAATTACAATATCCAAACGTACATACACTTCGGGCGGGGAATGCAGAAAAAAACCCTTTAGATTCCGACTTTCTTTTTATAAAAACACATACGTATTTAACAAATAATATATTAAAAACTATATGTTATCCACGAGCAGAAAAAAATATTTCAGAATCAAATTCTACTTTATTCATAATTATCGTCGCTATCCGTACCAGATATTATATTTTGCAACCTTCAATGAAGATCTAAGAAATATACACCTCCTCATTAGGATACATAAGTTCGTTCCCGGGAATACACATCTCTTATAGACTGACATATCATGAGTGGGCCACGTTTTGTTTATATGTACAAATGCTTGGTGTAGTTTTTGGGGTACTCCCGGTTCCGTTTTAAAATTTTCGTCGATCTAAAGTTGTTTTAAAATAATATATTAATTGACCAATTTTAAAAATTCAAGACCGGAAACACATTCAAAATGCATGAAAGATATAAAGACTTTATTTGAAGTAGAACTTCGCGTTTTTTTTTTACATTTTCCACAAAATATTATAAACTTTTTTCGTTAATATCCGTTTTTTTTAAACAAGCAAGTCCGCGTAGGTAAAGTTATTTTTAGATTATCAAGCCAAGAAATACGAAAATATTTATAAACTTATTTTTACACGAACATTAATAAACTTTAAAGGTAGAGTTTTTATCTCACCTGTCCCGAAGGGACAAGTGAGCTTATGCCATCACTTGGCGTCCGTCGTCGTCCGTCGTCTGTCGTCGTAAACTATTTCAAGAATCTTCTCCTCTGAAACTACTGGGCCAAATGCTTTCAAACTTTAACTGAATGTTCCTTAGGGTATCTAATTTATAAATTGTATCCGAAGTTTTGATCTATCAACAAACATGGTCGCCATTGCTAAAAATAGAACATAGGGGTCAAATGCAGTTTTTGGCTTATAACTCAAAAACCAAAGCATTTAGAGCAAATCTGACATGGGGTAATATTGTTTATCAGGTCAAGATCTATCTGCCCTGAAATTTTCAGATGAATCAGACAACCCGTTGTTGGGTTGCTGCCCCTGAATTGGTAATTTCAAGGAATTTTTGCTGTTTTTGGTTATTATCTTGAATATTATTATAGATAGAGATAAACTGTAAACAGGAATAATGTTCAGCAAAGTAAGATTTACAAATAAGTCAACATGACGGAAATGGTCAGTTGACCCCTTTAGGAGTTATTGCCCTGTATAGTCAATTTTTAACCATTTTTCGTAAATCTTAGTAATCTTTTACAAAAATCTTCTCCTCTGAAACTACTTGGCAAAATACTTTCAAACTTTAACTGAATGTTCCTTAGGGTATCTTGTTTGTAAATTGTATCCGAAGTTATGATCTATCAACAAACATGGTCGCCATTGCTAAAAATAGAACATAGGGGTCAAATGCAGTTTTTGGCTTATAACTCTAAAACCAAAGCATTTAGAGCAAATCTGACCTGGGGTTATATTGTTTATCAGGTCAAGATCTACAATGTATCTGCCCTGAAATTTTCAGATGAATCAGACAACCTGTTGTTGGGTTGCTGCCCCTGAATTGATAATTTTAAGGAAATTTTGCTGTTTTTGTTTATTATCTTGAATATAATTATAGATAGAAATAAACTGTAAACTGCAATGATGTTCAGCAAAGTAAGATCTTCAATTAAGTCAATTGACCCCTTAAGGAGTTATTGCCCTTTAAGGACTTTTTTCGCAATTTGTTCATCATGTTGACTTACTTTAAAAAATCTTCTCCTTTGAAACTGCTGTATCAATTTCAGCCAAACTTAGGCTAAATGAGTTTTAGAGTATTTAGTATAAATTTTATATTTTATTTCCTTGTATGTCAAGAAACATAGCTACTATGGCTAAAATAGAACATAGGAGAAAATGATTATTTTTTTTGGCTTTTGAAGAAAATAGGACGATCCAGAAAACATTTAAATAAATTGAAAAGCCAAAATAATCATTGATGAGAGATTTAACCAAAAGAATTAAGGTGAGCGATTCAGGCTCTTCAGAGCCTCTTGTTTTCTTATATCAGCTAGCAAGAAATTAAATTAAAAGTTAAAATAATTTTAACACAAAAGTATTTAACTTAACTAATAAAGGACTTTTAAAATTATAAATTTAAAGTCGTGTGCCGGCATAGATCAAAAAAGGATAAGGCCAATTAATTCCTCGGTGTAGGGAGTAAGCTCGTTATCACAATAAACATTTACCTGATTTTGGGAGGGATATCGGAGTTTTTCGGAGTGACTTCGACATTTTCCTTGGTGTCGGGTGTGGGAGAGTTGGTACTTTTGAAGGGTATTGTACATAAGTCGTTTGAAAATTTATTATAGTTTGTTGTTTAAAATGATGTGATCAGGAAAAATGTCATTTTTGTTTCTGCGTATACACCGGTGGAAAACTATATTAAAGTTAAGATGTTTGGTGTTTAAATAGAAACCAATTAATCTGCCATAATGCTGAGAAGGACTGCAACGTTTGCCAGTTGGCGGGTTTCACTGCTCGAACGGGCATTAAGTCGGTCTTGAACATATAAACAACTGTGGAAACCGTCTAATATAACTTTGTGAAAAAATGGTAGATAAGGAACAAGGATTCTTGACATATAAAAATATTATTGTGTTTAATCATCGGATTTGTTTGTTGTTTTTTGGTTTTGTTTCCAACTTTCATATTTACCTTTTAATCATTTATTAGTGATATTCCAATTGACAAAAAAATGCACTCTCAACACAGTTTTAATTCCTTGTTGAAACTGTTAAAAATGCTTAACCGTTTTTATAGACATGGACAAGATGTCAATTTTGGACAGGAGTGATTCCTTATTATACAAATGCACGTGATATCATCCTGGATAGGTTTTTCTTTGGAAGAGTGATGAACTTCCATATAATAATAAAGAGAGGTTATCTAATGTTTGTCTATTTTGTGACAGCGATATTTTCCTCTTTATTTTATTTCGTAACAATTCAAACTTTATCTAAAAGCAAGCGACTATGGTTCTCCAAATTGTTAGCTCACACGTTAAGAATATAATCCATTTTAATCCTAGCATTGTTCATTTCTTGTTATCATATAATAGAAAAGCTGTGAAAGTAACTTCCAGATCAGTCCAATCATAATACAGAGATTTCAACCAATCAACGTGAGTTTTATTACATTATGTTTTTAATTGTAATATTTATTTATAGCATTACATGACAATAAATTCATCATATAGATACTAGGACTAAATTTAGTATATATACGCCAGTCGCGCGTTTCGTCTACAAAAGACTCATCAGTGACGCTCGACTCCAAAAAAGTTAAAAAGGCCAATTTCATTATAACATAAAGTTATGGTTGAGTAAGAATATGTAATACATTTTATATCTTTTCATTGCAAATGGGCAGTTGGATACCATCGGTCGAGCTTTACGGACACCGTGCATTTACAGTGACATTCATTGTATTTAGTATAGAACATTTATTCATAATTGGAATTACCAGTTGTTTTGTTTTTTCGGAATATTTACCGTTGAACTTTTATTGTAATTAATGTATTGCACTATTGAAGAAGTTATTTATAAACCATCGTAAAGCTAAACTTAGTTTTGTTTCATCAGTATCTAGTGACTAGTGCAGCAGAATGTAAAGCTAGTGATGTTAACACGAACAATACAAACATAACTACACAAAATGTTAAAAAAATAAATGTAGAAAGTGTAAACAATGTACATTCAATTAATTATTTATGTTCTTCTGTAGTAGAGGGCATTAGATAAGTTTTTCAAGAACAAGTGATGACAGTGGGTGTACCTCGTCAGAATCAAAACAAGCAAAATTACAGTCCAAATTATAGAGGATCTAGGCAGCAGTCACTGACGAAATGCAAGTTTTGTGGTAAGTCACACGTATTTGAACGGAGAAAAAGCCAAGCATACAATGTTGAATGTTTTTATTGTCACAAGTTTGGTCATTTTAAAGAGGTATATGATAAGAAAGAATTAGATGAACGAAAGGCAAATTCACAAAAATGGCAACCAAGACAACACTCTAATTACAGGATAGGTTATTGACAAACAAAACAAAAGCAACAGAGAGATTTCGAAATACTTTCCTTATTTATACAGCGTAGAACTTGTGAAACAGAAATTTTAAATAAGCCGTCAATAAGAGGTTTGGCTGCTCGTTGCTTAAAATTAGAAACGGAAAATAACGCTTTAAGACATAACTCTTGTGACTGCAAAACTTCAAATACATCTAAGTCAAGGCCGAATCAAAACGAAGGACAAAATGTAAACCACGATCCATCGATCGCGTGGAAGAAGACAATATTTGAATTACACTCTGGGACAGAGTCTTATTTTAGTTGGTGGGAATTTGTGACAGCGATATTTTCCTCTTTGTTTTATTTCGTAACAATTCAAACTTTATCTAAAAGCAAGCGACTATTGTTCTCCAAATTGTTAGCTCACATGTTAAGAAATTAACCCATTTTAATCCTAGCATTGTCCATTTCTTGTTAGCATATATGTTTTTACTTGTATTATTTATTCATAGCATTACGTGACAAATTTCATTATTACATGTAGTGGCATAATCCTACTTTAGTCCCACGTGGGATTCAACATTTTTAATTGCCTCGAATGTAATCGATTTTATGTTTTTAATGAAATTATAATATCATTTGACTATTGAAATGAAGACGACCTTAACGTTTTATTTCTTTTAATTATTAGTATAATTATTTACACAAATATTAGAAAAAAATTTAAAATATACATATTATTAGCAGAAAAAAGTCTTATATATTAATCCTGTTTTAGTCCCACCCTATATGTTAAAACATTAATTTTTCCATAGGGGTGGGACTAAAACAGGATTAATATATATGTTATTTTTAGCTTCCGTTGGTAATGTATGAAATTATATTGTACCGGACGGATAAACGAACGAAGGAATATGCTTATTTTGTCGATATTTTAGTTAAAGGCTAGAAATAAAAAGAAATATAAATATTTATTTGAATATAGTATTCATACTGATAAGGTAAAAATTGACCAACTTAAATAAAAATTACATACCAGCGTTTGTTTTGTGTGTATAGAATGCACAGTATCATCAATATATTCATATCGGTTATTTCCAACATGATAAGCATACAATTTATAATGACGTGATTCAAAGAGTTTTAAAAGATTGTCAAAATGCCTATATGCGGCATCATCACGACCTAAGTCCTTAAAATTGACCCATTCATTGAAGGTCCACGGGGCGAAACCATTCACGTATGCAAAGGCTGAAATTTTAACTCTGTCCCAGTGTTTCAAATGTTTTGTCCAGAATAATCGACGAATTTGTAATGGCCATTTCTTTGCATCCCCTATTTGGTCTTGTATAGCCATCTATATTTCACGTTCTTTTCCGTTCGGCATGATGATAAGTATAACACAATTTATAATTCACAATACATAAAACCTATTTGTGATCAATGTTAACTACGTTAGTAAGTACTAAATTTTATATCCAAAGGAGGTGTTTTACTCGCTATTGTTATATATAAATAGATTTTAATTGGAACATTGCTTTCTTAATAAATAGTATTTAACTAAGGAATCTTATCTTGAAATAAAAATAAAAATATTTGTAATTGTTTTACCTTATTACTGAAATTCTTCATCAGAAGATGTGAGACTGATGAAGTTGGATTTACTGTATGGATTGCTTGGCCTCCGTGGTCTTCGTTCACTCCTATGGTCTTCTGTCTGGTCTTCTACAGGTTTGTAGCCTGAGTGACATGCCAGTCTCTTCGCTCTTTCCCTGGTGACTAGGAGCGATGTTGACCTTCTTGCTGCCTTTTTTTGGGGTCTTTTTCTTCTTGGTTCAATTGCAGGTTGATTGCATTCTCCTTCTTTTCCTCCATCCTCTGCAACTTCCTCCACTGTCATTGGGTCTACATTTTCATTATTATCATCATCGGAAACATCTGACATTCTTAATACTTTTTCATCATCATCCATGTTAAATGTATCTTTGACGATAGGATGTTTATAGCTGTAAAAAATAATATACTGAACAACCATCGAAACGCTTTAACTCTATTGTTTTAGCAATCAATTATTTATTAGCGCAACTATTTTACTATTATTTACTGTAATGTAATGCAAGTAAAACATCTAAGAGCTCTTGAATGAATTGCATATTTTTTTTAATGAAGGCGAACTGATGTTTAATATGAGCCAATATACCACGTTGTTATTCAAACTTTATTTTTTGTAACTTCGAGAGAGAGTTGTCACTCATACCACATCTTCTTTTTTTTATGTATATCAACTTTAAGTGGGACATTGCATTAATATTCAAATATTACAAAAGAAGAATGTTAAAATGACATACCTGTTTGAATGTTGAGGCATGTGAAACAGCAAAATGCCTGTATCCTTCCTGGTTCAGGGTCAGGTAAGCCGCCCAACCATTCAAAAAGATAGTGCTTCCAGCTTCTACGTGTCTTTTAATCAAGGATAGCAACACCTCCCTCGGCCTCTTGTCCACTGGGTATAGCACTATTCTGTTTGAAGATTTCTCTATTATCCCAAACACCCAAACTTTTGTCCCACTGTCTTTCCCCCTATGGTATTTGCATTTTCTTCAAAACAGGGATTCGTCTCATTCCACCTCCCATGAGAACTTCAAAGAAAACATGTTGTCCCACACGAACTGCACAATAACTTCTCTTAGATCCTGGGCCCAGTAGACGGCGGTACTTTTTTTCTTAATACAAGGATCCGAAATATGTTCACGGCTTTACAAATATTGTCATGACGAAATGTTACATATCGTCTCATGGGTTATCTCTATATTTAGAATGCATTATGACGTCACGATTTCCATTGAAAAAGCAAGCATATTACGAAAACATATGACGTATTATTATCTAACTATACTATAATAAACTATTAACATAAAAACGGTATTAACTTTTAATTTTTAACTAACCGCATAAAAAAAGATTATTTCAAAACAGATTCAACGCGAACCCTGCTTGAAGAGAAGGTGCTTTTAACAAAGATTGGTTGAGGACTCAATGGTGGAAACGTTGAGTCATTTCAAATTTACTATCAATTGAATGATAAGCAAGCAATAGCTTCATGTCAGTTTCACTTCCAAGGTCAGGCACAGCTTTGGTTCATTTCTTTAGAAGGTGCAACAAGAGAAAATTTACCAACTCTTTAAGCAGCATTTCTTTTAGGATTTTCAAACCGAAAAACCAACAGTCAGTTTTTCAAAATTCACCAACATGAACCAGAGGGCCGTCATCAATATCTAACAGAATACAACAACTTGCCGGTGGAGCAGCCGAATTGCTAGAAAGTGCCGTGATAGAACTAGCTATCAATGACATGGCATGTCATAGAACTAAAGACCACACGTTATCTCACGAGATCCAAAAACATTTCATGAACTTGTGCATTCAGATGAAATTGCAAATAACATTATTAGTTGTAATCCTTTTTAGAGACAAGCTCAAAATAATTAGTGTTCACAAAATGTATCACATAACCATGCTAATGCAATTCCTAACTTAAGTCCTAATGATATTTCAGCTTTATATTCTTCTTTAGCTAAATCATTCAATAGTGTTGTCAGGCCAGAAGTGATGTTTATGTAGCCTAAGCAACAGGTACAGGATACAAAACCTGCAGTATGAGAGAAGAGAGAGAGAGACAGAGGCTGGGGATATGGTAAGTTCTGCAAGATAAAAAGACAATGTCCAGCTTTTAATAAGGTTAAATGTTTTCATTGGTTCAGAATTGGTGACTACAAAGAGGTGTGCAAACAAAAAAATAAAGGAAAATTCAAAACCCTAACCGCTTAGGTAATGGATAGGCACATTTTTCGTAAATGTGTCAGATCTGCCCCAAAAAGTAGCAGAATTAATGATGGTAGCGAACACTGCTTTGCTATTTTAAGAACCTTGATAATTTAAACTATTGTAAAAACGACTAATAGAGAAAAAAAATCACATAAATAATAAATGATGATCTTTTTATTCATGAAACAATTTGTAAATTTGTTTTAATAGAATTAAAAATGTATATAATTTTATATTTTTGTCGTATGAATAAAGCATCTTAAACTTGACGAATCCTTTTATTCTGTCCACGAACCCTATTACAGACGTAAAAAAACCGCATATCATCAACACTCAGCACAACAGTTTATGATGGAGGCATAAGGGAAAGTTCCAGTACCTTAAAGAAAGAGACGTATGTGTAAGCCATTGAACTTTTTATGAAGATCAGCAGGATTAACTCCAGAAGAAACAGCAGATGAATTACTGGCAGACTACGTTGGAGCTCCGAACTCTCTTGGAAGCGGTTTATAGAACATTTTTATCATATATGACGATTGTTAAAGGTTGTAAACTGAAGTGAATTGTATTACACAGAATATATAAGTGAATATTATGTTTCGCTGAATTTATATTTCAAATCTAATAAAGTCATAGTGCAGTGATGTAGTAACTTTCGAAATCAATCCACATGGTTTCAACTGAGATTTTTTGTTTATAAAATGTTAAGTAGGGAGATGAATTACATAGGTAACAACAACACAGGTGAATTCTCACCTTTGGATCAAAGCTGAAATCTTGAACATCATATTTTACAGGAAATGTCAAATCATCAATAAGATACGGAAATTAAAAAAAAATATCATGAAATATTTATTTTTGATAAAACATAGTTTTTTTTCCGATTTCTTGAGATTGCATATTTGAAGATCAAGGATGGCTGTGTAATAGAAATACGTTCAGTATATGATCCGAGCAACATTTTAACTTTCGGCAAAGTGGGCGTCAGTTTTACTTTGAAGGATGGATAAGTAAAATTATACAATGAAAAATGTGATAGAATTTTATTGCCAAAAGAGAAACTGAATAACATAATCAGCAGATTGAACATTTTGTGTGAAATTGAAACAACAATTATGATGATTATAATCTGCTCTAAAGGTAGAATATTTATTTATGCTATTTCTGTTGTAATTCAAGTATGCAACTTATACGAGCTATTAAACAGTTTTATTAAATCATACAAAAGGGGGAGGGGTCATGGGTTTTAACCCCAGGTTAAGCCCCCCTGCCACTTAACACTATATAATCATACACATGTGTTTATTCATAATGCGAACGACCATTTAATTTAAAAAAAAAAGGGTGTATGTATTTTTCGCTGAGAAAATATTCTTGCCTAATCTACTTTTAACTTATTTCATAGGTTTATATCGGCATTGACTCGAGAACATTTAAAAATCAACTAAGAGAACCTTGCATTATTGTTAGTGCTCCCACGAATTTTTCCAGATTTTTAATCAAATTTATAATCAAGTATAAATAAGCAATATCTTTTATAAATTTTATATTCAATTTTTTTCCTAAAAGTTACGCACTAAGTATTAATCATATCTGAACGCGTGTGACATTGGAACTGTTCTTCTAAAAAAAATTAACAAGTTTACTGTAGGAAGACGTCCCAGATAGTGACCTTGTCAATTTTACTCTGAGGTTCTGTGTTCATTTAATGTAAATTTACACAACGCGAAGCATTTATCCAAAATAGATTAGGGATGACTTTATATTTTTGAAAAGATTTACTATTTGTTTAAATTTGTATTCAGGCTTTGGATGTGTTGCACCATATTATATATATTTACAGACAGATAAATGACCGTGGTCATAAATAAGAACAATGTCTATTTATTCACTCATGTCTTTAATGTAGAACAATGACCACGGTCATCTGTAATGAAACATAAAACATTATAAGCAATAATAGGCACAGTTCAGTCCATAGTTATAAGTAGCAAATGTACATAGGCAATTATAACCATCTAGTTAAGAAAGTGTGCTATTATACTATTATTGAATTTATTTACTATTATTATTTTGTCAAATAAACGAAGTTGTTAGTTTAGTTAAGCCATTCAACAAATACAACAGGTGTTTTCATAGTGCTAGCCACCTTACGCGCAGAAAGGAAGGTAAGCAATCCGATCTTAGATATTTTTTTTAATCTTAAATCGATACGTTTATCTGTTACAATTAATAACTAAGGTTATTTCACAGGTAAATCGTCACCTTTGATGCAAGCTGAAATCTTGAATATCATTTTTTTACAGTAAATTCCAAATCGATAATTAGTAGCTTTTATATAAATACAAACATCTGCTCTTTAGACTTTTTTTTAACGAATATAAAATAATATTAAACACACAACATGCAAGGGTAACTATAAGATGTGAATAATCCACTGTCAAAAGAATATGCAGAAAAAGTACTGAAATCAGAGTTAAGCAAAATGACGAACACGAGTGGTACATTCCACACCATGGAGTGTACTTCCTATAAAACTTAACATAATTAGGGTCGTATTTGATTGTTTGTCTAGCAGCATAGGCGTTTCTTTAAACAAAGCACTACTACGGGGACCTGATCTTAAGAAAATCTTGGAGTACTTTTATGATTAAGATCAGACAAGGAGCAACTATGAGAAAAGTATGATTTATCAAATTAGGCAGCAACCATTTGATTTCCTGGGGGCACCCTAAGGGTGACTGGGGTATAGAAATATGGTCACTTGGTCTTCTCCCGACCGGCAGTAAAATGCTTACAGAAGTGGGGCGTCCGTTTGGCTGTGCGGGATGTATCAAGTTCGCAGTCATGTCCGGTCAGAAGGGGGAAGTTAAATCCGATGCCTCGTGTAAAGAGAGTGCCACGCTCTTTGCACGTTAAGAACCCTTGCAACAACTCTTTTGAGGGGTCCGTAGGTGGCCTGTTGTAAGGCTAATTTTCTGTCCCTATCCAAGATACCCTCATTTTCCAGTGGCAGTCCAAATTTCCCCGACCATCATCCCAGATGGCCTCTATCGTATCAATCTACCTATTGTATTTATTGTTAACTTGTTCTCGTCCTGAATATGCATGAAATATTTGCCACTGGACGTTAAGCAACCAACATTCAATCAATCAATTTTCTAGGAAAAGGGGGGGGGGGCTATGCTTTTTTTTCTGTACAAACTTTTTTTTCGCCTTCGGCGAAGAACAAACTATTTTTTTTAGCAACAAACCGATAACATTTTTTTCTTTCAATTCTAACATTACATAAAGTTGAGGGCATTTTTTTTTCTCAGGGTCAAAAAAAAAAAAAAATATAGCCCCCCCCCCCCCCCAACACCCCAGAAAATCAAATGGTTGCTGCCTTAATTTCGAGCTGAAACCTAAAGTTTACAGAATAACTGTTCATTTGTTTGGTGCTACTAGATCAACAAGGTTGTACAATTTCATACCGAAACGTACAGCAGATGAACATGGAGATCAATTTGACAAACTATATCAGAATCAATACAAAAAAATACATATGTAGATGATTGCCCTGTGTCAGCAGAATCTGATGATAAAGTAGTAGCATTAGTCAAAAATGTTAGATATATCTGTAAACAAGGTGAATTCAATATAACAAAGTGGGTACATAAACTCACCATAGATACCAGGACTAAATTTAGAATACGCCAGACGCGCGTTTCGTCTACAAAAGACTCATCAGTGACGCTCGAATCAAATAAGTTAAAAAGGCCAAATAAAGTACGAAGTTGAAGAGCATTGAGGGCCAACATTCCGAGGTAGAAAAGCCTTAGTATTTCAAAAACTTTAAAAAAAAAAAGTAAACAGTAAATTTATAAATATAACCATATCAAGCTCAACTTCTAAAGTTGTTAATTCAATACCAGGAAAGGACCATGCAAAGAAAGCTTACCTGTATTATTTGTATACTGAAAGTTCTGTTGAACGAGCAAGAGGAGTATTCTGGTATGTCGATATAATGACACATAAGCATTTATATTTAGCACCATTTGAGAACTTTACAACAACAACATTAACCACCACTGATCCATTCACAAGTGATATTACAATAAATACAACTACAGCTTATCCGTCCACAAGTAATACGGCATGACAAAATATATATGATTTGACAAATAATTCGTGCTAACCAACGTCAGAACCTAAAATCTGAATTCAAGTCCAACGTGTATTTTATTTATGGTAAGTTGATACAAGGATTTATTCATTCAATACATATTGACATCTATCCTGCAAAAAATATGATATTCAAGATTTCAGTCCAGATGATGACAGAAAAGCCTATCGAAAATCGGAACTCTGCAGGTGGCCAACATAGCCAGTATGGAGGAAAGGCTGTCGTCCATGTTAACAGAAAAACTAAACAGTAGCGTTGCCGAAATGTCAGCAATACATGCCCACACCAATACCCAGTCAAATGGAACGTCCCAAAAATAACAACAGAGACCAACAACTAATTTTAAACAGCAAATTACCAGCGTCCACCGGTTTTATCATGTCAAGGATGTGGTAGAAACTGTTTAAAAAGACCATTTTGCCTTACACAAAATTCCATTTGTCAGCTTGAACAAGTGTGTAGAAAAGCTAAGAGGTTCAATCAATATCCACAAAATCAATACTCTCAACATCAGAACCAACAAAAATCAATATCTCAAAATTCCACCAAAGGGTGATTTGGGAATAGATATATTGATATTATGCGAAAAAGTGAGGCGTCCGTTTGACTGTGTGGGATGTATAAAGTTAATCGCCAAACCGGTCCGGACGGGGACGTTAAATCGGATGCCTTGTGTAAAGAACGTGTCACGCTCTTTGCACGTTAAGATCCCTTGCAACAACTCTTGGATGGGTCCACAGGCATGATAGGTGGCCTGCTGCAAGGTATTATTTATACCTCATTTTCCAGTGGCAGTCAACGTTTCCCCGACCATAGTCCTGGTCGGCCTTTAATACTAGACCTATGTATAGCATTTATTGTTAACCTATTCTTGTCCTGAACATGCATGAAGTATTTGCCACTGGACGTTGAGCGACCAATAATCAAATACAAAATCTACGTATTGCATTTAATGTAACCTTAATACTGTGACACAGCTCGTTGTTTCATCACAGAGTTAGTCTCATAAGTCATATAATGCTCAATTCTGTAAAACTTGTTAAAAAAAAATCATTTCCCTTCATTAACTTTTAAAACTATTTTCATTGACAATTGTGTCAACATTTTTATTGAAATAATTTCCATCAAACATTTTTCATTTCGTCAGTACATGTTAGATTTGCTGATTAATTCATGCTATATTCATGCTATCCGCAAATCTAACATACAGTATCTTGAAAAGATATGATATTCAAGATTTCAGCTTAAAAAAACAGGTGTGAACATACCTGTGGTTTTACAGGTAAACGGACAGAAAGGCACAGGACAAAAACTCACAAACAATTTCTTGACAATTGTTTGAATGTATGAGGGAAAGGTCTTGAATTATTTTCTTTTGTAACATATATTTATCTTCAAATTCGGGCAATTGTTCATATGCCTTGTTAAAGGAAAACTTATTTAAATGTTATTAAAATGTTGTTAAAACGGCATGTCGTTGCTTATTAGTTTTGGGTGATTATTTCATGCTCACCAATGTTAGTACCTATAATCTTTACTACAAAACCATCGTGTATATTACATTTGTAAAGATGATGTCATTATGCCAATAATTCTATTACTTCAAGATATTTAAGCGTCAAACCACTTTGACATTTTGTTATTTAAACAATTGTTTGATCATCTTTGATTTTTTTTAAAATAAATTTAGTTTACAAAGTTGGTTGAATTGTGACTTTTTTACCTGTGAATCTCTGTCATACATTCAAAAATATGTTATTCAAGATTTCAGCTTAACAAAACAGGTGTGAATATACCTGTGATTTTAAGTGATATACATGGTGAAACTACGTAGTAACAGCTTGTTATATATCAAATCACGTAAGCTCATCATAAAATAAGCCATTGATCTACAACGCTTTAAGACTTCATCCCGGCGTCATAATTCTATTACTTCAAGAAAAAAATATTTTTGACGTTCTAGTAACTTGATAAAGGTACTATCTTGAAATATTTGAATATTTGTTTTCAAGTACATTTTAAAAATTGAGATTTTTTTTTTATCAAATCGCCCTACTTTAACACACATCACAAGTAATTATACATTGATATCATCATTTATATATGTGTGTATGTTGCATTTATAGTTGCTTTAAGAATGACATCCTTTGCTGGATCCTTTCCTTTGCTGCCTGGATCCTTTGGGGCGAAGAATAAAAAAAAATTTGGGTTAAAATAATCAAAGTTATTGGAATATTCTTCTAGAGTGGGTGAAATGTAGATAGATATCTTGCCAAGGGAAGTGTGGCGAGAAACATTTGTGTTAAAAAGGAGCGAGAAATTAAAGTCTCAATCTAAAACCGCATTATTTAAATGACAATCTACATTAACCATAATTAACAAAAAATCTATTAGTTTCTGTTCATTAACTACCTCTATATATTTACCAGAAAAAGGGACTGAACAAAATAAGAATAGAAACAGTTCTGAGTACACAAACTGATTCTCCATATAAATAAAAATAAACGAATTTTATGTCAATGGTTGCTGGAAAAACTGGTGCTACATAACTATAATTTAATTGAATATATTCGGTGGAAAATGTAATAGGGACGTCGTATGTGCACGCATACATACACTATTGTGAAATTTAAAAAATCAATACCGAAACAAACATCAAGTGACTAACTGACCGACTGACAGAGGTAAAATAATATGTCCATGCGAAGATCCTTTGAGGTATGATGACAAGGTATCCTAAAATTAAAAAAAAAAACATATCCCTAAAAAAATTGTTTTTTTCTTCTTCCTCGGATCCCATGTAACACGGTAGTAGCTACGGGTTTGGGTCTTGACCGTTTATGCATTTTCCGGCAAAATTGATATCTTGCAATTAAGTGAGAATCATATATTGTCACAGAGATGAAATAATGAGTCAAATTAACCTCTCGCTTTAACCATAGTCTTTATCTTTCCTTAAGAAAGATTCCCAAGGGTGACTGGGGAATAGAAATATGGTCACTTGGTCTTCTCCCGACCGGCAGTAAAACGCTTGCCGAAGTGGGGCGTCCGTTTGGCTGTGCGGGATGTATCAAGTTCGCAGTCACGTCCGGTCAGAAGGGGGACGTTAAATCCGATGTCTGGTGTAAAGAGAGTGCCACGCTCTCTGCACGTTAAGAACCCTTGCAACAACTCTTTGAGGGGTCCGTAGGTGGCCTGTTGCAAGGCAAAATTTGTCCCTATCCAATGTACCCTCCTTTTCCGGTGGCAGTCCAAATTTCTCCGACCATCATCCCAGATGGCCTCTATTGTATCAACCTACCTATCGTATTTATTGTGAACTTGTTCTCGTCCTGAATATGCATGAAATATTTGCCACTGGACGTTAAGCAACCAACAACAATCAATCAATTATATACTTTAAGGCGTTCCCATCAAAGAATTTGTAGGTTTACGTCCCAAAATGTACAGTTTAAAATATGATACGACTGAAAAATGTGAAGATGGACGGATAAATAAATATCAGGTGGAGAGAAAAGTGGCTAAAGAGATTGCTAGATGTGAAATTAAAAATATACTCAGACATGAAAATTATGAAAAAGTGCTTGTTTAATGAAACTGTCACTTTAAATTCGATGAATTTGATTAGGAGTAGAAACCATCAGCTTTTCATAGCCACAATTGTGAAAAAGCGACTTTGCAGATTCGATGATAAAAGTAATTGGAAAAATCCAATAGAGAGTTATGCGTTTGGACATTATCAAATTGGAGAAATGTGATTTGTTTTCCTTAAATTATGTACATATATATGATGTTTGTTTCCTAATAAAAAATAAATCATTTGTGTTGTATTTATCTAGAAAATAAATATAGTCTAAATGATACTTTTCAGAGTCAAATATAAGACTGATAATAAAATTTATATGACAGTTGTACGTTTCGAATATATATACAAGACTCATCAGTGACACTTGAATCAAAATAATAGCAAGATCAAACTAGGAGCAATGAGAATATAAAAAAAATAAAAAAAATACACCAAATATGATGAGTGTTATTTATGTAAAGGAAGGAGGGAAAATCGAATTACGGTTTTTCAAATAAACAAGACACTATCATTGATATATTTTTTTGTCAACACAAAGGCATTGCAATTCATTTCAATTCATTTGATAAAAGAGGATTAAATCATCCAGAATATTTTCTGGAAGAGCTTCATCAGTGTATGGCGCAGGAGATATAGTTTCATATCTCATTTTTTTTATATTTGATCTTCTGTATCTTTCACAGCAGGGGTAAAAGTTTGTTGATTGTACTCAGTAGTATGAGTAAATCAATCGTTTCTGTCAAAATTTCCCCGACCATCATCCCAGATTGCCTCTATCGTATCTACCTACCTATTGTATTTATTGTGAACTTGTTCTCGTCCTGAATATGCATGAAATATTTGCCACTGGACGTTAAGCAACCAACAATCAATCAATCAATCGTTTCTGAGGATAATTCCTCGTAGGGACAACCTCTTCACACTCATAAATCTGTTGGCATGACCCTGCTGGAGGACTTGGCGGCGGTTGTTGTCTGAAAGCATTCAGGCTAGGATGAATAAATGCTCCTGATTGTTTATAAGCAACTTGTAGGCTGAACAGGTGCTGGTGGAAAAGGGTATGCGAATGTACTTGTAGGCTGAACAGGTGCTGGTGGAAAAGGGTAGGCCACAAATGTACGTGTAGGCTGTTGAATTGCCATCCTACTGGATTTTTCCTGCTGCTGAATCCTATGCGAAGACTCCTAATTAAAAAAAAAATAAAAAAAAATGGTGAAAAGTTCTTAACAGATTAAAAAGGGTCGTGAAATTTCAATTGAACGGAGAAAAGTTTAAAAGTTAAACAAATTAATTACTTACCTCGGCTGCTTTTCTTGCCGGGAACACACTGCTCATGGAATCTAGATCTCTTCGGATAGATTAGATGAAATCTAGTTCATCAAGTCCTAGACAAATCCCATTAAAACGGGCCTTCCCGAACTTGTTATCGTACAAATCTAAATAATAAAACTGTTCATGTTTCCTAAACACTAACGATTTATTCCTTCCAAATTTCACTCTGAATTCGGTTTCCCCATTTTTGTTTTCGGTCTGCTGGAAAACTACGTTACTTGCCATTTTAACTTGATGACGATGAAGAAAATTAATAGGTTTTCGACTTTTACAGTACTGATTCCCGCCGAAATCGGACGGTCACCTCCCTTTCCCCCCTTTAAGCTTATATCTGCGCATGTTTCTTTCATTTAGGTTGGGGAAGGGGGAGTCAAACCCCACCATCAAACAAAACACAAATACAACCCTCGCATAAATGAAACAACACGGGATTTAAATAGAGCTTTTCATTGGAAGTCTCCAAAAGACAGTAAATTTCCGCCTATTGAGTGATTCAAAAAAAAATTAATAAAAAAAAAATCGTAATTATTTTGTTTGAAAAATTGAAAAATTGAAAAATATAAATTGACAGTTTACTTTCAATTGTGTATAAGATAAGTCACTCCTCACTCAAATCTTCAAGATTACACTCTATACATAGAACTCTTTGCAAAACAATTTTCAGACTCTGCTAAAACTCGTCTAAGGCATTATTCAACAGTCCAATTTGTTGAATAATACAGTTATAAAAGTGATTTTTTTCAATTCGTCTAGAGCGAATGCCTGTATCTGCTTCCGTTTTCATTTCATTAAGTTGGTAATGGTACGGATCAACATGTTGGTTCAAAACATTTCCACAAATATAGGTAATGTTCACCATTTGAGGGAGAACTATTTCATTTTCTAAAATCCTTGCCGTGTCAACAATTTCACCTCTTATTTCACGAATGATGGATTTAAACTTCCGAACATTTCTATTATAAAACTCTAGTTACTCTAGTAATTCTTTTGGCTTCATCTGGTAGTGAATCTGGACAGTAGCTACATGAAGTTTTCACACATTTTTGTATGTCTAAATGGGTTCTCAACATATCTATGTTTGTTTTCACTTGATCTGTCACATTAATAGTAAGTTCAATACTTGTGGAAAGGTCTGATATTGCATCCATATTTTAAATAGTTACTTAATAATTTATATCTTGAAAGTCAATTAAAGATTCTGAAAAATTAGCTTTTATTTCGAGCTCTGTTTATTTTCCGTTTAAATACAGTTTTCTAATTCGCTAGTATAGCGGAAGATTACATGTGCAGTTAAAGGGGTGATAGAGTTGATCTTAAGTTTTGTAAATAAACATGTTTAAATACAATTTCTCGTATTTAATCCAATGTAGAATAATAAAAAAAAACGAAAAATAAACTGAAGAAAACTTAAAGAGTTATCCTCCCAAGCATCGTTCGTCCATTTCCGCTACTTTATATAATTAGCAAATGTAATTTATTTTTTATTTTAACATTGCAGAGAGAAACTTGCTATATTTTCGTTATATTAAAATATTAGTAAAATATAAAAAAAATCTGTAATGAATAAGTAAACAACGTAAAAGTTATATAATATACTGAAAAAATGGCCTCCTTCACGTCCCTTGTTATGCTGTTCTGTGTTATGATTAATGTTATTTATGTAGATGCAACAGTTAAAATGTTGAATGATAAAACATGTGATGTTAGGGAAGACCCTATTAGTTATATTCCAAATGAATATAATTGCAAATTCTTAGGCGCCGGACTGTACATATTTGAGGAAGGGAGCCCAAGTACTGTGAGGAAATTAACAATGGACCGCCTAACTGACCTATCATTTTTGAACATCCCTCAGGGGACAGGACTGGAGATGTGGGCAAATAAAGGCCCCTATGAATGTGAAGATATGGGTAGCCGGGAAACCTTGTGTTAGTAATTTTTTTTTAGAAATAAGATTATGTCACCCAAATATTACATCATAATATAGACACCCCTAAAAAATCCTCCCCTTACAGATCAAAGTTGTTGAAATAAACCTGAAATAGCTAACAGGTCCTGTATTCTAAAGATGTTATGAAATAAACCTGAAATATCCTTTTATATGTTGATACTAAAAACAAATGATAGTACAAAAGGTATACAGGATATAGAAATGAAAGAAATTGAAAACAATTAATTTTTTTTTCAGTTTTAATTTGATTTATTGGATATTTCTTTGGAAGATGGTGTTTAATTTGTTGTAAAACGGGTGGTGGTATTGATATTGAGGAAGGGGATGAAGCTATGCCAATGAGAACATTTTATGGGTTTCATGATGAACGTTCATAACAGTTTTTTTTATTTGCTTTGCAGTTGTGGTAACATTATTCATTATCATCATTCTAATTTGGAGAAAAAAAGGACCTCTATTAATTTTGATGCTGGCTCAGAAGAAATTATTTTTGAACGAACAAGATAAAACTGGAAAAAATGACCGAAATATAAATATCTGAACATTAACAAGCTATGTTATTTTAGGAAATATTGAGGTGGTATTAGCATCAGTAATGACAATTTTATATGGAATTTACCAGATCATCGATTGTAGAATCGTCCACACAATCTAGCCTTACCACCACCTCACGGTCATTTTATACCACAACTGCAAGTTGCTCATATACCACCTCCTGAACAACCAGTTCTACAACCTATTCCACAAGTGCAGCCTGCTCAACAACCTATTCCACAAGTGCAGCCTGCTCAGCAACCTATTCCACAAGTGCCAAATTTTCTTTAAAATTACCAATTCAGGGGCAGGAACCCAACAACGGGTTGTCCGATTCATCTGAAAATTTCAGGGCAGATAGATCTTGACCTGATAAACAATTTTATCCCATGTCAGAATTACTCTATATGCTTTGGTTTTTTGAGTTATAAGCCAAAAACTGCATTTTACCCTTATGTTCTATGTTTAACCATGGCGGCCATCTTGGTTGGTTGGCCGGACCACCGGACACATTTTTTAAACTAGATACCCTAATGATGATTATGGCCAAGTTTGGTATAATGTGGCCTTGTAGTTTCATAGAAGATTTTTGTAAAAGTTGACGACGCCGGACGACGGACGTAAAGTGATGGGAAAAGTTCACTTGGCCCTTTTGGCCAGGTGAGCTAAAAAAACCCAGAACCAACCAGTTCAATATTGGACCTATACCAGTTCAGATGAATAAATGTTTGACCCAAAGCCAAGTCCTTAATGACGGTGCAAAATTGTTTTTCCAAATGGGAAAACTTTAAAGGAATATCCAAGTGCTTCCTGGGTAACTATAGGGGCGAAGAGGCAGCCGTCACACATATCATGATTTAGCTCAACAGTGTGATATGTTTTCAGTTTCAGCACTCAAAAACCCTGTTGATCCTATACTTTTGCCTACAGATTTACTTGTTTTGACTGAGGTGATTTATCCTGCTTCACTTTGCCAATTGGTCCTTGGGTTTTTTAAATGCATAGTTGTGAAAATGAAGAAAATGTATATATGTTTTGTCTTTTAACTACTCAGAAAAAAATCTGCGTTGGAAACCAGTAGGCTTTTGTCCAGTCTGTCCTTTTCTACGTTGCAAGCCACTAGGCATTCCTCCACTCTGTGCTTGTCTGCTTTGCAAGCCAGTCGGCTTTCCCCCAGTCTGTCCTTAACTTATAGTGGACAGTCAATTTCACCAATAAGCAATAGGTCAAAGTCATTGAAAAAAGGGAGGTCAACACCAAAGGAAACGGGATTTAGCCATACCATGACTATTAAAGATAGACTGCAAGAGGCATACTATCATTGATTTTCAATTTTGGTCATGTTGACTTATTTGTAGATATAACTGCCGTTTACAGTCGACCTCTATCTATAATAATATTCAAGATTATAACCGAAAACTGCAAAATTTCCATAAAACTTAATTCGGGGGCAGCAACCCAACAACAGGTTGCCGATTTGTCTGAATACTTGAGGGCAGATAGATCTTGACCTGATAATTAATACCACCCTATGTCAGATGTGCTCTAAATGCAATGGTTTCAGAGATATAAACCAAAATCTACATTTTACTCGTATGTTCTATTTTAACTATGACGGCCATCTTGGTTGGTAGGACGGGTCATCGGACATCCGTGGCAAATAGGTTGTGGTGACTGGAATACATATTTTGAAATCATAAAAGATTTTCCCAAGCGAAGTGGAATCGAATTCATTATTGTAATTCCCCATTTTGCACGGAATTAACAAGATGGATATAGAAACTGATATATTCTGTTCTAATCTGTTTACCTTTAAGCCATGGCACCCGACTAAAATGTACTATATAGACAGAGATCAATCTTTCGAAGACTGTCCTCAACAGATGTTACAGAAACCTATTGATCTTGTTCATAATGGCTTTTTCTATACCGTTGTTGGTGATCGCGTTACATGCTTCTACTGCAATGTAACATTGAAGCATTGTGATTGTGACGACTGCATAGAAACCGAGCATTTGAGATGGGGGCCTAACTGTCTCTTTGCTAAAATGGTTTCAGGTAAAATGCAGTTTTGAAATTTGTTTCATAATGACATCGGTGGTATATAAGAGACAGAATCTACTCACATTTTTGCAGAACGACTCTACACAACCAAGGGTATAGATCAAATTTTACCATGGATGTAAATTTCAGACATCACAAATTAATGGTAAACATTTATATGTTTACATTTGCTCGAAACCTAAGAAAGCAAGCCAGTAAGGTTTATATTTTTCAGGTCTCCCATTAAAAGAGGTTGTAGCCCTGCGTCCAAAAATGTACAGTTTGATATTTGATGTAGTGGCAGAAGATGAAACAATTCAAAAAGAAAAACGCACAGCAAAGGGAATTGCAAAATGTGACATTGACAAACAGTTACGTCATGTACAATACAAACAATGTCTATTTGACAATAAAATTACCATTAATGAAATGAATTTGATTCTTGTTTATTGACATCTTGTTTATGAATAATGTTCGGAAGTCAGGTCTGTGTAACTTTGATGACAAACGTTGTTGGAAAAATTCATTTACCAGTTATGCATATGGACATCACAAAATACCAAACGTTCACAAATTTTGTAATATTTATTGTTAAAGTACAGTGTATGGGCTTTGCTTATTGTTGAAGACCGTATGTTAACCTATCATTGTCAAATTATTGAGTCTCTTGTGGAGTGTTTTCTCATGACCAATTACACCACATTTTCTTTTTTATACGTATATAAATATATTACTCATGAAAATGTCGTTTTTATCGTTTTCCAGAACAACAAATCAACTGAAAGCAAGAAACTTACCCATAAATTTTACACCATAAAACAACATTTTATCCAAATTTAATTAAATGAATACACTTTAGAAACTAAACTAAACTGTGACAGACTACAGTTATAGAGTTCTTCTATAGCACAGTCAATTTACTACTTCAATTCAGAAAAATAGTCCATTGGATCGTAATCTTCCGTCCAATATCTCTTTGATGGGGGCGCATCAAGAGTTCTGTGATGTTGTTGAGTTGGCTGTGTTGATGGCTGTGTTGGTGGTTGTGGTGGAGCTGTCTCCCGTTTATCGCTGTGTTGTTGATCTTCCTCCTGTAGAAAAGAAAATGTTTTAGTTATATTAGCCTATGATTAATTAAAGCTATTAATGAAATAGAAAAAAAATAGACGTGCAAAATTTTACTTTGTTTTTAGAATCATAAATTTACCTTAAACTCTTCTTTTACTTGAGTTAGAATACTCACGAGAGAGCATAACTCCCCCAATTCATCAAGACCAATTGGGCAGGGCAATGTCCTTTGCACCGTGGGTTATTGTTGTAAAGGTTGATGTAGAAATATCCATTTGTTTTAGTCATGGTCAAAGCCATGTTTCTTCCAAACGATGTCCTCATCTCCATTTTATCATTCCTATATCTTTTAGTAAAAGTCACGGGTTGTGCCATGATTGTTTCAAATGTTGGGTATGAGTCCAAGCCACAGTGCGTTCCAGTTTATTGATAAAAATTTCTATGCACACCAATGAAAATGGTTGTGGCACATTACATTAAGACTTACAATGACAATTTCATTAAGAGGGTCCCCTGTAATTTTCAACACTTGAAAAGATAAAAATTGCGTATTGGTTCACACAACAGCTGAGGGTTGAAGTAGTTGTCTAGTTTATAAACGATTTGTTCGCTTTCGTTGTGTCACTTAAAATAATTAGGATTGGATTCTTATATAACAAAAGTTATTATAGTACTACTTTGAAGAGCCGAATTGTAGTTGTGCTATTTTAGTATACTCACGAGGTGAACTGGTTCAACCCCTCATTTATTATTCAAAGTTCACCTCAAATTGAACAATAAAAACTTACAATAACATCATTATTTTTGACAGAATCTAAAAACAGTTTTACTCATTTTAAGTGTTGTTAGAATAGTTCTTGAAAAATGTTTAAACATCATGACACCATGATTTTTAGGTTGAGGGGTATTAAAGTAAACTAAAACATAAATTAAAACATCATTATCAGTTAATATCGAATTTTGTTGTTGTTGATATATTGATAACTACACATAAAGACAAAACATAGTGCATGAATACAATTTGAAAAATCACATGTGAAAAACAATATATGATCCAGATTCGTGGTCACACCCGTGTGCTTTGATTCTAATAAATCTTATTAATATCTCACATGTTAAACATAATTGACTTAAACTTTTCGGGTGAAAATAAGAATTAAAGGTCGGGTCGGGTTGTTGCGGACCAAATGGCGAGGCAATAATGGGGCGACTGTTCCCATTCTAATCTTATGTAAACATATCCCACAATGCAATTTGTAAAATCTTGAAAACAATATGTTCTCGTTCGTGTGTTTATCACTATTAATTGTTAGTTTTGGTTTATGAAATGAACCCTGAAACATGCAGTATGGAAACTGATATAAGTTTCCACCCTATAAAGTTGGTGTGTACCTTTGTCGGGAGAGGATTGTACTATTATGACGGTCCGCTAGACCTACAGGAAATTCGTCTCACAAGAATGACCATGAAGACATTTGTTTATTTATCGGAACAATATACAGTGAGCAAGTTTATTGTCGATCTGGGGGGTCTCACCTTGTGTAAAACATAAAGGCTGATGAAAGGACTATCATTATAGTTGGAACGAATGAATGAATGAATGTGTAAGTGTATTTTCCCCAATCTTGCACATAGTCATAGGTGCTATTTAGTTAGTATATTAGCTCTGTAGAAGTTTGAAGTAAATTTAAAGTTTTTTTAAAACAATCAATAGACAGATCAAAACTACTTGTAGAATTATACTTTTACGAATCTTGGTTTAATTTTATTGACTAAACAGAACTCTTTTTTTTTCAAATGGCATGAGAGCTATTATTACAAACAGTTGTATTATTTAGTGAAACTTTAAAGAGAAAACAATTATGGTTAAATAAGATCAGGATAAAATCAGATAAAACTATAAAATATGTGTTCATGGGAATATTTAACATTTGTTATCTTTTATAATCTCCTTATCTCTAATTTAGTAAATAAAAACATTAATATTTATCTTCTTCATTTTCTGTTGTAAATAGGATGAAAGTTTATTGTTGCAATACATACTAAACATTTCTTTATTAAAGCACAGTCTCTTTTTCCATATTTTCATCTTCAGCCTTCTCAACATAATGGTCTGAGGTCGACAGTGGGGGAGAGAAAGACTGAGGTTGAGCAGACAAGGATGCCTGGGCATAGTCATGCTCATTCACCCTCGGTGAAACCCAATCCACCAAATCATCCAACAACTCTACCCCCTTTTTGGCTTTGAACAATTTTTCCCAAGACTTGCTTTCTGAATGGAATAAAAAATATGTATACTTTAAAATACATAAAAAGTACAAATGTAGGTGTTGAATTGTTGTATTTGTCTGTAATATTTCTTTGCTGAGAGTTAAAATATTTAATAAATAAGATTTTTTTTTTTATCAAATTTGATTTAAGATGTAGGATAATAAAATCTAATGTATAGTTTAAAGTTGTTTTCATGGTTGAAAATGTAAATTAAACATTATAATAATTTTTTTTTAGAATGATGATATACCTGTATGGATTTATGCCTGTGTGACTGCTGTATGTGGTATGTACCATTAAACTAACTTAAATTATGGTTCAAATCCACACAAACAAGGGGAAATAGATTTGTGTGATAATTACATGAATGATACTTGATTACAAAAGTGTAAAAAATTGAATTGCATATATAAAAAGATGTGGTATGATATAACTCTTCATCCAAGTCACAATGTATAAATAGTTAGCAATTAAAGGACAGGGTATGATCTTTAACATAGAGCCGCGGTTGACACTGAACAGTAAGTTAGATGGAACTCTAAATTGACTATTTCAAATTTAAAACAATTAAACTGATCATTTTGTTCACACAGCATTTCACATTTTAATTAATTTAGACTGGAAAAATAATAACATGCAGTTTTTTATTCTTTAAGATAAAATGTTATTTATTTCAGTTGCTGTAATTTTGGTGGTCATGATTATTTATTGTTTAAAGACAAGGAAATGTTCGAGAATTTATCAAGAAACAGAAAGCCACATCCCCGAAGAGATTCATTTTGATGTTTTCACAAATCAACATGACCATCAACTTTAATTTGCAAACATGTATAGGAAATAGAGGAACAATCAAAATTTTAAACTTTTTTTCAGAATATGCAGGATATGCAGCTGTATTGATTTTGGCAACCATTCAACTTTTGAACAGAATTTTAATCAATATTAGGAAAATTTTTAAATTTTTTACAACCTGTTGTCATACCACTATTACATAATCAGAATGAAAATAGACCACAACCAGAAAATAGACCACAACAGGAAAATAGACCTCAACCTGACAATAGACAACTTCCTATACTTCCACCAGTACAACACCAGCTTAGGAGGGGTACAAGACAGAGAAACGCACCAAATAGATATGGCTTTTAGATACAATGTTTGTGTAAAAATAATATTTTCAAAATTCAGTTAGTAATAATTAACAAGGTCAAATTAAAAATGATGAGTTCCTTTTGTTAGGGACATTCAATAATTGATTTTTTTTTAGCAGTCAATCTTAACAGAATAGTATCTTTTAAAAATTTACTTAATTTAAAGAAAATGAGTTAAGCATTATTTCATTATAGTAAATATATATATACCTTCTGTGTAGGGTTCTTCTTATGGCATTAGCCATACGTTCACCAGTGTGATACTTGTTCCACTGAACTTGGCTAATGGCTTGTAAGTCTTTTAGAAGCCTGAACTCCATTTTCCATAAATGGCTTTCTATTTTGTCCTTGTTCTCATAAACCATAATATGGTAGACTGTTGTAACACATCTCCCATATAAGTAGAAAACATCCACAAATTCAATACTTTGTAAAAAGTTATTAAAAGCTTTTTTTTCATCAGGATTGTTCTTGCATTGAATGCATGGACCTATGTGTAGTCCATTATCTATTACAGGCCCCTGATAGGTATCCTTAAGTGAATGTGCATTTGCCATGATTTTTTTTTGTTGTGAGGTAGAAATGAACTTGACGTCATTGTAAGATGACGTATTTTCCATGGTTGACCAATTTATATGAACTTTTAAGTATTACATTGGATTGTATAAGACAAGGTAAAGCTTTTCATTGGTTCTTTAGTATAGGGTAGGGTGTTAAAAGCGGAGTAAAATATTTGTGCATATATGTGATATAACCATTAAGAGTGTTAAAATTGGTAATTG
The DNA here is from genome assembly GCF_963676685.1 of Mytilus edulis. Taxonomy (NCBI): domain Eukaryota; kingdom Metazoa; phylum Mollusca; class Bivalvia; order Mytilida; family Mytilidae; genus Mytilus; species Mytilus edulis. The sequence continues at coordinate 51,793,507 of NC_092354.1, forward strand.
TATACATTCATGACATTTGGTAGAGGGTTCTAAAATAGGTGTCAATTTAATGTTAGGCTTTTATAAGTTCAGTGAATGATTAAAAAAAAAAAAAAAAAAAATCTGCTAAGTTACAAAACTAGAACTTTAAATTTCAAAGAAACTTGACAAAAAAAAAAAAAAAAATAGAAACAAATTCTAATAGCATGATTAAAGTTGATGTCTTATTTTTAAATACCTAAAATATGAATTATATGTTAAAAGATGAAATTAAAATATATGAATAATAAGGATTCATTGAAATTCTGATACTTAAAAGTCCAAAGATTGGATGTGTTGATGTTGTTAGATTAAATAAGAATGTTATGTACATTTGCAAACCTACTATGTATAGATTTTTATGATTCACTTTTCTTACATAAAAGATAAATGTCTTACCATTTATATTTCTCACCATATAGATTTAAGATGATCTGTGAAATTATCACTTTTATGCATTATAGCTTTTTGTTTAAAAAGTCTTAATATGCAAAATACTTTTATGTATGACTCTGTTTTTGATTGTTTTTCAATTTTATATTGTTATATACATACATACATGTACTTTTATGATGGTGCTACACTTTAGTTCATTTAAGAAATAGATGAAATGGTTAAATGTGTCTTCTCTTATGGTTGGGGCCTGTTATCTAACTCCCACGTGAATAGATATTTTTCGTATTACACCGTACGGAGTGTGATATGAAAAAGTGATATCAACATTACGTTAATTTGATTGGCTTATCTCGTAAATTTCCAATATTTTCATTGGCCGTTGATAAGGTCATTATTGACTGAAAAAGGTCATGCCGGGACTACTTTTTTTCTTGACAACTGATTGTTTACTTCCGGTTTTCGCGATTTTCGTCTGCTTTATCGTCTGCATTATCTAATATAAATCTTATCATGGACGAAGAAATAAAGAAAGGGACCCGTGTACGGTTATGTAACGGGGCAAAGGGCATTATAACTGGCACAACTTCCAATTTCAATTTCCCTCTGTATGATATTCAGCTTCAATCAGGCAAAACAGTAACAGAAGCAAGATATCGCTTTGATATAATTGAAAGTCAATCCCAGACTCCATTCACCAATTTCTATTCACAGCAAACAACTGTAAATTCGTTGTTAAATAGCCCTGTTCTACAACAACCTAGAAATTCACAATTGGAATCAGATTTCCTTCTTGCTCAAATACTACAAAATGAAATTGAAAATGAAGAGCCTGAAATTGAAAATGTAGAGCCTGAAATTGAAAATGTAGAGCCTGAAATTGAAAATGAAGCACCTGAAATTGAAACAGTTCAAACCACAAACATATCAAAACAGAATGAAAAATCTAAAAACTCAACAAGATTTGCTAATGCAAAGGTAGATGATGATGATATTGAAATTTTTTGTCAGGAACAAACAAATCAAAACACTAACAGAAAAGCAGTTTCCGACATGAACATTTTAAATGAGTTTATGAATTCTGCATTAGATGACACACGAGACATCTGTGTTATCCAACCCAGAGAATTGAATAGCATAATATGCAAATTTCTAATAAATGTACGCACAAAAAGTGGTACAGAGTATGAGCCAACATCAGTCAAGGGTATGATAAGTAGTTTCGACCGTTATTTAAGAGCAAATAACTATGGAACATCCATAAAAAAGGGTGATATTTTTGACCAAGCTCGAAGGGTCCTGACAGCTAAAACCATGGATTTAAAAAAATGGGAAAAGGCAACAAACCTAACAAGGCCCAACCAGTTACAGATGAGGAAGTGGACAGACTGTTCAATACTGGGGCGTATTTGTTTGGTCTGCAGGATCGCTACTGGATCGCTCCGCGATAGTTCGTTTGGGAACAGCTGGTCTACTGGAGAGCTACCGCTTCTCCATTTCGAGACCCAGGTAGCAAGTGGAGAGACCACGTGACAACTTCATTCACCATGGCCGAAACAGAAAGCGTGCATTTGCAGTGTGAATCTTGCAAATCTCTTTACAGCAATATGGACGAATTTTTACGCCATTCTTGTATCAGTGCAGGTAAATGATTCGATAACAATATGCACAAATGTGTAATGCATCATATTCAAGCATTTTCCCATATTCTTTAAATGTATATTTTACTCAAGCATTGACTTTCAATCGTCCCCTTTATATGTTTCGGCCCTTATATGAATTTCAGCTGATCTCGTTGATGACACGTATATATATATAACATATTAAAAATGGTAGACAGGTTGATTTAATGGTACACAATCGTTTCTTTTTATCTTATTAAACTAAAGAAATGTATGCAATATCCAACAAAGTTTAATAATTGGTTCAAAAGCCAAATTTACCTCTTGGCATGCCACCCTCCCCCATAAAGTAAAGAAGTTCGGTTCAGTTTCTTGTATATTCCTCCATTAATTGTGGAGCACTACCCAAAGGGTATAGTTTTAGCAACTATGTACACCTTAAAACATAAGGAAACAAATAATTATATACAGATGACTGAATTTGGTTATAATAATCACTAAATGATAAATATCATAATTAATTCATAGGAATGTCATCATAAAGTTTAAAAAAATATATAATAATTCATATGTGCTGAGTTGTAAGAAAATTTTAAGAAGAACCAAATGGTATTAAAACAATGGGCTTTTAAAAAAAATAATTTGATTCTAAATTTTCTTGGAAAATAGTTTGTTTCAAAAGGGTGAAAGGAAGTGGGAAAAGTGGTTTCTTTTTCTTTTTAAAAAAGGGGTAAAAATACAACGTTGAACTTAGGAAAAAATAATATTGTTCCTGTATGTTATTAAAAAATATAGTTTGTATTTTTACGAATGTCGAAAAACATTTGTTTATCCTGAGAAAAAAACCATGCTCCCCACCCAAAAGATGTATGGTCCATGTCTTAAACAAAATGAATGGAAATAAATTGAACAACTACTACAGTAAAGACATTATATTTATACATAATGACATTACATGTATGTTTCATTAGATTTCGTAATTTTTGATTGGCTGAAAACAATCGTGAGGCACTCCCATATCACATTTTATTTCCATATAAAATACAGCAGCTATGACTGTACGTGCTATCCCTGACAATGTCAAAACAATGCATTTACATGTATTAAAAAAAACCAAAAAAAACCAGAAAGCTTGATATAACTCTTAATTTCATGGTTGTAGCATAAAAATGTAATTATAAGAATTGAATGCTTCTTTTTATAATTTTATAAGGGTGTAAAAGTGTTGATCATGCGCACATTTTTAATATGAAGCGCTTCCACACATTATACAAAATGTGCTTCGGTCAACGCTTGTACTGACTCCCAATAAAATTAAAAAAAGAAGCATTCAATTCTTAAATAAACATCTTTACCTTGAGGCTAAAATGACTGTGTCTAAACTTCATATCTGCAGGGACCAAAAAAAGTGCACAGCAAAATCCAGTTAAGTTTTTAATTTTCTGAAACATTAAATACATTTGAATTTTATATATCTACATGTAGGTCATGCCATGCCTTAAAACTTTTCCAGCTGCACAGGTTTGTCTGTGCTCACAGTAAATTTTGAGGTGTAAACAGCCATTTTAGCTTAAAGTAAAGAAGCTACATGTACATGCAATATCTAATCCCATTTTTCCAATGGTGACCTTTATTTACATGTTTAAATAATTTTTAATTGTAGGCCTAAACTCCCAACAGTCTACATGTACAGAGACTGGTGATTCCCGTGATGATTCAGCCTCATCATCATGCTCACCATCCAACTCACCGTCTTTTTGGAGCGATTCAGCAACGAAGATTATTATCAATGAGGTGAAACAAAGAGAAGTTCTTACAAACAAAGGGAAGCAAACTAAAAAGAGAATGTGGGAGGATATTTCAAAAGTATTGGCTGGAAATGGTTTCCGGTTTACATGGGAGCAGGTGCAAGGGAGGATGAAGACTCTTACTACCAACCTGAAGAAAATCAATGACCACAATTCAAAATCAGGTAATGACAGAAAAACATGTCCATATATGGAAGAAATGAGTGAATTGTTTCAAGGAAATCCCGTTATAAAACCCAAATCAACCTTGGGCACATCTATTTCAAACAAGAGAAAGCAATGCAGTGAGGATTCTTTGGAAAGTAGTACCGGTATATCAGATGATAAGAATAAAAAGAGTACTGAAAAAGCTGGCACATGTACGTCAATCAAAAAAAAAAATCTGCAGCTACTGAGATTGTTGAATTTCTCAAAGATTACACAGGAAATCAGAAAGAGGAGAGGGCTTCAAATATGAAAGAAAGAAAAGTAATGCATAATGAAAAAATGGACTTGTTAAGAGAATTCATTAATGCTGTTAAAAAATAAGTCGACATGTAGGTGATCAGGGTTGTTGCATGTGTAAATAAGTGGGTTAACATTGTTTTTTTTTTATGTTCATCATTTAGAAGATAAAGCAACAAAACAACATCATGCTTAACAGTTAGTTTTTTTTACAATACAGAAATAATGTTTGAGTGAAGTGTATACATTGTGTATCCATACATTTTTATACATGTAGTATTTAATTACAAACTGTTCAGAGATTTTTATTCTCTTTTGTAGGATTTATGGATTTAACAGAAGAATTAATTAAAGGGGTCTTAAAATTTATTAGTGTCACTGAATTGTTAATGACTGTTTCTAAAGTCAATAAAAAATTGCATGACATCATTGAGAGAAATTGTGGAGTGTTTGTTGAAGTATCATTTAATGAAGATTGTTTTGCCATTGATAAGCAAACTCTAAAATTATCAACAATGTCAGTGGAAAAACTACATACATTTGAAGTAGGGAGTCAAATTTTTGATATGACAAAACTAGAATTTAATCAAATCATATCATGACTTGCAGGAGGTTACCATTTGAAAAGGCTCAATTTATGTGAAAGCCCATTGTTCGATTTTTCATTTTTGCAAAACTTGGTAACCTTGCCATCTTTGGATATTTCAAACACCCAAATTATTGATGATGAGTTGAAATATTTAAAAAATCTCTCAAATTTGACAGAACTTTATTTATCATTTACAGCTTTGTCTGTAAACTCAATTGTAAGCATTTTGGGTTATATGCCTTTAAAAAATTTGGATGCTTGTCAAGTGAAATTCAGTTTTGTGAAGTTTCGCGAGTGTTTTGTGAAATGCCCTACATTGCAATACATTCATACTTCTTTTATTTCAAAAGAAGATGAGTCAAATGCTAAATCTTTTATTTACATGATACAAAATTTCAAGGATGTCAAATTAGCTATCTTCTGAGATTAGATTTGTGTTGGTTTATAGTTGTTTTTAAAGTATATAGACAAGACTTTTAAATGTGCTCTGTTTCATTTAAGAGATCAATGTTATAGTAATAACAAGATTAGTTCTTTTTGTTTATTAAAGTTTGAAAGCGGAGTATGAACTTTAACCTAATAGAGACAATATTATACTTTACAAGGAATTGTACTAGATGTTTTATGTTGTGCACAAGACAATTTAAAAAAAAAGTGTATATTCTAATTTTGCAAGACAGCAATGTATTTGTATTTATTTTAACATGTTTAGAGTACTTGGTTTACAGTATTTTTGTTTTAAATTTGTGATACTTTTTTACAACAGTCAGTTGTTATCGATTGTTACCTTTTTAATTTGTTATTGATTAAAGATTTATATATCAAAGTCTTGTTTTTGTTATACTACATGAGGCCTTGTTGCGAATGAGACATATCACTGATTTTGTACCTGAGGCTATACATGAGCAACATGATGGGTGCCACATGTGGAGCAGGATACTACTGAAAAAGTCCTGTTTTTGAAGGAGGTCTTGTTGCTCTGACAGTCTTGAGCTTTCTTTGTTGTGTTTTGTGGACTGTTGTTTGTCTTTCGTCATTTTTCATTTTATTTTGCCATGGCTTTGTCAGTTTTTCATCGACTTTGAATGTCCCTTAGGTATCCCCCCTCTCTTTTTCAGTGTTTTGAAGTAAAATTGGTCAATGAACCTTATGTTACATAAAATGCAACATTCAAGAAGATTTCAGAAAATGGTAATAACTTCATGTTAATTAAAAGATAGATTTAGATTGTGCAATCAATAACTTTTCTCAAGTTGTCAGTAAAACCTTAGTTGGTGCAATCTTATTTTGTAATTGTTTATATTTATCTAAATTCCAGCCTGACCTTGATGCAGGGTATGACGTATTTGTACATTGTTCACGTTTTCCAGTACAGTACTTGTTAAGATGAATATCCATAACAAAAGCACTTATTTCTCTTATGATGAGTAAAGTTGTCACTTGAAAACTTGCCCCATATCATTTTATTTCTTTATAATCAAATATGAGATGTGTAAAATTCAAAAGAAGTGGCACTCCTACATATGTTTTGGAAACTATCTTACTTTATATAGAACACACAGCAGTCTGAATGAAATTGGCAGATGTATTAGTATGATTTTTTTTCTTCAAATTGAAATGCCTTTTGTAGGGTACTGATAGAGGCCACTTAAAATGTATCCATATAAAAATGAGATGTGATATGATTGCCCATGAGACAACTAACCACAAGAGTTAAAATGAAGTGGTAGTAAGCAATTATAGGCCACCATGTACATTAAATCAGAATTTATACTGTAGGTGTGGGTATGCTTATAGTATGCTTATTCCTCCAGAACACCTTACATTTTTGTGTGAGTCTGTTACTTATATTTTTCAGTTTTTGCTTGTTTTTCTGTCAATCTGGATTTTAGTGATTTTTGAATAGAAGTTAAAAGAAATATGAAGTATAAATCAATGAGACAGCAACCTAACGTCAAAAATAAAATATGCAAACAACCAATCAGCAAGCCTCACATGTATCGAATTGGCAGGAAATTAGGATGTTGCACAATTGATTGATTGATTGCTGCCAAAAAAATCCAGGAAAAAATTTACATGCATATTCAGGAAGATAATTTGGGGAAATAAATATACCCTTCTTTGTAGTAGACATGTTTTTTTTTTAATACTAGCTCCTAAGGGAACAAGTAACCACACTACCAGGAGACAACCTAGGTAGCTACACCTCTCTGTTTAAGTTTCCTTTATAAGGTTAGTTTAAGGAACATCAAGGATAAATCCAAGTAGAATATATCTGAACACGGTAAAATATTGTCAATCTTTAAAAGGTAAAATGCAGTAACTATATACACTTCTCTATTTACATATAAAATATGGTAGTTATATATTAATTCCCCCTTTTCAAATTTACACCAACAAAAAGCAGAGCCTTCAAGGAGCCTGTAGTGTTCACCTGACAGTTTGGCATAAAACTGATACAATGCAAAAAGAATAGTTGTCTTGAATGGAAATTTTTGTGGGCCCAAATCTTGTCTTGTTGGACCCATTTTCTTTCTTTTCTATTATAGTTTTCATTAGTACAGAAAAAAAAATAAAAATCCGCAAAAACGGGTAAAAATTGTCATTCAAGGGCAATAACTCGTATACAAGTATACTGACGATTTTGTCCTCAGATACAGCTTCTCTCTATTTATTACAGTGGTTTTTTTTTAAAATGATGCTAATCGTCATTTCAGACAATAACTCAAATTAGAATTGGTCTGACAACTTTGGTTAAAATGGACAGTAAGTAAATATTGACATTTCTATCCCAATCAGATTTTCACTGTCTATAACGGTATTCAAGTTTAAAAAAAACAACTATATACTAGATAAAACACAAAGGTTATGTAAAAAATGCATGCTGGATAAAGTTGAAGATGAAGAACATTTTATATGTGAATGTCCCCTTTATCTTTTGATAAAAGAGTTCTGTGATAAAATTTCGAAGTGTTAAACACAAGTGCCAAGTTCAATTGACTTTTTATTCAAGAAAACCTATAGGTATTAAAAAAAATTTGAACTTATATTAATAAATGTTTTGAACACAGAAAACTATCATTAAAGTACAGATATGTTTATATATAACCCATTGAGAATATTTGCCTGTTAATATTTTATACTATCTGTTTTATTACTGCTTTTTTACACATATTCTTTGGCTCTGGTCTGGCTGTGGCTTAAGATCCGGCATAAACTTATGAAGTTGATTATATTCATATTTATATAAGATTGTCAAAATAATTTGTGTCTCTTAATTATAAAAAATCATTGTAATAAATTGCTTTGCTCATCATGGGTCCTTTAATTGGAATAAAGATATATTGTGTCTTATCTTATCTTTATAGACGATACTTGTATTTTACACCTTTTTTCTACGTTTAGAGATTGAAGTAATATATTTTTTTTTTAAACTAGATACACCAAGGATGATTGTGGCCAATTTTGGTTCCAACTGACTAAGACGTTTTACGGACGACTACGACGAAGAACAAGAAGTGATGGCAATAGCTCACACTGGCCCCTTGGTCCGGGCGAGCTAAGCTTAATGTACAAGTATACCAATTAAGACGTACAAATCTTTTGGCACAACAAATTTCCTTCATCAGTGTCGTTCTTTTTAAACAATATTAGTATCTTTAAGATATATTAATTAACAATGAAGATATTTTATTTTGATCAAGGACATGCCGTCCTTTCAGGCTAAATTTTACAGAAATATAAGTTTTGACCTGTTTAATCATAATTGTCTTCAACAGCAATGCATTACACCCAATACTTTTTGATTTTATGAATACATAAGAAATTGTTGCAAAATGCTTTAGGTCAACTATTCATTTTAATTCCATTCAATAGAAGATGATGACGGATTGGTGTTTAACGTCCAGTGGGAAATATTACATGCATATCGGGACGAGAACATGGTAATGAGATAGAAGTATGAATCCTGTTAATGTCAAGACCGCCGACGAGCCGGATTTTTAACGTGCTAGTTCACAAGGTAAAAGTCCGAAGGAAGACACAAATAACCTTACTCGGGACACATTATTCTGACTCTGATCATGCCAGACTTGCTCATGCCGAAAGAAATCATAGCTTAAAATTCTTGTATACCACCGTAGTCCTAGGGACTTCCATAGAATTAAAAATATGTGATTTCAACAAATATTGAAGTTAATGACATGTGTCACTTAGCACATGGTCATGCAGTAAATCGCACTAAAACTCATCCATATAATTGCATGGCTCAGTGGGGTGTTAGCAGAATTTCATCGGAGGCAATTTCTTGGCATGCTTACTCCTAAATGCGTGTGCTTGGCAGAGAAGAAAAAAATTCAAATTTTCAAGTCTTTGGTTTGACCCGGTTGGATATCTAACTAACAAACTACCGACATCCCAAGTCATGCTAGGCACCACAAGACCACCACTATAAAAAGGTTTTCGTCATGACGTTCCAATTTTAAAGTTAAAGGGATACGGTTTGGAAAAAATTAGGGAAACCAATTAATAAAATAAAAAAAATATAGTAAGTTATTTTATTGCAAATTTGCAGCTATTTGATCGCGTTTTAAAATTCCTTGTTGGTCTGGTCCTTGAAGATTGTTGACGTTTTGTTGAATGTTATCTTCTTCATCGTCATCCATCATATCAAGAGCAGCGTCCCCATCAAGTATTGATATGTTGTGGAGAACACAACAGGTGATAATTATTTCGTTCACTGTTTTAATCTGCTGGACTTCGATATACCGTAGTCTGCGAAATCGTCCTTTCAACATGGCAAAAACTCTTTCTATGATACTACGTGTGGCAGAATGAGCTGCATTATATCTCTTTTGAATTTGTGTCAAATTACCAGTGTTCCTGTATGGCGTCATGAGCCAGGTCTTAATCGGGTAGGCACCGTCTCCTAAAATGTGATTTTGACCACAAGCCATGTTTGCTTCGTCCCATAAATCTGATTGTCGTAGCACCCTGGAGTCATGAACACTTCCAAGAAAACCCGCAAAACAATTCGAAATCTTCATATCTTGAAGGCAAACTGCTTGCAGAATAACACTGTGGAAACTTGTTCTATTGACATAACTTTGTGGGTGTTCTGTTGGGGGTTTAATATGGATATGTGTTCCATCTATACATCCGACGATTCCAGGAAATCCCCTCTTTTCTCTAAATTTTCTTACGACATCATTTTGTTCAGCAGCACCCGAGGGCCATCGTATAAATCTGTCCTTAAGGTTATTCAAAATAGCCGAAATAAACCTATCTCTACTAACAATTACAGACGAGTCGGCCACATCAAAGATATTTGATATAATGCGCACATTTTCCTGATGTCCAAGATATCTCAAGGCTATTAGAACGGTTTTCTCCAAAGAAATTCTCTCCCTACCGCCAAACTGAGGTGACCTGACTGACATTTCTTGGCATGTAGACAATAACTGGCAAAGGTGCTGAAAACAGTCAACTGATATTCTATATATTCTCCTGAATTCAACAGCTGTAAATTGGGCAACAACATCAGATATATAATTGTCTATTCGAACACGACTTTCTCTTTGCCTAAAAAAAAGAAGAGAATTAGCTACAAAATAAATGAATGATAAACATTTTTATAATGTCATAAGATATCTGATTTCATATATTTTTTAACATTTAATGTACTTTATCCATGCACTTAAGAAAAATAGGAAGTGTCCCCCCCCCTTTTTAAGAATAAAATCTTATAACTCGGAAACGTGAAGTCTGAAATTTATAAAAATCGAAAGGAAGCTTAAGTCAATAGATATAAACAATTCACCAAAGTTTCATACAAACTGGATAAAGCGATTTTGAGTTATTGTCCGACATGTGGACGACGGACGGACAGACGGACGGACAACGGTATACCATAATACGTCCCGTAAACAGGCGTATAAAAAGTCAGTCCTTTTTAAAACTACTTGTATAATAAACAATAGTTAGTAAATGTGTTCATTTGTCGGAAGTATCGAAGGACCGTATGTCTCTACTAAATAATTTTTCAACGTCACAACAATCATACATTTGTGTTTGCTGGAAAACTTACAGAAACTTACAGAAAGGTCTGTAGTACTGCACCAAATATAACTGTACTTTCTAAGTCACAGTCATTGTCACTATCATCGTCTGATAAAAGAAACTCTGTAAAAACTGTTTCCATTTTTTTAATACGAAAATTATTTGTTTATCAAATGCATACACAATAGTCCAGAAGCGATCTGTTTGTGTTTGTTTGCTTCAAACTTCTGGAGGTAACACGTGATTCTACAGAAGCACTCCATTTCTATTTGTTTGCTTCCCAAACCTGGAGGTCTTCTGGATGTCGTCAGAAGAGAGCAAACAAATACACCCCTGGACAAATGGGAATGGAACATCCAGATGCATTACTAAGAATGATGTGGTTCCAAAATACAGTGCATTTCGGTATGCGCACAGTGACTGAACATGTGAATATGAAATGGGGGGATATCAAATTATGTACCAGCAAGTCAGGAACACAGTTTTTGCAATATTCAGAAAGGGCAACAAAAACAAGGACAGGGGCCAACCCTGGAAATGTAAGAGACGTTCCACCCAGATCTTGGAAAAACCTAGAAGACCCCATTAGGTGCCATGTACTTGCATACATCAAGTATAAAGAACTCAGGCCTACAAAGTATAGTGCAGAGTCTGATCCTTTTTATGTTTCGTCTAATACCTGTTTCGGTACAAAATCCAGCAAATGGTTTAAATCCCAACCAGTGGGTATTAATAAAATCAGTAGCTTTATGAAGCTTATGATAACAAATGCAGGTACATACATTTAGCTGTTAATATTATCAGATTTCTTATTAAGAGAAAGTTGAATATTCCTTATAATCATGTTTTTTAAGTCATTTAATAACTTCATTAAAATTTACGATTTGATATCATATTGATATCAACAGGAATATATAATTCAAATATAACAATAATCGAGTCTATGGCAGGTTTATCATATAAATATCTAATAGTGAGTTAGAATAGTACATCATTTAAAATCAACACGAGTTATTTAATTTCAATATAATAATAAACGAGCCTGTGGCGAGTTTATTATTACTATTTGAATTAAATAACGAGTGTTGATATTAAGCAAAACACAAATTAAAAAATCAACTGACAACTGAAATAACCAATGAGATGAGATTATGTCAGTTGATGAATTTTCCAAATCTTAGTTATAATCAGAAGTTGGTTATTATACATTGTAGATTCTTACATCATAAGTACATCTCTGGATTTATCAAATCAAGTTAGTTAAATTCAGACCAGGATGTAGATTTTTACATCATAAGTACATCTCTGGATTTATCAAATCAAGTTAGTTAAATTCAGACCAGGATTTTAACCTGGGACCTCTCAATAATTTGAGTGCTCTACCACTGAGCTATCTGAGTGTATTTTCACCTATATGCTGTCATCAAATCTTACATTTTTAAATGAAAAAATAACAGTTAAGGAGTTTGTGACGAGTTTATCAACCAAAAATCTAATTATGAGTCAGAAAAGGATATCAGGATATTGGTTAGTATCAACACGAGTTATTTAATTTTAATGTAATAATAAACGAGCCTGTGGCGAGTTTATTATTACTATTGAAATTAAGATAACGAGTGTTGGTAACAAGTAAAATTCAATATTCACAAGTTCTTTCACCATAACAAAACCAAGTCTTGGCAAGAAACTTATAAGCCATAGGCTTGTTTATTATTATTATTGAAATAAAACAACTTCAGTTGATATCAAGTGATATCCAATTCTCACTAGTTATGAAACCTATAAATATCAAAACAAGTTATTTCATTTAAATATAATAATAAACGAGCCTATGGTAAGTTTATTATGATATTTTAATGAAACAACAAGTGTTGATAATAAGCAAAATTATAATCACAATTTCTTTCACCATAACAAGTAAAGTATTGTATTTATATCTTAAAATAGTAAAACAAGATAGCAATTGCTTTCATAGAAAATTATGAGTTTCATAACGAGTTAGAATCTCATTAGATGATTGAGAATCTCACTAGATATCGCTTGATATCAATACAAGTTATTTAATTTCAATATCATATTATAAACAAGCCTATAGTAAAGTACAGTTTGTAGTTTTCAACTAAAACCTTCAAGTAAAGATTGTGTTTCATGAACAAAAAATATTTTAAAAAGAAACAATAAGGAATGAGTGGTGGCTTTATTGATAACGGACTGAAATCAGATTCTTGCTTCAAATACTCGAACAAAATCTTCTATTCAAACAAAAAAATATTGACAAAACGAGTAAAAATGTTACAAAAAACTATACCTGATTACTTCAAAAATAAAGCTACACCTGTTATTTCTTATACTTACACCAAGTCTATTGCATCCAAGATTTTCAACCACAAGAGAGTTTTAGAGGCTTTTAACCTCAAAGATACAAAATCCAAGCCTCCGGATTGCTCATGTGCATCGTCACTATACAATTACAGTCCAGCTGGTCATATTATTACTGGAGACCTTGGCATCGTTACCAATGAACAACTAAGAGAGTTGTTAGCCAAGGGACCAAAATATAGAATCCCCCAGCCCATCAACTGGAAAAAGAATTTCAAGTTACTGATGGATGCAGTTGAGGACTATGCAAGAAAATGGGTAAAGCGCGAACCAGACGAACCAGAACTGGATACTTTGTCTGAATGGATCAAAGCTATTCGATCATGCATTCAGAGGCGCATACAAAAATTACGATGTAATATGAGTACAAGAGTAACTAACCCTTTCAAGAATCCGGAGGTTGTGGATGCTTTATCCTCTTTGCATGACAAATATGTCGTTGTTCCAGCAGATAAAGCCTCCAATAATATTGTCTTCATATGTAAAAAACATTATTTGCAATGTCTCACTACAGAGCTTGGAATTGATAAAACTACTGGTAATCCTACATATTCTTTAACATCATTTACCAAGGACGAAATTTTACAAAATCATAAATCTGTCCTTCTTTCTTTTGGTATCAACATCAAAGAAAACGAAGAAAACTTGCCTTCATTATACTGGATACCCAAATTACACAAAACTCCATATAAAGAACGATACATAGCTGGGTCTTCAAAATGTTCAACCAAACATCTTTCTAAAGTACTGACTACTATTCTTTCGACAGTTAAAGATGGGCTTCAAAAATATTGTGAGGAGATATATTCTACCAGTGGTGTTAACCAGATGTGGATTCTCAAAAATTCGAAAGATCTACTGCTTAACCTTCAATCACAATCTTTGCAATTTTGCAGCAACATAAAAACTTTTGATTTTTCTACGCTATATACTACTATTCCCCATGCTCAGTTGAAAGATCGACTACACCATCTCATAAAACAGAGCTTTTTCTATAAAAATGGAAATCGTAGATACAAATTTCTTGTTTTGGGTTACAATAATTCATATTTTGTGAAAAATCACACTGAATCTCCCAGAAAATATACAGAAGATGATATTATCAAAATGCTGGACTTTTTGATCGACAATATATTTGTTGAGTTTGGAGGATTTATATTTCAACAGACAGTCGGTATTCCAATGGGTACTAATTGTGCACCCCTGCTGGCTGATTTGTTTTTGTACTCGTATGAAGCAGAATTCATTCAGAACCTTCTAAAAGACAAAAAGAAAAAGCACCTTGCGAAATTCTTTAATTTTACTTTCCGATATATTGATGATGTTCTATCATTGAATAACCCATATTTCAGCCAATACTTACATCTCATATATCCAAGTGAACTTGAAATTAAGGATACCACTGATACTAGAAGGACTGCTTCATACCTTGATCTTTTCCTCAATATTGACGTAGATGGACGACTTCACACGAAAATCTATGATAAAAGGGACGATTTCAACTTCCCAATTATCAATTTCCCATTTCTCAGCAGTAACATACCCTCTGCCCCTTCGTATGGTGTTTACATATCACAATTGATACGTTATTCACGTGCTTGTTCACACTATACGGACTTCATATACAGGAGTGTGCTCCTTACGCAGAAACTGCTCCAACAAAGTTATGAGGAGGACAGATTAAAATTGACACTCCGTAAATTTTATGGACACCATCACGATTTGGTGGATCCATACGATGTTTCGTTGACCAAACTAGCTAAGGACATTTTTACCACATGGTAGATTGTGTTTTGTCATAATGTCGTCTAATCTTTTAATTACCAAACGTGACTTATTCCCGATTGTGACTGTTTTGCCGAGTGTGAACTCGCATTACTATAAGACGTGGTACGGTACTTATACATCCCAAATTCATGTATTTAGTTTAAATGTTTAAATGTTTAATGTTATATTTGTAATTCTCATCGGATTTTGTCAAATGTGTTGACGTCTTTTCTATTATATTTCTGTGTTATGGTAAAGAAAATTAATCACCGCCTTCATTTATCAGATTTGATTTCGTTCAAAGTAATCAGTACGATATTTTACGTTTGAAGTTAGATTCATAACAAACCTGACATAGTTTTATAATATAGTTAATTGCTACCTCAGTTTTATATTAATAAGAATTAAAATGTGCTTTGTTATTAAATGCAATATCAGTATTTAGTTCAAATGTATAATCTTAAATTAATCCTAATTCTAATGACGTCATTTTTTCGTCATTTTTCATTTTTTGATGCTCTGTTTTACTAATTCTAATGACGTCATTTTTTCGTCATTTTTCAGTTTCAAATAGGACGTCACTTGGCGTAGAGGTTTAAACGTATTCGGATGTGTCTACTTTTGTGTTTCAAATGTCTGGTTATGTAAATGTATTTCAGTTGTTTCCTGTAATTAGTTAATACTTCAGCTTTATCATGTACATCTTTTGAATATTCATTTTATTAAATTTACTGTTTGCAAAAGTATAAATTACTCTAAATTATAGGGATTTTCTGGTAACTTAACGGAAAACCCTTGCCGTTTTTGGCACAACCTTTTTGATCTTTTGGTCCTCGATGCTGTTCAACTTTGTACTCGTTTCGGCTTTCAAACTTTTGTATCTGTGCGTCACACATAGGTCTTGTGTGGACAAAATACACTTCTGGCGTATTAAAATTTTGAACTTGTTGCCTTTTGTTGGCTGTTGTTCGTGTGATTCTTTGTCAATTGTGTTCTCCAATTTATTTATATTGTAGTCCTGTGTTGTCATTTTGATGTTATATTTCACATGGCCATAAAAGTGCGAGGTTTGGCATGCCACAAAACCAGGTTCAACCCACCATTTTTTCCTTTAAAAATGCCCTGTACCAAGTCAGGAATATGGTCATTGTTATATTATAGTTCGTTTCTGTGTGTATTACATTATAACGTTGTGTCGTTTGTTTTCTCTTATTTTTGAGTGTAAATTCACATTGCGATAAGACGTGTCACGGTACTTGTCTATCCCAAATTCATGTATTTGGTTTTGATGTTATATATATATGTTATATTTGTTATTCTCGTGGGATTTTGTCTATATGTGTTACATTTTAGTGTTATGTCGTTGTTCTCCTCTTATATTTAATGCGTTTCCCTCGGTTTTAGTTTGTTATCCCGATTTTGTTTTTTGTCCATGGATTTATGAGTTTTGAACAGCGGTATACTACTGTTGCCTTTATTTACAATAAACAAAACAAAATTTACAATGTGTAATGAAATACTGTCTTTAAAACATTTCTAGAATATGACGGAAAAAATATTGCAAAGCATTTATGTAACTTTATTTCATATTATTGACACAGAATTGTTCAACCCTTACAGGAAGTATGTTGTAAATAAACAAATCAGACCAGGATTTGAACCTGGGACCTCTCAATTATTGAGTGCTCTTCCACTGAGCTATATGAGTGTGCATTTTTACATATACTTTCATTTAAAAAGTACAGTATCTAGATTTTGGACATTGATTGATTGATTGTTGGTTGCTTTACGTCCAGTGGCAAATATTTCATGCATATTCAGGACGAGAACAAGTTCACAATAAATACAACAGGTAGGTTGTTGTAATAGAGGCCATCTAGGATGATGGTCGGGGAAATTTGGACTGCCACTGGAAAATGAGGTTATATTGGATAGGGACAGAAATGTTGCCTTGCAACAGGCCACCTACGGACCCCTCAAAGAGTTGTTGCAAGGGTTCTTAACGTGCAAAGAGCGTGACACTCTCTTTACACGAGGCATCGAATTTAACGTCCCCTTCTGACGGACGTGACTGCGAACTTAATACATCCCGCACAGCCAAACGGACGCCCCACTTCAGCAAGCGTTTTACTGCCGGTCGGGAGAAGACCAAGTGACCATATTTCTATACCCCAGTCACCCTTGGGGTCTTTTGGACATTGATCCTTATACTTTACTTGTGTTATAATAGGTCTAACAGAGGAAGGTAGAAGGTTAACCAACCACAGTGCAAGGAGATATATGTTGCAGAAGCTTTCTGATGAGGATATTTCTGACAATAAAATAATGCAGGTCAAAATTAAATTTATATTTCTATTTACATTGTATATGTACAGTATAATATATATGTACTACCATTAATAGATTTCAAATGAGCCATAATCTGATATCACTTTAATATTCTCTTATGATACGGGCCTTTAATATTCTCTTATGGTACGGGCCATCTATTTCTTGAAAGAAAGAAAAAGAAATACTAAAAATGCATTAATTTGATTGGCCAATAAAACCTCCTGAATTTAAACCTGAAAATATAATGCTGCATTTCCATTGGCTATGTATAGGTTTCATAACAAGTGAGAATTAGATATCGCTTGATATTAACTCTCGTTATATAATTTCAATAATAATAAACAAGACTATGGCGCGTGTATTATATCGAAATTAAATGACTGGGGTTGATATCAAGCAATATTGCTCGTTTATTATTATTGAAATTTAATAACAAGAGTTGATATCAAGCAATATCTAATTCTCAGTTGTTATTTAAAGGTTTTATAACCAGTGAGAATTAGATATCACTTGATATCAACTCGAGTTATTTAATTTCAATATAATAATAAACGAGCCTGTGGCGAGTTAATTATTACTATTGAAATTAAATAATGAGAGTTGATATCAATAAAGGCAACGGTATCGAAGTAAACCTCTGGTCAAAAGTCATAATTTGATAGAAAAAATAAATCTGTAAAACATATATAAACCTAGGAAACATGCCAATTTGCATAGAAACTCACTGATGATAAACGATATTTCGAACTTGGTACAGGACATAATGCCATTAATGGTGGGCTGAACCTTGTTCTATGGCTAGCCTAGCAAAACCTCTAGCTTCAATTTATATACATTCACCACAAAAATATTTGTACATTTACATTAAACACGAAAAGCGCAGACCAACAATGAGGTCTTTTATGAACGAAATAAAATATGCGTCCCAGTAAGTATGTAAACGTCACACAATATGACGAGAAGTGAAAAAGGGATGCAAAAAATACATTTGGCAAAAATATAGATGTTTGAGAAAAGGAGGAGGGGATAATATGGACTAATTTTGAAAAAGGGATGCATATATATGGGGCATAATTAATAATGGAAGGGATAAACGGCGGTAACAAAATGTATTCATTAAATGTTTTTATACTTATCCGTACTATATTACAGCTAAAATTTCTTTTACAGATATCTGGACACAAGAACATAGCCTCCATCAACGAGTATCGTAAAATAAACAATGAGCAACATCAACAAATTTCTGGGTTGCTCAACAAAACAAAACCAGTCAAAAGAGCTGCTCCCGTCGAGAGTGAAAACAGACCACCAAATTGTGAAGTACAGTTTCAACAGTCTGAAGCACAGGCCTTCCCGCTCTCGCAGTCAAGCACCGCTATGAGTTACCGTCTTGGCTCCGCTACAACAAACAGCACATCTAACATAAGTTCCATATTTGGTGGAAATGTGTACGGTGGGAACTTCACTATTAATGTCTATTCTCCATCAGGCAAAACAATCAAGACTAGACAATCACAATGATGCCGAAGCGTAATGACAGTGTCCGCCATGGACCATGCTTGTTCAAGTTGTTGTAAAAGCACCGTTGTAAAATATCGTTGTGCTCGTTATTCCGCGCAAAAACTACTTACTTGAAAGGACATATGTTGTGATATCAAATGTGTGTATTTTCTGAAGTGTTTTATGACACAATCATTAAAGTTTTTACTGTTCAACCGCATTTTTCTTTCATTCTATATTCTGTAAACTGCCATGGTCTCTCGTCTTTCATTGATAAAATTATAAGAGATCAGTCCGCGCATACTTAGCAACTGACAGATGACGCCCGTAGCAACAACTCTCGCCACGAAAATAATCATAAAAACATTTGTTTTTACAGCTTGTGATAATTCAATATCGTTTGAATTAAACTGAGTTATCTCATTTTTAAATATATAAAATCAGCCTTGAGCGAATAAAATAAAACCGTATTAGTTCAAAAAGTATACAGATCAGTACGCGTTGCAAAGAAAAATGGCCGTAGCAACACAACTCGCAACAAATAGGCCACGCATATACAACTGTTTGCCATAAGAGAAATAGGTTTAACAACTTGTGAGAATTAGATATCGCTTGATATCAACTCTCGTTATTTATTATTGAAATTAAATAACTCGAGTTGATATCAATCGATATCTAATTCTCACTCGTTATGAAACCTATAAATATCAGTTTCTCTACCTTAAAAATTTAATGTTATAGTGAAGGTTGTTAAAGTCATCCGTCCATCTCGAGTATTATAATACCAGATAAACACATTTTCTGATTGAAAACTATTTAATTTCCCTTTCATTTACATAATTTAGCTTTAACTAAAAGATTATTTTTCATAAAACTTATTGACACATTTAATAGAAAATAATTTTTCTGTGAAAGTAATAAAGTACAATGTTGAAATATTGTAAGCAATCCAATGTAAAACATAATTTAGTAGTTGTAGACTTATTGTTTCATTTGGTGTTCAACTCACGTAATTTTCAATCAGTCAACTTTGGTTTATTCGTTTCATGTCAAACTAAATTTCAATTAATGTGATAATTTTTTATACTGTAAAGATATATATTTAACTGCATTCCAATAAATGTGTTCAATTTGTGCCAATTTTTATACTGTTAAGATATATGATCTGTAATGTTTTACACTGTTGTTTTTTATGGTTTTACCAAATGATGTCAGTTTATTTTATTTTTTTTCCATTGTAGAATGTAATTATGTAGTTGTAGACTAGTTGTTTCATTTGGTGTTCAGCTCAAGTAAATTTCATTTAATTCAGTTAACTTTGGTTTTTACACACCATGCTAAACCACATTCCAATAAATATGAAAATATTTTACTAATTTTTTATACTATAAAGATATATATGTAACTGCATTCCAATAAATGTGTTCAATTTGTGCCAATTTTTATACTGTTAAGATGTATAATCTGTAATGTTTTACACTGTTGTTTTTATGGTTTTACCAAATGATATTAAATATTAAAAATATAAAAAAGAAAGTTTGTTTTTAATGTCTGTATTGAGCCTCCTGTTAATTGAATGTAAAACTGGTCATTTGTTGGTTTAGGTTTCTCACTTCAAAATGGAGACTCAAATTTAATTGCAAGATATTTTATTACATATTTACAAGTTTACATTAATTGGTAACCAGAGTAGTTGCTTTGTTACCCTTCATCATTAATTTTACACATTAGAAAATTGTCCTCCCACTTTCTCCTTATCCCCTGTTAAGGTCATATTCTTTTACAAATAAGAAAGTCATTGTTGTTGTTGTTGCTATTTTTATGTTACACAATTTTCATATCGAAAATTCTGATCTGTTCCACTGCTAACTATTGGTTAGTCAATTAAACTGGCTTCTTTAATAGAATTATCACGAAACGAATCCAGTCTTTTAAGGTAGTTCCATTGATTGATGTTGAAATAGATTCCCAGAATTGATGGGTGTTTATTTATGAACTTTCTCAAGTCAATTCTGATTTCACCCTGATAAGAACAAATAGTTGCATAATATTGGTTTGGTAATGGATACTGTTTGAAGTAACTACATAGGGAAGAATTCAATTCAACAGTATCAACTTCGTTGGTTGTAACCCTTACACAATCTGAACTGTTAACCGTCCTATTGGCTTTGCTTAGATTGCTTGTTACTGTTAAGGTTGCAGTCACGACAGAAAACAGAACAATTACACAAGTTAATTTGAGAATATCAAAATGAACTTTGTAGTTTTTATACACTGAACTTAAATTGGAAATAACACTAGGTGCTCTGTCTGTGTTTCGGGTTGAATGGCATTCATGAAGGGTGTTCATTCCCTCAAGTGAGCTATTTAAGGAAGACATTTTAGTAGTTGGTCGTTCAATATCCTCTTATTAAATGAATTCATTTAAAAGAATTATCAATAAGAATTTACTACACGAAAACATCTGGCTTTTCTGATTATGTCACACGTGATATTGCTAAAAACTTGGCAATACAATATTGCTGTTTTCCTATTCAAATTAATAAGGTCAGATTTATTATAAAGGTGTCATACATTACTATATCAAACCATCTGACTTTCTTACAACATTGCTGATGACGTCACATGTGATATTGCTAAAACAGATGGCGTGCATTATTGCTATATTGCTGTTTTCTAATGCCTAATATAAATATGATTGATTGTTGGTTGCTTAACGTCCAGTGGCAAATATTTCATGCATATTCAGGACGAGAAGAAGTTCACAATAAATACAATAGGTAGGTTGTTACAATAGAGGCCATCTGGGATGATGGTCGGGGAAATTTGGACTGCCACTAGAAAATGAGGGTATATTGGATAGGGACAGAAATTTTGCCTTGCAGCAGGCCACCTACGGACCCCTCAAAGAGTTGTTGCAAGGGTTCTTAACGTGCAAAGAGCGTGGCACTCTCTTTACACGAGACATCGGATTTAACGTCCCCCTTCTGACCGGACGTGACTGCGAACTTGATACATCCCGCACAGCCAAACGGACGCCCCACTTCGGCAAGCGTTTTACTGCCGGTCGGGAGAAGACCAAGTGACCATATTTCTATACCCCAGTCACCCTTGGGGTCCTAATATAAATAACTACTTATTCCACAAGTGCAGCCTGCTCAACAACCTGAACCTGTGAACCAACATCCTCAAATTTTACCCCATCAACAACCAAATGAACAACCTAATCAGCAGTTAAGGAGAAGTTCTCGTAGACAAATACATACTCGACGTTTAATTGAAGACTGTTAAAATATAATATATTCAAAACAGAATGTGAAGAGTGATATATGAAAACCTTAATTTCATAACCTTTTATAAATAAAAGTCTTTTATGAAATGTATGACTTAATTAAGTTTTTTTTTTTTTTTTTTTTGCATTATGAAATAGGCTCATCAATAGCAATTTTAAATGGATATTAATATCACTTTTTCTAATAACAATAGAATCTTTAAATCAGGGTAAATGAGGGGTGGATGGAATTGATGTCAAGGCTAAAGAATAAAGTTAATGATAATAAAAGTAAAAGCCGGATGTATTTAAACAAACAAAAATTTGTTTAGAGATTTATACTTAACGGAGTGTTTCTCTAAACTAGGCGGATGTAATTAAAATTTTTAGAAAAAGAATTAAAATTTAGTCTTGTTTTATAAGGAGGAGGCGAAAGTGTAACAACAATTGAGATTTCAATATGTTTCAAGTTTTTTAAGGTGTAGCATAAAAGGAAGTGTTTATAAGGGATAATCCATCCCGAAGTAAAGATTAGTGCTGGCAAAACAACTTTTATATTATGACTTATCACTTTATTATTTTAAAACATTATATTAGATGGTTTAATTTTATTAAAGTACACATTCCTACTAAAATATTTTGATAGGTCTTTAAATTTGGAAAAAAGTTAATACATCCATTTCTTTAAATCAAATCCTAGTGTTATTTTATTGCATTGGTAAACGTATTGTGTTGTATATAGTGCTATATGTATTTATTTTTATTTTTACATAGTTTAGAGATGAAGATTAATATACTTTTTTGATGCGTTTCAATAAAAAGGTGATTGACATCTAATATACATGTATATTACTTTATTGTTTGCTTCTATGATGAAAGTAGTTTATTCATGTGGATGAGAAATGAAGGTTAATATATTGTCTCAATGCTTTTATTTAAAAGGAGATGTAAAATATATATTGAAATCTACTATGCAATGTATGTTACCCTTTCTTTTTTTATGTGATTGTTTTGTGATACCAATATTTAAAATAATCATTTGATTGTGATATTTTTACACATGCTACCTGATTATTTTACTGTCTCATGGAGATATTTGATCAAAACATTCCAATTATCATTTATCTGACTTAAACTTTGATATTTTGATAACAACGATAAATGTAATGTTTTAATACCCTTCTAATGTTTTATTGTCAAAGTTAATTCTAATCATGTCAACCTCATTTTCACTATGTAACTGTTTCATAAAAATGTTGAAAACCTATTGAATTAAAAACTTGAACTTTTTATTGTTGAAGTGCAATATATATTTTATTTAAAATCTGAAACAAAACTGGTGCTTGTTTTATATATATGTATATAAGTAGATCATAATGTTTCAGACCTTTTATTTTTCATTTACAAATTTAATTAAAATCATGACAACCTCATTTTCGTTCTCTTAATATCATTTCATAATGTTGAAAACTCAGGGATTTAAAATTAGAACTATTTATTTTTAAAGTGCAATATGTATTTCATTTAAATACCAAAACAAATCTGATGCTTGTGTTATATATAATGTATGATATGTTAATAAAATTTATTGAACAGTTTAATAATTGTCATCATTTATGTTACTAGTAGAATCAACGTAATTCAGTTGGAAGCTAGAGTTACCTTTCTTGTCATATGAAAATAGCTAGCTACTAGAATACACTAATGTCTCAGAATTTCTTTTTCCATGTCTACAGTGATAATGTAAAGAAGATACTGAATATGTTTGAAAATAACCAGATTTGCTTATCTCAAGCAAAGATTTAAATAACCACCATAAAAAAAGCTACCACTATTAACCACTCTGAAAGATGCGCTCATCTTAAGCGCTGGTATATATAACCACCCTTAAACAAATAAAACCACTTTTAACACCTGCACTTATCCTTATTACTACACTACTAAAAAATATTCAACAAATAACTTAAATGAGCTTCAGTTTATTGCTAACGGATGTACTATTTAAACATGTATCGCCCAACGCTAGGCACATCGGTGTTGCGGCAAATTAAAATATGAGAAACTTCATTTCTATTATTCACAGGTTAGGTGAATTATTTTATTTAAGTTTTAAGCAGTAAACTGAGTACTTATATTATTACTTATTCAAAAGCAAAGTTAATTCAAATCATTAAATAACTTGGATTAAATGTTTATGCAAAGTTGTGTCAATATCAGATAAACAATAAATGCACTATTTAATTACTAGTAAATAAACTAGAACATAAATTTTCTTTCTATTACCAAGTTTAAATGGACACCTTATTTACATGATTTAAGATGTTAACCTCATAAGGTCAACCGCTTATTTATGAACATATTATGGAAACTTCTTCAATTATTCTTTATCTATATTTGTTATGTTTGTATATATATTATTATGTATTGTTAATTGTAATACATGACTTCAGTGTTGCGGCATATTAAAATATTAAAAACTGCATTTCTAATATTCACAGCCAAAACAGTCCCACCCAAAGCCAAACTACGGCAAAGTTACAGGTCCGTCTAAACAACTTACGAGACAAATAAAATTCCTGATAATTTTGGTGGAGGCCCGAAAGTCCCGATAAAGCATGTCAACTTCTGTCAAATATAGAAACAGTGACACTATGAATGATTATCTCCTTCGGAGCAAGAAACCGGTGAAATCCACAATACCACCGGAGTTCAGCAACATATTGCCAACCAACCCTAGTCCGTTATAAGAGGCAAAATCCACAGTGGAAAATGACGCGTCAGGGGGGAATATACCCGAGAAAGGCACGTCCCTGATTGATCGAATCAGTCGATTGAAACAGCCGCAAAGCAATTCCACGCCTGACCAAGTACCTATGCGGCAGTAACACCCGTCACAAGAAGACCCGGAAAGGCAGCAGTTAAAGTTGCATGTGCAAAACTTAGAACGGTAGCTACAACTACAAATGCAGCTAAACCAATTACAGCCCCAAGTGCCACAGGCGTCCCAACCTGAATCACGGGGACCAAAGCACATGGGTAACGTGACCCTGCAGAGGTTCGAGGGAAGAGGCGAACATCCTATCAAGTTTTGGGGTCTCTTCATCCAGTATTGCTCATTTTTTAGGTACACGGATAGCGACACAGTTGGCGTGTTCCCACTGCATGTATCCAGCACTGTTCAAGACTGGTTTTATTTGCTGGAGGAAGGCGTTCGTAGGAACGTGCAGCGTCTGAAGGAGGCGTTTTTTTTGGAGCGATTCCAAAGACGAAACTTAGAATACAGCCTCCAGCACATTAAGAAAAATCAGTCTAAATCGGTCGACGACTAAATTATTAGAATTCTGGCACAAACTTCCGACAGCAACGTTCCAGAAGTCATCCCGGTGAGCATGTGTTGGAGAACTGAGGCCAGATCTCGCAGCGATAGTAATGCCCCAAGTACCAAAGACTCATCAACAGCTTTTGGCTGCAGCCTCGATTGCAGAGAAAACGGTCCAGATGACTTTGTAGGTAGCCAACATAGCCAGTATGGAGGACAGACTCTCGGCCATGTTAACGGACAAACTTAGCAGTAGCGTCGCCGAAATGTCAGCCATACAGGCAAACCAGTCAAATAGACCGTACCAAAGACAACTATCCACAACGACCGGAAACCAATTTCCAGCCACGAAACTACCAGCATCCACCGAGTTCATCTTGTCAAGGATGTGGTAGGTACTGTTTAAATAGACAATCATGCCCTGCACAAAATTCAAT
Source organism: Mytilus edulis (assembly GCF_963676685.1). Classification (NCBI taxonomy): domain Eukaryota; kingdom Metazoa; phylum Mollusca; class Bivalvia; order Mytilida; family Mytilidae; genus Mytilus; species Mytilus edulis. Next base: position 51,819,442 of record NC_092354.1, read on the forward strand.
TTGTCGGTGTTGTAAAGTTAATGGCCATTTTGAACAGGTGTGTAGAAAAGCTAAGAGATACAATCAATATCCACAAAATCAATACTCGCAACATCAGAACCAACAAAATCATTTTACTCAAAATCAGTATCCACAAAATCAAAATCCTCATAGAAAGGAATTTGCCACTATAAAAAGCTTTCCTAAGGATAAGCACAATGGAAAGTCGGCTAAAATCAACTTGACTTCGGTGTTGCGGCATATTAAAATATTAGAAACTTCATTTCTTTTATTCACAGCCAAAACAGTCCACCAACAGCCAAACCACGGCAAAGTTACAGGTCCATCTAAACGATTTACGAGACAAATAAAAGTCCTCATATGCTTATGAAATAGATTGAGGTTATCTTTTTTGGATTGTGTATCTGTGAACCTATTATGCATGCAAGATTTACCTAGACCAGTTCAGATGAATAAATGTTTGACACAAAGCAAAGTCCTCAATGACGGTTCCAAATGAGAAAACTTTAAAGGAAAATCCACAAGATGAAGTATTTCCTGGGTAACTATAGGGGCGAAGAGGCAGCCGTCACACACATCATGATTGAGCTCAACGGTGTGATATGTTTTCAGTTTCAGCACTTAAAAACCCTGTTGATCCTATACTTTTGCTTACAGGTTCACTTGTTTTGGCTGAGGTGATTTATCCGGCTTCACATTGTCAATTGGTTCTCAAATTTTTTTTTGTGTTTTTTAAATGGATAGTTGAAAATGAAGAAAATGTAAATATGTTTTGTCTTTTAACTACTTATAAAAAAACTTGGTTGCAAGCCAGTAGGCATTCCACCAGTCTGTCCTTGTCTGCGTTGCAAACCAGTAGGCCTTGCTCCAGTCTGTCCTTTTCTACGTTGCAAGCCACTAGGCCTTCTTCCAGTCTGTCCTTGTCTGCTTTGCAAGCCAGTCGGCTTTCCTCCAGCCTGTCCTTATCTAATAGTGTAGTCAATTTCGCCAATAAGCAATAGGTCAAGGTCATTGGAAAAAGGGAGGTCAACATCAAAAGAAACGGGATTTAGCCATACCATGACTATCAAAGATAGACTGCAAGAGGCATACCATCATTGATTTTCAATATTGGTCATGTTGACTTATTTGTAGATCTTACTTTGCTGAACATTATTGCTGTTTACAGTCCACCTCTATCTATAATAATATTCAAGATCATAACCAAAAACTGCAAAATTTCCATAAAACTACTAATTCGGGGGCAGCAACCTTACAACAGGTTGTCTGATTTGTCTGGATACTTGAGGGCAGATAGATCTTGACCTGCTAATTAAAACCACCCTATGTCAGATTTGCTCTAAATGCTTTTCAGAGATGTAAACCAAAATCTACATTTTACCCGTATGTTCTATTTTAAATATGACGGCCATCTTGGTTGGTAGGACAGGTCATCGTACACATTTTTTAAACAGATAAACACAAGAATGATAGCTAAAAAAAGGCTTCAGGTTTAAACTTTAATTCGCCAAACGCGCGTTCGTACACACAAGACTAACCAGTGATGCAACAAAAAACAGTGACATTCCGCTGTCTCGTTTTCGAAAAGTCAAAATTGTCAAATATTGATGACGACATTTTTAGGCCGTAGCAGGTTACATCATCATCACCTTTATCGGACACGACCCCTGAAATATTATTCACATTTTTATATTTGATAACGATTTTTAAAGGAAGCTGAATTCACAGAAAATTCTTCAGAACTGAATTAAATCTAAAACCACGGAGAGTAATTCATCAAAACGGAATTCATAAATAAGACGGTCTGGTTTTATCGCAATCTTTTTTAGAACATACATTAAGCAACTGTCCAGCGCCACATTCTGTGTGGAACACTTTTTAAACATGTTAAAGTTACTGACTGATTTTAGAGTACAAGATCCGGAGGCTGGGAGCTGACTCATACAGATATTATTTAGAAATAAATCACATGTATGATGTTTATACTCGTTTTTTATTAGTGTGTATAGATTAGCAGATACTCAAGGCAATTGCCCAACTGCCTATGATTATTGACAAGAGAGAACAGGGGAAAGTGTGCCAGTACCACAAATAGTACGCATTTTTTTGTTTTAATTTGCTGCAAGGGTGAGTGTATTTTGCTGAACTTGAAGGGCATCAAATACAAAATTCATTTATTTATTTTTGAACCTGCATGTGTTAATTTAATAAAATAGATAGTTTGAATATTTCAAAAGAAGAAGGATTCAACTTCCAAAATTGAAAAAGAAGTCAGAATTCGTTACCCGTGTTAAGGAAAGAACCACATATGGAAATGAAACCGAAGTGAATGAAGTAATATTTGATATTCAGCAAATACCTTCTCGCATGATTTTGAAGAATTCATTATCTTAGATTTGGAAACAACAGGTTTATCTCAGAATAGTGACATCACCCAGATTGCTGCATCAAGTGGGTCAATTTATTTCAAAGATATATAATGCAAAAGTGTGACATTAAACACGAAGCCAGTAAAATCATAGGGCTTACGTTAACCAGCAATATTAGATGTTGTCATCTGGTGGTTTAACCGCAGAACAATGGAAAATTGGACGAATGTATGTTCTATATTTGCTCTTGTCAACTTAATTCCTACCCGGTATATTGTTGTTTGGAGACATTTCATATTGGCAAGTAAATTGATTTCACCAAAGATCATCAATGAAGCTGATATTAAAAATAAGCAATCATTAAATGTATATACTGAAAGAAATGACACCTTAGAGGTATGAACCGTCATTGTCACAAAGCTGACTGTAATCGTGATTATGGTCCTGTCTATTCATTTTGGCTGTACAGTTTAGAGAAGAGTATAATTGGCCATCTAGGTTTTCTTCCGAACAACAGGTCTATGAAATTGCAGATAAAGCGGATGTTTAACAGTCTTTATTGTATAAAGATACATTAAGTAAACGTTTTGTATTTGTTATTCGTAGTCAAGACCGTAATTAAAGATTTTTGATGTTTAAACGCCACTTTTAAGCAGGGCATTTATGCTAATTTGTGGCGGTCAGTTTTATTGGTGAAGGAAGCCGGAGTGCCCAGAGAAAAACCACCGACCTCCGATAGGAAAACTGACAATCCTAGTTTATTAAGATTGGAGTCGAGAGCAGCCGCATGAGCGGGGTTCGAACTCACAACCTCAGTGTTGACTGGCTAATGATTACAGAAGAAACTACTTAAGACTATTCAGCCACCGAGGACCATCAGTAATGAAAGAAGCTATTCGAGTAATGACATTTCACGTATAATGTACTTGAGTTTAAGAAGTGCTCCGATTGAAAAGTAAGAAGTAAGTTTATGGAATACATAAAACATGAAAAAAATAAAAAGGTAATTATAGAATTTATTGATTGTTTGTGGCAAATATTTCATACATGTTCAGGTTAAGCTTATAACAATACGTACAATAGGTAGGTCTTGTAGAGAGGTGATGGAATAGAAGATTTAGACAGACTGGTTGAGGCCGAAATAATAAAAAAAAGTCAATTTAATCATTTGTGAATTTTTCCACAAAGCATATTCCGGATGCAAAGAAAATTTGGAAGAAGGATTAAAACCTCCTATAATTAAAAGAATCTTCAAAACTTGGAATTTTAAGGCTAGGGTATTCCATGAGTCGAATATGTTAGGAGAAATCATGAGGGACTCTTTTGAAACTTTCCTACAAAACCCTGATATCAATTTGACCCTCTTATATTTGCGGTCTTGTCAAGGGTAGGAAAATGCCGCTTAAAAGCGTGGTGAAACATATTTATCACTTTAAAAAGATCACTTAAGGTGGTACCTAACACTACAGGGAGATAACTCTGTAAAATCAGCATAACGTTTTAATTACGTTGTGTTGTAAAGCGAATATTAAGCTTCTCAATGATCAAAAATGGAGTTTGTCAAACTACTATATAACCAGTGTATTTTTTCTGACAAAACGGTTGGTTCAAAATTTTTAAAATTTTGTTAAAGGGTCAAAGTAAATATTTTAACCAAATTTTATGAAAATTAAACGAGCCAAATTAATTTTAGTGAAAGTATTGGGTACCACCTTAAAAAGTTTGGGTCAAATAACTGAGGATAGTGAATTACCAAATTGGGTATATACTTGGATATATTTATTTGGGGCTCTTTTGGCTGGATTAGCTATGTTTATTATATGTAAATATAGACGCACCAATGCTGGTCAACCACAAGGAAGATACACAAAATAACATTTACCCAGTGCTGAAATTACCGATTATTGACAATTAACAAAAAATCTATACGATCACATCCAACATGAAAATTAATCAAAGTGGACACTGAGAAGTACTATATTGTAAATAATTGTGTAAATAAACTACTTAATATAACATGTATTTAGTCGTTGAAGGAAGAAAGCAGATTACAGAATGGTAGTGACCTGAAGGCATTTAAGATACATAATCCATATTGAACGTTAAATCAACTATATCATGAACTGTGTATATGCAGACGCATGTGATTTTATTACCATTATTTAATGGTACAGGGAAATAACCATGAACTCTTCGCGACATTGATTTAAGGACAAGACTTTTATGTGTCTAGTCAGTTTTATATAGTGACGATAGTTGTTGTAATTATTGGTCAACATAGAACATTTTTAATAACTGTTTACTTCAGTTTAATTCCGGAACAATACCATGTGAAACTAATTAGAAGGATGCACCCTAAAATGAGACTTTTTAATGGAGAAGTAGTATAGACTATTTAAGTTATATTCACCGACCTTTAGTGAAAAATTGAACTTTATTTCCAGTACATTGGGAGGAATGTAACACTATGCAGTGCTTATATAATAACTTTAATATTCAAATATAATGTTACATACAAAAGGACATATACAAATGGACAGTAAAGTTATAATATGTATTAAAGTTTAACTTGCAGATATAGAATTGTTTTACAACGTAACGTGTTGGTGACCTTCTGCTGTTGTTTTTCCAATGGTCGGATGGTTGTCTCTTTGATACATTCCCTATTTCCATTCTCAATTTTATTAGTATTTACTAGTACATTATTTGGCTTTAAGGTAAATCTATACTCTTGGAAGCAGGTCATCGTGTAGTGGTCAGTTAATTGACATTTACTGCTTTGTATTAAATGAACTTCAATGCTTAAGCTATGGAAGCAAAAGTAATGACCACCGTTTATAACATATTTATATATCGCTTTTGGCTTTCTAAAAGTAAGTACCTGTCAAAGGTAAAAACAAACATCATTCTTTCTAAATTTATGTCACGTTGGTAAAAGTATAAAAGGACTGTCTTTCTCAGACAGTTCACATTGTAACTTGATCAGTAATAAAGAAACTTTTACCAGATCAGCCATAGTTTGCCGTTATTGTGTACCTTGTCTAATTATACCCCACGCAACGAGTTTCGGATGGTATAATGTTTTTGACCCGTCCGTCCGTCCGTCCTGTTTCTTGTCATCGCAACTCCTCACAACAGAATTTCACGAAACCTTTTCAGATAATATGGACATACTATGTAGTTGTGCATATCGACGGGAAAATGCGATTAATTTTTTTTTCTAGGAGTTAAGTCTTTCCAAAAGTGACGACGGAGGTTTATTGTTAGAGGTATATCGCAATAAGGATATGTTGATGAACAACAATGAAGTTCTAACTAAATTGGCGCCAACGGGAGTTTTTGGTCACTATACGAAAACCGTTTGAGTGGGAGTCTGTTTGTATCTTGATCATATATATTTAAAAAGCAATAAAAAGACAAACACAACACAACAACGAAATAACACACTTATAGAAAAAACATTTAAAATAAGCAACTACCAGGATCATTGAGATTCAAAACTGATATTATGCCTCTACAAACTATTCATTCTGCAATGCAGTTAAGGAAAAGAATATGATTTAATGTCTCAATCCTCATTTTATACATTGTAGTTAGTGCCTAAAATTCTCTCAATTTTCATGACAGGCCACCTACGGACTCCTCAAAGATTTGTTGCAAGGGTTCTTAACGTGCAAAGAGCCTGGCAGGCTATTTACACGAGGCATCTGACCAGATGTACTGTATACTAGATACATCCTGCACAGCCAAACACACATCTCACTTTGGGAAGCGTTTTACTGCCTTGAAGGGAGGTATATCTTTAAACAGAAATTTAACGAATAACTACAACAACTGCTAGAAATATATCGTTTTTACCAAATCAGGGTCGGAATATTTTTTGAAAAATATCCCTGTCAGTTTTTCACTCTATATGTAATGTCAACAATTGAAGGTATTTATACACATAAACTATGTTGGTCAGTGCAATGCATCCACATGCGTCAAACAATACATGCGTTTAAATGTGATGAGACGTTTGGGTTAGGAAGGGGAAATAAAGGCAAATCTTGCAATGAAAGACCATGTTGCAAATTTTAAATAGACATGTAATTCAAACGATTAAATTAAAGGAAATACATAGACATAAATAATTATTTGAGGAGAAAACAAGCACGACACAGTTTGTGCTCAACATCGACGATTATTAAATGCAAATCTGTACGGAGAACATGTAGAAACTTAGTAACCTTCATATATGAAAATATTTAGCAATTGTAAAGTAGTCAAACAAACAAAAATCAACATTAAATTTGCAGATTAGATATCAGATGTTTCTGGTATTTTATGTTCACATCATCCAAGATATGTTATTTTATCTAATAAAAATATATAAATATACATGTAATTGTTTTGTTTCCTTTAAAAAGTAATACGTATTACATTTTCAATCAGTTTATTGTTTGATTGACTAATGAAGATGTCGTGGTGGGAGATCATAAGTCTTGTACCTTTTGAATGTCCAACTTCCATGCTTGTTGTCGGATCTTCAGGTTGTGGCAAAACATCTTTTGTTCAACGACTTCTTAAAAATGCAAATTGAATGTTTAAAGTTCTCCCAGTGAGAGTTCTGAATTGATTTGATGTTATAAATAGCTACCCACCATTTTTGACAGCGTACATTTAAGGAGACAATGAAAAAATAGATAGTGGAAGTTGCATATCAGTTAACATACCAAGAATACAATCTAATAGTTCACTTTCACACACATTGTCATATACTGTTTCCAATATGTTGTTATTTATTATATGTTTGTTTCTTGGAAGGGTTTTCGAATAGAATCGGCATAAATCAAGTCAACCATTTTCTCAAATTGACACACAAACATTTACATTTCGACTTCGTCCATCGTGATATGACACTGATCCCGAATGACCGCTCTTATGGCAAGACCTACTTATGGTTAACTTGTTCTCGTCCTGAACATGCATGACATATATGCCATTGGACTTTAAGAAAACAACAAACAATCTCCCTCCTTTTTTTGTTGTTTTATCGGTTTATTACTTTTGGATCAGTTTGTAAAATACGTAGCCTGGACGACTCACTGTAGACCTATATTTCTAGCCTATGTAAACAAACTTTGTTTACTTAAAAGCTGATAATTGCCGCTATGTAAATATACTATAGTTTAGATGCTAACAGTTATATGGCTCTATGCATTTCAACAGATTCCCCTATAGTCACAATTTTATAAAGAAACACTACATTTAAACTATAGTTTTAGTGGTATGTATTCTTACATTGATAAAATAAGCATTTGCGGTTGTTAAACAAACCACGTTGCCTTCATAAATTTTATCTATGTTTTTACTTTATCTGGTGCAACATTCAACACACTTAATTTTTGCTTCATGTTTTCATTTTAACATCGAAACCATTTGAGTTATATTTTTATTTTAGGCAGCAACCATTTAATTTCCGGAATGGGGCTATTTTTTTTTATGGAAAAAGAGTCTGTTTCCAGTTTTTGGATTGATTGATTGTTGGTTGTTTAACGTCCAGTGGCAAATATTTCATGCATATTCAGGACGAGAAGAAGTTCACAATTACGCGGGTAGGTTAATGCTGTATTCTCTATTTTTTCCCGTAGTTTTTCTAAGAGCAGACAACTCCATTTACCTTATTAATATTCATGACGTCAGCAATGGCCGACCGAGCGTATGAAGATTAGATGTGGTGATAACTTAATAGCAAATACACTGTTGATGTTAAAAGTAGTTTAGTATGATGTCTTTTTTAATATTTAACAGATATTTGATATTAATTTTTCAAATATACTTAAAGTTTATCAGATTTAGCAGTTTTTTTATCGGGGAATTGGCCACGCCTTTCGGTAGAAAATAACCAATCAAAAACTAGCTGGGTCGATTGGAAGCTTGAAATCATGAGAAGACGAGCACCTGCAGTGAAATCAACGGACGAAGAATTTGGACACAATTACTTGAATTAAGCACCGATTTTTGTTGTTCATCGGTAAGAGAGTAATTAATAATAGTTTGTTTGAACATTTTATACAATTGCGTTAAATTTCACTGTGCAAACATCTGTGATTTCGAAGATTTTGGTGTCTGAAAGCCAATTTTGCTTGAACCACGAGGTGTAATACAGAGATTGAAGCCAGAAGAGTGACTGCTCGTTAAAAACGGATAAATAACATCTTAAATTGGTTTTAGGAGGTACATGTAGGAAGACATGAACTAGATGCGAGTTGCTTCTTTGGTCGGTCTTTATTATTTATGTTTTTTAAATTGTCAAGAAATGTATCAATTTGAGACTCGAGTTCTGCAGAAATTACCGGAGGTTTGCAGTTTCTTTTGCAACCTGCCGACCTTTTATTTCTTGTTGCAAGTGATTTAACGATGTATGTTCAACTTACTCATGAAACAATTCATAACCATGATCAGCATTCCATTTAGAAATTTTGTGCCCTCAATTATTTATCCAATTATAGATTATAACCTTTTGTGGTGTCTGCCAAAACAAGATTTTGTGTTGAAAAGAGAGTTCGCTCGTGCTATTTTTGCAATTATATCAAGTCTTTGTTATTTTTCTAAGGTACAGTGCATGTACAGACTCCCCTTATGACAAATAAGGCAAGCTTGTCAAAAATGCGGATTTTGTTATCATTGAACATACATTAGGGAGGTGAAATGCTGCATTGTTTTTTGGTCCAGGGAGTAGTCTAAATAGCTATAAAGTTTTAAAATAAAAAAGGGATCTTTATCTAATGTCTTAAAACCCTAAAAGGTTATATTATTTTTTGTCACGGAAAAAAGAAAAAGCCTTTCAAGATGAACTAAGTATAATATGGTATCGGGACCGTTCGCCCTAGTAACATGTTCGCCCTGGGTCCGTTTCCCCTGAGTTCGTTCGCCCTACTAAAAAATATTAATATTCAGGGACTTGAAGTTGAATAAACTTGATCAGATATATTTCTATGGTATATATTCTTGAAATTTATGGAAACATGGAAATATCTAAAAGTTTATGGCTTATTAAGGATCATTAATTTATTGTTTTATGACAAAATAATTCGGATCACTGCTTATTGTGATACCTGTCTTTTGATGGATTTATAATATAAAAAACAAATTTGTTTTGATAATATATTCAGCTTGAAATTCATTTAAAAAAAATGTACGAACTGTAAAACGGATTTACAAGTTCATTCATTAAAATACTCTGAGACTAGTCTAAGTTATACTGGTGGGATGACTGATAATATCAGATTATTACATGGCATGGCTCGAGGGCTGATAAAACATGCGATATGAAAAATGACATGTTATGATCTTTTTATCATATGCTTCAACAATGGAGAAAAATAACAGATTCATATATTGACCCTTTAACGTGGATCCCAAATAGAAGTTCAAATATTGAAAAGTTCACGGACGTCGAACCCAAATTTAGTACATTCGATATCAAATCTTTCTACCATATGCCTCAACAGAGGAGAAAACATTTTTAATATGGACGGCTCGACAAGTCACAAACCAAAAAAAACCCCAAAAAAACAACAATATACATGACGAACACTGTTTGGAAAAGTCAACCTTTTCAAAGTAACTTTCTAAATTATTGTAACGCAAAAATTCGGGGGACCATCCCGGTGGTGTTGTCGACGGGTAGTTCGTGACCCGAGAAGATCCTTTTGCGTATATAAAATGAGGGATTCTTGTGTTGCTTGGACCTTTTCTCTGACTTACTAAAATAAACACGAAGTCGCTGTGTAAAGTTCAACAGTGTATTCAAGTATCATAAAACACAATACACAGTAATAACGTAATAACAGAATATACAGTATATACAGATGTAGCACACGAAGTAATATTAACAATCCTCTAATCTCGTTCTCTCGTCAGCTCTGATGTATCCAACTATCATTCCCTTATATACCTTCTCTTACAATGTGGGCTTATGGGCACCAGAGTTTCTGGGCTTATGGATACAGGGCTTATGGGCACCAGAGTTTCTGGGCTTATGGATACAGGGCTTATGGGCACCAGAGTTTCTGGGCTTATGGGCACTAGGGCTTATGGTCAACCGGGCGTATGGGCACCAGGGCTTATGGACACCATACTTATTAGGGCTACCATGTACCGGGTATTATTAGGGTTTACAGGCTCCATAATTTAGGACCATAAAGCACCATGTAATACTAAGTCATAGATGGTCGGCCCTGAATATGAGGGTCCTAAAACACCCAAGTTTCCATACCCTATAAATTTTCATTACATATTATGTTTAAAACTATAAAGAATGCATTTATTTAATAATTTGATTGTTTTTTTTTGTGTTTTTTTTTTGTTATTATTTTACACAATATACTTTTCAGTATCTACATGTAAATAATTGTTCAGTACACTATTTCGTAATGTTTTTCACTGAAAATTTAGCATTGAGGAGTATTTTCCGGAATTTGCCGAGTATCACCGGATTGCCATGTGATAACGTTACGGAAAGGCATGTGATAACAATCGAAGCATGTGATAAACTTTTCATATCAGCCCGCTAAGCACAAATTCGAAAAATATGGAATTTACGTTAATTTAATGCTATTATCATACAGTAAAAATCATATGTTATCTAGTCTAAGTATATGATAATACCAATTTCTAGCCCCCTGCAGACAGGGCTACATAAAAGTTCCATTAATATTATAAATATGTTTTGATACATGCGTTTATATATTTTTCAAAACAATTCACATCCGCGTATGTCTCGTGAGATGACTTATGGCTTGGGGTTTGACCCAGGTTTCCAGTTTATCCCATTATTGGGTTTTGTTAGGTTGAATATATACTAGGGAATCACTGAAGTATGACAGGAGCTGGCCCTCTTATGAAATTTTTTAGATCTACCACTATCTGCTATGCATGCTCTCAAATATTGTGATTTACAGTTAGGCCTAAATTAATATATTGTTTGTTTCCCCAATCCGGACCCTGCCAAGCCAGGTGTTGGTAGGTAGGTAGGGATATAATTATATTTTTCCAAAAAGCTTGAACAATATCGTACAATACGACAAGCCAGGGAATTGGAAATGAATAAAATAATATTTGACTTAGTTTTGACAATAAAATTATATGGGTAGCACTGCTTTTGCAGGGTCGGTCAGGATTGGGGAAACAGACAATATTTATTTTTAAGCCTTACTGACACATATCTTGTTTATGACAGTTTAATGTACAGGTTCACAAAATTTTGCGTCATTTGCCCAAATTAAATAGATGGACTTTATCTTGGATACTTCATTTGGAATAGTTGCACACATGTAGTCAAAAACATGCAAGTAGGTAACAAGATTTTGTGCGGTACTTGAACTCTGCCTTGGTATGAATAGAATAGAATAGAATATTTTTATTCACCAAATTGTGATCGCCAGGAGAGCATACACATGTAGCATACTAACAATATTATATACAATAACATATGCAAAACACATCTTCTAATTGGCTGACTTTATTTTGTTATCACCCTATAGACATAATTTAGTCATCAGTTTTTTCATGGTTTTCTACGGTGTAAAATGGAATTCAGAATTAAATCATAAGAAATGACTAATATTTTTTCTGTCTATTCATATTGATCTCCGGTTCTGTAGATGTAACAGTTCGTCTTGAAGACTGCTTTATCATTGTCATTTCTTTATGTGCAAAGTTGAAAACTTGAACAAAATTTTTAGAAAGAGGAAAAACTGTTTTCTTATACTACACTGGCGCTTTGCATGAAAATGTAATAGTGTTGCTATTTTAATTGCAACATAAATAAAATTGAGAAAGGAAATGGTGAATATGTCAAAGCGACAACCACCCGACCATATAGCAAACAACAGCCGAAGGCAAGTTTACATTATGGAAACTACAAAAAAGTGAGTCGTACATGTATCTATATAACAGTTTATTTTTATTTATGATTTCCAATTTGCAACTTCTTATACTAAAATATAATAATTATATACATATTGAATACATATGAGTTTAGTTGATGGCCACTCTGCATTTTAAAAACCACAATTAATGCAGAATTTTAATAACTGAAGTCAGAATATACAACTTGTACAAATGTATACTTTTTTTTTAAAATTAATTAAACAAAATTGTGGTTTTTGTCCAGGCTTGTGACTGGCAAGCTTAGTGCAAGTCAAGAGATGTTTGAATATAAAACTTTACTTTCAAACAAATAATTGTAATTTGCTCTAGCTTGGCTGCATTACCCACCCACCCTTTTACATAGATTTTTTTATACAGTCGAACCTCATTATGTTGAAAAAAAATATTTTTGTCAATCCATGGACTTTCTTAAATTCTTCTTGGATGAAGGAGTTTCTATCATTAATAAGTTGGCATAGTGTTATATGAGATCTTCTGTAACAAGTTGAGTGTCACTCAGTTATATATTTTTTTCATTTTGAACAGAAAAGAGATGCATTTTTGTTACATCAGATGGGATATTACATGTTACCATAATCCTTGGAATGATAAAACATTTTAATTAAAGTTAACAATTTAACACTGCAGTAACTGAAGATCTTTTAATATGGTTTTTATGGATAAAAACTAATTTTAAACATAAATGTATCAATAAATATAAAGTCAAACTGATTACAAATGCACAAATGTATTTTCGTACATTTTTGAAAAATAGAAATTTGTTTGTACAAGCTGCAAAAAAGGTACTTAAAGTGAGGCTTGTCAATGTTAGATTTGTTAGCAGAATTTTAATATGGGCATATAATTACATTGTCTTATCGGCCTTTTATAGCTGACAATGCAGTATGGGCTTTGCTCATTGTTGAAGGCCGTACGGTGACCTATAGTTGTTAATGTTTGTTTCCTTTTGGTCTTTTGTGTATAGTTGTCTCATTGGCAGTCATACCACATCTTCTTTTTTTATATAACTAGCAAACCAGTAACTCTGATTTCCTCAGAAGATGTTATTAAATTTGTATGACTATTCCTAGTAGGAAGCTGCAAAGGAATCTATTGGAAATCATTTTTTGCTGTATTTCATATTTGTCTGTTGTTTTACATGTGTCATGTGTGGTCTTTTCATAGCTTGCTCATTGTTCAAGACCATATGGAGGCTAGTAGTTTATATCTGGAGAAGGTTGTCACTATTTTGTCAGGTCCCCTTGGTGTATTGAGGTTCGACTGTATTATAATATAATCCAAAAAAAATTTACATAAATTATGAAAATAGTCATATATATATATCTACATTAATACATGTACAGTATATTAAAAAAAAACATTGCATCTTTTTTTCTGACTCTTTTTGCGTTTTTTTTTTTTTTTTCCTTTTTTTCTTTTTTTTTTTTACATAAACTTTTCTAACTCTTTTTGCGTTTTTTTCTCATAAATTGAGCAGTCATTTTTTATTGTTTACTTTATCAGTACCTTGTACTGATTCCCCAATGCTCTAACATATTTTTTAATTGTTGAAGCAAGGTGAGATCATTTGGAAATAACTTCATTTTGTTATAGACTCCAAGCAGTTTGAATCCAACTTTTGCTTTAGCTGTCTCATATTGTTGAAGTATGAGTTTATTGCCCACATGTTCAGATGCCATTCTTCTGTATTTTTGGAAGTTTTTTACGTCTTCTGTTGATCCAAGTAGTGTCTCCACAAGAATGGTGGCAGATATTTTGTCTGAAAAGTTGTATGAAGTTTTTTTAATGAGATGGAAAAGAAATATTAAGTGAAATGTATTTTTTTTGTTATTGCACCTAGCGATACATCTTTTGTTTTGATATAAATGGTAGAAGCTTCAGGTACATGTAGGGTATGTATATACATACATGCATGAAATTATACATGTGTACCTTAGGTAAATATGTAGTTATTGTAACAAAATTAGTCCTGATGCATATATATAATAGTTTACGTGTTGTAAATACAGTTCAGTCAGTAATCATTTGGAACAAGAAGTTGCAGTACATTGTCTTTAAATTTTATTTGTATCCAGCTCAAAACAGAATAGAAATGTGTTCAGAGGACTTATGGTTATTCCTTATTAACATGGAAGTCGTGGAAAATTCTTGGTTCACATGGAACATTTTTATCATTATAGCACCTTATAGAGTTTAAATTTCAAAATACCTGTTTGTTTAGTACTTATTGAAGATACACTTCTTGGATTGTTTGTATTTTCAATCTCTTCATTGAGGCCAAATGGATCAATGTCATCATTGTCAGAGTCATTGCCTACAAATACATGTATATAAAACTAGACCATCATGACCATATTGCATACAACTATTAAAGAATTCAGTTTGAATTTTAACTCATAATTTTGACATCAAGCACCACAATTGTATATGTATATAACATTTTATTGACAAAGATAAATGCAATTCTGTAGATTCTGTATTATAGATGCAAACCATTACGTTTTTCATAATCTTTCCAATTTTGTGATCTAAACTACGCTATACACGGTCAAAGTCGAATAGTTACGGATTCCCAATCATCGCCGTTCAATTTTGTAAAATACATATTTTTATCATTACTTTTCCGTCCTGGTCCCGTATTTAGAAAACGCCAATGTAATGCCTCCAGTTTCTCAGGAGTTATCAACCTATTGTTGGGTAACTAACTGACTTCCGAAGGGGCAAACTTCCATTTTATGAAGTAGCTTTCCCCCTTTCTCTACTTCTCCTTGACAAAACGATAATCTGTACGAGAACATCTGAACAATTATTGAATGAAATACATACTACAAATAGCATATTTAATGAACAAGTTCATGTGCATCACTTTGCAACCACTCGTCAGTAATTTTTATTGGTAAATGAACTTGCATGAACATGACTTACATGTACCAGGTAGAAACAATCTTCTCTTTACACTCTTTTGACTATTATCAGCACCTACATATTTAAATAAAAGAAAAGAAAATTTGATTGTTATTTTATCGAGTAATGGAAGTAATGAAAACTTTTTTTACACTTGTAGAATCATTCATGTTAAAGGAATAATGTATTCATGTATATGTAAAGGTTTTGTGGGACCGTAATCTTTGATAATCATACATTGAATCCATAAATCAGTCAACTCCTAATTGCCATCAAGTGCAAAAGATTTTGGACCCTTCTATGGCAGAAAGACAAAAAGTGGCTGTTTACTGTTTCTCATAACATACATTATGTTGTATTAATTTACAATTTTCAAAGGAATTAAGTAATGATTTATATTGGTTGCAGTTGTTTTCTTTAAACTTACCGTTTGTTCTTATACACGTTAGCTTGGGCCTTACACATTCATTACTGGCTGTATTCCAATGTAAAACTGAAAGTACAACAGTAAATCATAAGTACATGTATGTGCAGATTGATGTGGATTATAAACTTGAAAGTGAACAAATAAGAGCCCTTTCACTGTTGATATAGTACATTCATAAATTCCTGCACCTGCCTTAAACCTTTTTTATTCTTTAACTTTTCAGTTGACTGCATACTCAATAAAGGATTGACAGTACTGCAGTTGAAGAATTCTCACTGTCAATTGGTTGCAAATGCGGTTTTACTGACAATGCCATTTGGATAAATCACATCAAAGCGATTATTTTGAGGTAGGTGTTGTTTTATTTTCGATAATATTGTATTAAGCGAACATTTGTTGATCTATGAATTCAAAAATGGCCGGTCCCTTCTTAGTAACAAATGGTTATACTGGACATCTGGATTTGACAGCAACTTTTAGCCAATTAAAAAAAATGTTACATAAAAATTGCTGTAGAATTACTAGTATTTTTCAAAATTTTAAGCTATACATGTTTATCACCTTTTTCTGGCACAGGAAAATGGTGCCAGAAAAAGGTAGAAAAGGTAAAGATAGAGAAAAATGTAATTTCAAAAGTATTTTGCATATATATATACTACTAGGAAAACTAAGGCATCTTTTACAATGTTCATCTAAAAAAAGGTGAAATGCAAATCAAAGTTTTCCTTTCAATAGTCCATTTACCAATTACCAATGTGATTCAGTTATTGCACACTTTTAAAGCAAATTACTTCCCTTTGTCAATCATAGACTGGTTCCATACCGGACAAAATTGGCTTTAGCCAATGCAAAGCATGATGAATTAAAAGAGATGTATTGGCGGTTTAACAATTTTTTCACGCAAAATAATTTCTGATGTCCATAGTATTTTATTTGACAACAAACTAATGTTATTAAAAGATTTGGAAACCTTGTAAATTACTCACATTACGCACAGGTAGATTTGCTCTTTCTACTAGCTCTCTATTGTAAATAAGAATTAATGTCCCTCATAAGGGAGACTTTTTTTAGGGGTCAAATGTATGAATTGGCAAAAAGCCTATTGATGTTTTTTTTTAAAGAATTTTATGATGCAGAATAGTTACCTTTGATGTAAGACCTGTACATTTCTTTTACATCTATATTGCGAATTTTCTTTGCATCTGTCATGTCTGTAAAGAAATGAAAATAGATATTGCCTCATTTCAGTAATAAATATGATAAATAATATTTTTTATCCCTACAAAAAGTATCAGTAATTAAACAAATATCATATCATAAAATAATTTGAATTGTATCATTATTTACCTATTTCATTGTGTTGTTTGACTTTTTCCAGCTCGGCTGACCTATTTGTGCAGCTGTCATGGCCAGATTGCAGAGTTACATTATTGAGCAGTGGAGCGACGACATCTGGAATAAAGTTTGCAGGTATAATTATAACAGTATAATTGCAAATATTATTACATGTAATTGGTATATTTTAACTAATTCGATTGGTTAAGGGATATTCACATTTTAAACTATGCTTTGGAAGGTAAATAAAAAAAACATCAGATAGTAAAAAGCATATTGCACTGTAATTTTTTACAATATCTGAACAATGACATACATGTACTTTGTGGGGTCATCTTATGAATTTGAAGTAAATGAAATGACGTCTTGGAGACAAAATGGTAATTATAAATTTCCCTCCAACAAAATGAAAAAAAGAATATGACACAAATATGGTAAAAAATAATTGATTTAACAATGATAGCCTATTTATCAGGTCAATACAGGATACCGGTATAACACACAAAGAAGTATATCGACCTTAGACTTTGTCCTCAGTTAATATACTTCTTTCAGGTCAATATATAGAATAACCATACCTTGTCTCGAAATATCGATGTTATTTGTACAAGACTTAGAAGCAGGTAGAAAGCAGGCTGTGTCAAGCATTTCTACCTGTTTCAAGCTGAGTTCAAATAACATTGATATTTTGTTCTAAATGGAGTATTTAGGGTAAAAACCATCATTTCTGAATTTTGCGCGGAAACGATAAATTTTCGGCTAACCTGTTTGTTTTATAGGTGTCATGAATAAAACACTACGGAAATGCATTGTCAATGTCATAAAACAGGGGATATACAGTTAGTGACTGTATATCACATATCAATATACGGTCAATGCAATTTAACTGCTCAAATAGCAATTCTGCAGTATATATCCTTGTATCCACCTCATGTAAGGGCTTTAATTGTATAATATTCCATTTGAATGTTCTTTGCATATCAATTAATTTATACCATTTCTGGTAATGACTCAAAGGACAACAATGATTAAAGTTCGGTTTTTATATTTACCATTCTTATTTTGTTGGTTTTCTTTTTCAAGCTTGGCTGACCTGTGTGTGCAGCTGTCATGGCCAGATTGCAGACTTGCATTTATGAGCAGTGGAGCGACAATATCTAAAAAAAAATCATTTTGATGTGTGCATGATGATACAGATTTTGTTGTTTCCTTTAATATGGTTTCTAGACTTTTCCAATTGCCGTTCCTGATGAAATTGAAGAAACTTGTTCAATAAAGTTGGCAGAGATCTGATTACATTCTGCTGTGGACAGCATCTTCCCACTAGTGTGCAGTAACGACAACTTCAGGTATATTTTGCACCAAAAAAAATGAATGATTTTGAAGAAATTTTTTTCAAGTGGAGACAATTCAAAGTTTTTTTTATTTCAAACAGATGCTTTTGTGAAACCTTTGTGAAAGTTAGTAAATTGCAAAAAATTAAAGGTACATTATGATTCAGTCAAAGAATTTTAAGGGAAATTTATCAACATGATCACAATATTCTTAAATTGGCAATACATGCCTTGTACATAAAATACAGTTATAACAACAATGATTTAAGTTTGATTAACATATTTACCATTTTCCTCTTGTTGTTTGTCTTCTTCCAGCTCGGCTGACCTATTTGTGCAGCTGTCATGGCCAGATTGTATTGTTTCAACTGTGAGCAGTGGATCAAAGACATCTGGAAAGGAAAGCAATGAGATCTTTTATACTTGCATTATGGTAATAATAATTTGCATATGTTTTATTTTCTGATTTGAATGTCCACAAACATTTAGAGACATCATGTCAACAATTTCAGGGAAAAAAACACGACATGACAGTTCATTTCTTATAAGCTTAAATAGATAAAATATGATTGCCATCAATACAATAAACAGAGTTTGTAGATGTTATTTTTAACATTTTCATTTGATACTTAACAGCCAAACAAAATAACAAATATTATGTTTATATGGTCAGTTTTTGATTTTGTACAAATGTAGAACCTTCATTCTAATGCATATTGCATGTAATAACTGTTTTCCTTGGCTAAAGTTTCTGTCAAATACACAGTTAACCAGTCATAACTAAAATAAATAAAACAATATCTACCCCAAATTAGCCGTTTTAATGTGATTTTTTTCTGAATTTAAATTTTACAGGTAATTTAATAATCTCAAGTGTGAAGTTTTCATTTGTATGACGTCATATTTAGCCATCACATCTTAGAGCTAAAGTCCGTCAAATCGACAATTGGCAACTCTATAATTACAGTATTTATTCCTTAATTCTTTCTTTTTAGTGATGCCTTACTGAATATATAACTAAAGGTATTCACATTTATTTAAAACTATTGTATTACCAAGTTTTTCTTCACTTCCAGGTGTTTCCAGTTCTGGAGAGTCAATTGTTCTAGTTTCATTGTCAGATTCTGATTCCAAGTCTGAAAGAAGAGTAATTTGTAAGTTATTAATTGTTTATATCTTAACAAAATGTAGATAAAATTGGAAAGATATTTAAGTTAGAATTATTAAACTCTTGATTGTATACCATCTATTTTTTTTAATTTGATGATGTTAAGATAAAAGCATATATGGCAATGATATCTTTCTATAACTTGACTTTATCTTATATTTGATAAAATGCCTGAAATGGGTTGTTAATTGTTGATCTGCTCTATAGTATTAATACCTGAGTTGTTTGTGTTGTAGTGAAAAACTAGTTTTCCATCTTTATTTCTTGTTCTTATTTTAAGGAGAGGCAGTGATAACTTTTTTTTTTCAAATTTGTTCAAACAATCGAGCCAAATTTTTTCACATCTTTCAATTTCAGACAAAACTGAAGAGGACCGAAAATGAGATTTTTGGGGACCTTCTGGTCTGATTGGTACCTCATCTTGACCATCATGAAAAACAACATCACAGCCCTCGTAATGCCACCATACTCCTTTTCCAGCAACAAGAAAATCAGCAATCCTGGACATGTGTGTTTGCAGTAAAGAAGATTTTTCTGTCAACATTTTTTTACTAATTTTTGTATTTGGCATTTTTGTCAGATGTTTTGACAAACGGCTGATTTCAGATTCTTGCTTCTGAAGGGCATCTGCTCTGTCATCCGAATTTTGTTGAGCCTTGTACCTTATTATGGCATTATCAACGATGAAACCAGGCTTTCTATTGGTAGTTGCCTCTGAGATTTTGCGTAGTGCCCCAAATGATCTTTCTTCATCTTCTGTAAGGATGGATTTGGTATTCATGGTTCTATAAATTTGGGGCAAATGTGTTGCTATACTATGGTAGTGATTACCATAGAATTTTCTGGTTGACATCTTGACAGGTATACCAATGACAGTTTTTGTGAGTAGTCCGAAAAGGAAAGTTAGGTTGAATAGTCTCAGAATATTTTTTGGAGTTCGGCTCTGTTCTGAACTGTAGGCTATTTGAATAATTTCTACAAGAATATTTATCATGTCATGGATTTCTTTTGATACTTCATTGGCAATAAATAGCTTTTCAACATATTGGGCTAATTTGATAGCAAAACACCTGGCATCAGATCCTTTAAGTTGATTTTTTTCACCAATGGCCTTGTTAGAAAAACTTTCCAAATCCTGTTTTGTTTTTGGTAAATCGGCATGGTGTGGTAATTCTATCAGGATGTTGTGTACTAAATTGCATATGTCATGGAGTGGTTCACATTGCAATACTTCATAAGAACCAATATTTAGATCTTCAGCTGATTTGGTTGGCTCAAGCAGCATTAAAGCTGGGGGGCGGCAAATACCATGAAGAATTTCGTTTAGATTTTCTTGTAATGATGGTTTGTCCATATTGTAGGTGTCAATACCCCTATACTCAAGTTCATCAATAAGTTCATCCTTTTTTAAATTCTGGAATGGGTTAATGATCCCTGTTTCCATTTTTTTCCAGCATACCCCATTTACAACTGTTTGTCTTCTTTGGTCAAGGCTGAGTGGTTTTTGCAGGTAACAACTTTCTTGATTTATGTGGTTTTTTGAAGCTGTTCCACATAAACAGCTGTAGTTTCCTCCCCTTTTGTGACCAGCCTCAAATTGTCTAGCCGGATTGTCACCGCTAAAAATTCTCAGTTTGTCATAGAAGTGGACACCCTTGTACATTGTACCATTTGCCAATTTTGTAATGTCGTCTAGTCTTGTTTCAGTGTAGGTGATTTGGTCCTTGTCAGTACTTGCTGTTGGGTATATAGAAAGTGTTCATTTAGTGGCCTCAAATATAATAGTTTTATAGTATTTATTATTTAATATACTATAACCATGTCAATGGTATAAATTATAGTATTAATTATAGTGCGTATTGCAGTATTTGTATGTACTAGATTTTAGCTTCTTGAAAAAGATGAAAATGCTTTCAAATCTGTATGACTATTACATTAATTCAATTCACTATGTGAATAATGTAAAATGAAATCAGGATCTATTTCCTGTTGTTTGTAAACTTTGTTCGGGTGGTTTTTTTTTTTTTTGGGGGGGGGGGGGGGGCATTATTATTATAACAATTTTGCAGTTGTATTATTTTCAATGTTTTTGTCTTAAACTGTAATTGAATAATATTGTATTGTAAATATATACAATTTTTCTTGTCAACATGTTACTATAATTTCACTTGAGATGTTAAGTGCAAGTCGTAAATATTATTTTCCGAATATTAATAATTCTTGAGGGAGGGGCTTTAATGCATTTAACAATATTTTCAAGCTAACAACTGTATATCATGTAACTTTTTCATACTTTTTATGTCTAATTTGCTATAAAAATGTATTTTTGTTGAATACACTTACTGCATAGTGTAAATGCCAAATCACTTGAATTTAGTTATTGTTTTAATTCTTATGTTGATGTTGTAATTTTGTCACTGAAGAGACAAATATATATATACTTGTCGATATTTTTAAGGATGAATTTAATTTTGTATACATGTCAACATACTTAGTGCCAATAGAAACACCCCACCCTGACATTTTTCTGTGCAGGAAACATGAAAGCCTACTGTAGCATTTGAAAGTCTTAAATTTAAGAGTTCTTGCAAACTTATCCTGCTTATATTCAGGTCTTCTTAATATTCATATTTGAGGACTGCAATATTTGTTCTGTCTGTAAAGAAGTAACATAAAAATGTGGTGCACACACAGGTTATTTCAAAGTGTGAACCACATGTTTGATTTTACTTTGAATAGACGGAACAAATGTCAATCATTCTTTATAAATTAATTCTAATTTCCATTTTATACAGGAGTAAATGAAATAAAAACTGGTCATGACGTCAAAGTAACATGACAAAATTATATCTTTCAGCTGATCCACAAAATGCTGTCAGCCAATTATTTTTATTTGGATGTAATTTTGAGTTTCTATGCCCTATTTAAGATTAATGACTGCAATTTGTTTTATTTAAGAATTGAATGCTCTTTTTTGTAAATTTATTGGGGTGTAAAAGCGTTGACCGAAGTACATTTTGTATGAAGCGCGGAAGCGCTTCATACTTAAAATGTGCGCACGGTCAACGCTTTTACAACCCTATAAAGTTACAAAAAAAAGCATTCAATACTTATAATTACATTTTTACCTATAGGATCATGAAAACACGCCTTTTATCAAGTTTTTATTTCATTTACCTGTGCACTTTATTGTGGGACCTCGTGTCATCATGAATGAGAAGTTTTATTGAGTGATACAACTGCTTAAGGAATAACACATAATGTGCAGTTAGCCAATCAGAATAACGTGTTGTAATGAAACATACATCTAATGTAATTATTTAATGGTAAGGGTTGTTCAATCAAACATTGGAGGAAGGTTATTAACACTTTCGCACAGTAATTCAACAATAAACCATATGGGAGCTTGACATGTGTTGAAATTCTATTGGCACTCTGTATAATTAGCAAATATACCTGACTGTCCTAATATATATAGCTGAGGCTTTTCTACCACTTTTTGGACATCTATCTCCTTCATAGTTGGATGTTTTATAGAGAATTCTGCAGTTGTCAGAAAATTTGCTGGATCATACATGTAAGAGACCATAAAATTGACATACGTATGGTTCAGAATGTCTGAATGATCATGCCATATTTTTAAATATCTTGTTCTTTCTACATCTTTTAACACTTTTTTTAGTGTTTCAATGTCATGTTCTGCATTGATGTCCAATGTTGTTAGTCTATTTTGAATATTATTAAGAGTCATACTGTTGTATTCTTCATCAGATGTAACACGAAGTACCCCAGCATTGTCAAGTCTTTTATTTTCCGCCTCAATTATGTCCTGGAGAGGTATTTTTCTTCCATATATTTGTTTGTTTAATTCTATTAATTGGCCTTCCTTGTTGATGGTGCTGAATTTGAACATTTTAGGTGCTATATTTATTCCAATATTTATAATGCCTTTGCTGATTTGACTCCTAACAATGCCTTTTAATTGTTTTGATGGTCTTGGGGTAGATAAAGAAATTCTAGACTTCAACAATCGAGATTTAGCTCTCCTAACTCTTCTTAAGTAGTCTCTACCACTGATTCTGCTTTGTATATTGAAATTGTTAACATTTATCCCATTGTCTTTTGCAAAGTTCATTGCAATTTGTCCGGCATTTTTAGGAATTTTGTTCTCTTTGTTCACGATGTTGTACTTTCTTGCAATCATAGACCAGTTGACATTGCTCCCCTCGTTTATTGATTTCATCTCATATATAAACTTTTGCTTGTCGAATGTGTACCTGTTGGCAAATAAATTTAACAAATATTAAGCTTCTATGTGTCAATTCAAAGACTAAAAATTAGTATTTGTTAGGTCTTGCTAAAGAAGTATGTATGCGTACTAGCAAAGATCGGCCCACTTGTAGCAAGAACATACTTTTAATTAAGTCGTAGAGTTTTACATTTTCACTTTTTAAATGTCTCATTGATGTGTAACACCACAAAGCTTACATGCTATTTATAACTGGTGGTTTTTCTATTATTATTTCATTAATGTTCAACACCACATAGCTTATACTTTTTATAGTTGTAGTTATAACTGGTGTTTTTTTTTTAATTATTATTTCATTAATGTTTAACACCACATAGCTTATACTTTTTATAGTTGTAGTGTTTTTCATTTTTACTGTTTTAATCTATCATTGATGTGTAACACCACATAGCTTACATGCTATTTATAACTGGTGTTTTTTTTAATTATTATTTCATTAATGTTTAACACCACATAGCTTATACTTTTTATAGTTGTAGTGTTTTTCATTTTCACTGTTTTAATCTATCATTGATGTGTAACACCACATAGCTTACATGCTATTTATAACTGGTGTTTTTTTTAAATTATTATTTCATTAATGTTTAACACCACATAGCTTATACTTTTTATAGTTGTAGTGTTTTTCATTTTCACTGTTTTAATCTATCATTGATGTGTAACACCACATAGCTTACATGCTATTTATAACTGGTGGTTTTTTTTATTATTATTTCATTAATGTTTAACACCACATAGCTTATACTTTTTATAGTTGTAGTTATAACTGGTGTTTTTTTTATTATTATTTCATTAATGTTTAACATCACATAGCTTATACTTTTTATAGTTGTAGTGTTTTTCATTTTTACTGTTTTAATCTATCATTGATGTGTAACACCACATAGCTTACATGCTATTTATAACTGGTGTTTTTTTTTATTATTATTTCATTAATGTTTAACACCACATAGCTTATACTTTTTATAGTTGTAGTGTTTTTCATTTTCACTGTTTTAATCTATCATTGATGTGTAACACCACATAGCTTACATGCTATTTATAACTGGTGTTTTTTTTTTATTATTTCATTAATGTTTAACATCACATAGCTTATACTTTTTATAGTTGTAGTGTTTTTCATTTTCACTGTTTTAATCTATCATTGATGTGTAACACCACATAGCTTGCATGCTATTTATAACTGGTGTTTTTTTTTTATTATTATTTCATTAATGTTTAACATCACATAGCTTATACTTTTTATATTTGAAGTGTTTTTCATTTTCACTGTTTTAATCTATCATTGATGTGTAACACCACATAGCTTACATGCTATTTATAAGTGGTGGTTTTTTTATTATTATTTCATTAATGTTTAACATCACATAGCTTATACTTTTTATATTTGAAGTGTTTTTCATTTTCACTGTTTTAATCTATCATTGATGTGTAACACCACATAGCTTACATGCTATTTATAAGTGGTGGTTTTTTTATTATTATTTCATTAATGTTTAACATCACATAGCTTATACTTTTTATATTTGAAGTGTTTTTCATTTTCACTGTTTTAATCTATCATTGATGTGTAACACCACATAGCTTACATGCTATTTATAACTGGTGTTTTTTAAAAAAAATTTAATGGACTCTGTGATTAAAGTTCTATAATTATCTGGAAGGAAATTTGTGAAAATTGTATTTTTTTAATCGGTATCTTTCTTAAAACTGCACTCTTCTTCCAATTTAGAGGACAAATAGTCCGCAGATTAAGTTTTTAAAACATTTGTTAGATTCAAATTCTATCCTTGATTTTTACTAAACCTGGACAGAAGCTGCTTATAATCAAAGGATGGTATAGAGAGAAATTTTTCAAAATTATACCCTCATTTTTATTGAGCCTGTGATTAACAGCAAAAGTAGGTGAAACACTTGGTTGCGTGGAACCCTTACATTTGTCTATTATTGCATTGATGTAACACAACATAGTTCATGTTTTTTTATAATTGGCAAGGTTATGATTTATGATATTAGGTATTTGACTTTATAAATGTCACCTGAAATAGTAAAAGTAAGATTTTTTTATTTAACCTACATATCATAACTTCCAAACGGCTGTCTTGGTTTTATTTTCCCACTTAATTCTTGATCTATTTTGTTAGTCATCCTGGTGAGGGCTTCTTCCTTTGGGATAAAGAAAGCCATGCGTTCACGGTCATGCTGCTGAAAAGACTTCCCAGAAGACAAAAGAACAGTTAGATCTTTGTCATTTTGTTGTGTGCACGATGATACTGATTTTGTTGTATCCTTTAGTATTGCCTCTAGACTTTTCTTTTTATCTTTAGAAGATTCTTTTGGAGAGAGGTTGTGGGATTCTGCCATAGCTGTTTCAAATGATGTTTGAAAATTTGATTGAAAAACAGGATTTAAAATGTCAACCAATGATTTTGCTACTGTAGTGCTTGATGGTTTTCTTAATGAAATTGAAGAAACTTGTTCAATTAAATTAGTAGAGATCTCGTCATTACATTCTGCTGCCGATAGCATCTTGCCACTAGTGTGTAATAAAGACAACTTCAGGTATTTTGTTGGGCAAATTGGACAGTCCTCCAGAACATGCTGTTTTTTTTCACTCTCCTTGAGTTTAAGCCAATTGTAGAGACTAAACTGGTCCAAAAACATTCCATTCTCCCCATTTTTGTTCTTGTTCTGATAGTATTTTTTATCATACACGTAACTCGTCAACTTTGCCAATACATTTTTAAAATTCTCATACTTTGGTATGTGTAGTTTAGGATACCTATGTACGAATGCCTGGTAGTTAGCATGACGCTGCAAAACTGAAATTGTAGTGTTATATTTAGGCTTGTGAATTTCATCAGGATCACGGTTTTCCTTGTTAAACAGTATTATGGAGGTGTTGTCTTTTGTAGACCTGGATATTAAGACTTTTGCAAAATTGCAGTAATTCATGATAAAAAATAACTTGTGTGAGATACTATTTGTTAAAATTAAATGTTATCAATTGTATGGACATGTTTTTTTTGCATAAAGCATTATCAATAAAGATGGAAATGTTTTTCTTCTGTTTTCTCTGATAGTGCTGCATCACTCAGTCTAGCTTCCATGATGATAGTGCAGAATAAAATCTTCACTGCAGATTACAAAAAAAAACAAGAAAAAAAGAAATGCTACACAACCAAAGAACTACAAGAATAATGAAAGCAAAATTGTCAAAAACACAAAGAAATTCACAAAAAAACAAGAACACAATTTTGATAAAGGAATTTTAATAAAGGTGAGCAGTGAGGAACCACATACAAAAAAAAAAAGATATATAGATTAAAAAAATATCATGAATGAAAAAATGTTGCTGAAAAGGAGATATTGCAATATTATTAATATAGAAAAAAAATATTGCATATTTACAGGGACTAGTATGTATAAAACAGATTACAATATGGGCATCGTTTTCAATATGGAGAAAATATATAACCCTATAATTTATAAACCATTTAGAAAGCATTGTTTGGGTATAAAAATCAATGTATTGTGAACTATTGAATGGATTGTGCATGCATAGAGAAAAAGGGGGTAGGTGATATTTTCTTTTATTATCTCAATTCAAATGTTAAATAAATGAAATCCAATGATCACAACAAGAAACTTATAGTCGCAACTATCAGATGATGTAATAATTTAAAAAAAAAAAGCCAACTCCTTTGGACATTTCAATTAATTTCAGAAATAAAAAGTAATTTCACGCTTGCAATTTCCATTAAAAGGCACTGATATATCAGTATTATTCACATGTTTATATATAAAAAACAAAACTATTTGACGGAAGAAAAGTGTTGTTTATTGTTCAACGATCGTATATAGAGAAAATCCATAAAAAAAGGCACATAAACATATTATATCGACTATTCCGTATGATTTATAAATTCCCGCTTGAACATAGTTTGTTTTCATTAAATTATCTCCCTTTGAAAGTCACCTATGCGTTTGTAAGCAATGTCGCAATATGAAATGTTTTCAACCTGTTGACTTCAACCCAAAAGTGCTAGCGTGTACACTTGATGAAATGACTATATTTAAGAATAGATAAACTCCTAAATAATAGTATTTATCAAAAACTTCTACTCGGATACTGTCAAATGTTCAATGTGTTTATTAGACGTAATGACAACAGAAGGTCACAGCATATTTCACACGGGTCACTCGAAAATACCGTTTAATTTACTTCTTCTAATTATTTATAGACGCGAGTAGAAGTTTTTAGTTACTTTATTACACAACCTGTCTATTGCACCCTTTACGCAGGAAAACAAACCAGTCTACACGCTAGCACTTTTGAGTTTAAAGTTTTCACTGTTATAAATAGAATTTTTGATGTCACGTGATAAAAACAATATTTTTAGAATTTTTTTTGGTGGAAAATGAAAGTAGACATATATTTCATTAAACGTTATATAAAGATGGCATGCTACGCATCTGCATTACATTTTAAAGTGACCGATTTGCAAAGGCATTTTTTTGTGTCAGTTTCTTATGATTTTTGAGAATACAGCATTAACCTACCCGCGTAATACAATAGGTAGGTTGATACGATAGAGGCCATCTGGGATGATGGTCGGGAAAATTTGGACTGCCACTGGAAAATGAGGGTCTATCTTGAATAGGGACAGAAATTATGCCTTGTAACAGGCCACCTACGGACCCCTCAAAGAGTTGTTTTTGGAGAAAAAAATAATTTGTTTTTGATTCTGAGAAAAAAATTGTTTGTTTCACCCTCAGCTGCCACTATAT
The DNA here is from genome assembly GCF_963676685.1 of Mytilus edulis. Lineage (NCBI taxonomy): Eukaryota > Metazoa > Mollusca > Bivalvia > Mytilida > Mytilidae > Mytilus > Mytilus edulis. Next base: position 51,848,018 of record NC_092354.1, read on the forward strand.
GTAATGCTCAAATTGAAAGACAAAATTGTTTCGACTTGTCGCGAAAACATAGATTGTTTTTCGCCGTAGGAAAAAAAATTGTCCTGAAAAAAACCCATAGCCCCGGGCCCCCAGAAAATCAAATGGTTGCTGCCTTATTACATACTTTATTCAATAACAACTAAATATGATCAGATCCTAGTTTAAAAAAAAAAACTGCCACAGTGACTTGGTTATTAAATGGTTTTGTTCTGCCAAGAAATATATTCTTAGCCTGACTTAGTTTTAACATATTCTCGTTTATCAAGGATCGTGAACATTTACCTTTACTAAGAAATAATTAAATGTTCAAATAAAAATATATTTCCAGTTTAGTCTTTAATGTGTACACACAATTGACAACACATCATTACAGACTATATCCTAAGAATTTCCGTCGTTAAAACTCCGCCTGATTTCTACAGTACTACACAGATAACGAAATTAGTCCTAAGAATACGTCATTCAGCTGGCAGGTATATTTGAGACATTAAATCCGGAGAATTTCAGTCCATTACCGTCGTAATCCCTCCTACTTTACTACAGTCCTTAGCTGATAAAGAAAATAGTTCTTAGAATACGTCATACAGGTGACAGGTAAATACTTTCGTCATTGCTAGTACTTGGTCGTTATACATTACCAATAGTGTCATTCTCACAAATGTATACTCTGTCATTAGTGTATTATCGGAAACATCAATGAGAAACACACTCGCTGTAACCTATTTAAAAATTATATGACTTTGACGTATTACAACATATGGAAGTTTTTATACAGCCATCGCACAGTTGGCTTGAAGCATTAGGTATTATCCCATACAAGTATTTTAGTAATGAAAATGATTTTGACGTTATTTGTACAAGAGAAACTTGTTAATGTTGTGTAATTGCCCAGTAGTTCTAGGGGGTTTCCTCTGTCTGGTGTGATCTACTGGTAAAGAGCAGAGAGACCCGAATGGTGACGTGCATGGTCTGGTAGAAGACTGGAGAACCCCGAATGGAGACATGACACAAGGGTCACGCTTGACCGGATACAGCCTCTTCCTGACCTTGATGATCACGATAAACCTATCTACGAGAATCCTAGATTAATCCCTGTAGGAAACCAAGCCTGAAGGTAAATATCTACACATATTTACACCTGTTGTGCACATAATCCTAGGGGTATACGCAGAGCCCAGCTAGACAGGCCAAGTAACACTTTACTGGTAGTGCGGGTGGTTTAAATTTTGGTCCTGCAGAGGATATTTGAACAAAGTATGATCCAAAATACGTCCATTTAAGCAGTTAACTAAACAGGAATTAAATCCAATCATATGTTCAAATAATAAATATGATGCTTCATTATCTCTTCCAGAAAAGACAATAACCAGAGAAGAATTCGCCCAAGCTCAAACTCCTGTCAAACACAACATTCCTGTGATTGTTACTTTGCGCCAACAATTAAATGTTAAAATGTCAAGAAATGAATATATGAACATCGGCAGCTGTATGAAAATAGGCAATACACTAGTGTTTACCGACTATTTAAATAAGCAACTCATTATTCGCAAAACAGATGTAGCTGATGTTTTTTATATTCCTTTGCCTTATAGACCATGTTATATAACAGACATAGACAGTATTACTGTGGCAGTAACCTGTACACTTGACAGATTCATACTGATAATAAATGTATCCACAGGTGAAGTCACCAGTACAATCGAAACTAGTGATTGTCTTTGGGGAATATCATATTATAATAATAACCTGTACGTTGTCATTGGTAGAAGTATAAAGCAAATGCATGTGATGGATCTGACGGGAAACGTTATACGTACTTTACCTTTAGGCACTATCCGTGGCATTACAGTGCACAGAGACAGGCTTGTTTGTATAGAACTCACAACAATCAACTGCTTCGCGCTAGACGGAAAACTATTGTGGAGGTTTGAAAATGAGAAATATCGAAACTTAAATCGTGTGATAACAGATAATGACGGAAATGTCTATGTGACTGATGAAAATACCAACACTGTACTTGTTGTATATGATGATGGTCGACATTATGGGGACATTCTAACAGAATCAGATGAACTGTGTCAACCTGCAGGAATTCACTTTGACAAAAAACAAAATATTCTCATTGTTTGTAACAGACAAGACGGGAAGGCTTTCCTTTTTGACGTAAAAAAGAAATAAATATAAATAATCTTGGAGTATATGTTGAGGCAGCTAGTATGTTCTAATCTCTTGTGCATTTATTTAATCGCAATGCATTATCTGTTTGTTATTCATAGACTAATCAACATAACAGATTGTCATTTGTCTTACAGAATTACAAATTGCATATGTTATAAGATCATAATATATGGAGTTGTATTCAGGAATCATATGTAAACAAAAGATCATTAATTTTATATGGCCAACTCGTAAATATAAAAAAAAAAATACAACGGTCACTTGCTTCAGTCATAATTTTGATTGTTCACATTTAAACTGTCTAGTTATGCTTTTTTTTGCTTACAAAGGCACTAACATGAAAAACACGAACGAATTCAATCGAAATAAAAACCAACGGCCTAATTTATAACAAACCAGTTTTAGCTGTCAGTTTCATTTTTGGCCATGGCGTTGTCAGTTCGTTTTAGATTTATGAGTTTGACTGTCCCTTTGGTACCTTTCGTCCCTCTTTTAATTTAAGAAGTTACTATTAAATGCTGATGAAGGTATATTAATTTGATGGTAATGTATGTAATTTTCTATTTAAGTACTTTTCTGATGTATTTGGAAATTGGAACATTGCTTTTGGCCATATCTTGTTGTTTTTGTTGGGTTTTTTTTTTTTGGAAAATTGGGTGGGGGCATTTTTTCCCCTCCATTTAAAAAAAAATAAAAAGAAATATTGTAAAAAAATAGATTTACTTAGTAGTACGCAACACAACACAGTGTATTACACAAAAAGAAGAAATCTGCAATTGAACATATTAACAATTTCAAGTAGATAGGGTTGGCCTGCGTGAGAACGTTCTGTGCTGGCAATTCGGTGGTGACAGGTGCTGATTGGTTTGTTTGCATTGTATGGGAACGGCCAAAAATCGTTTTGTAGCTTAATTTTTTTCTGATACGTCGAAAATACCATGCAAAGAATATTACAATATTTTTTTTAAAGCAGAATTTGTGAAAACGAAATTGTCCTGACGATGTGCTGGTGATTGTTAAACGGTTCTGGTTCTGTGCTCCTATCTCCTGGTTCTGTGTCGAAATACTTAAGATCAAAGTGGCAAATATTCAAAATCATTGAAGCTAATTTTATAATTTTATAAAATTATGTATATGATGGACCAAATGAGTTTGAAATTGAGCATATGAAAGAAAGTAAGACTGTAGGAATGGTTTCAGACGATGAAGATTTAGAGGACTTCGAAGCAAGTTGCCCTAGTCCACGACGTTTGCCCGACATTTCAGACGGCGCTACGCCCGGATTGGGTAACGATGTTTCCGGAGAAACACCAACTCTAAGAAGGGAGAGGAAGCCTAATAGACCAAAACCAGCAAAGAATAAAGATGAACCTAGTATCGATTTAAGTCTAAATTCAATTCGTGAAAAACAAGAAGCAGATGGTACCTTGAAACAAATTTTAGATTTTAAAATGAAAGATGAAAAGCCTAAATGGGAAGAGATAAGTCGAGAAGGTACGGCTTTAAAATTCTGGCTAGCTAGATGGGAAATACTTGAGATAAAAAATGATGTTTTGTGTATGTACTGGGAAGATAATACGGAAAGTGCTAGATGGAAGATCTGTTTGCCTAAAATTTTGGCTGAAACAGTTCTTTGGTACTTACATGATAACAAAACTGCTGGACATGTAGGGATAAAGAAAACTTGTGAAAAAGCGAAACTTTCACCGTTTTATTGGCAAAATATGCAAGAGTCCGTGAGGAACTATGTAAACAAATGTGAGATATGTGGAGAACGCAAAAATCCGCCTAATAAGAAGCGGCATTTCATGAAATCATATGTAGTCGGTTCCCCCTTTGAGAGAATCGCTACAGATATTGCAGGACCTTTTCCTATAACTGACCATAAGAACAAATACATTTTAGTCATAGGGGACTATTTCTCCAAGCTAACAGAGGCATATGCAATACCCGATACGCTAACCACAACTATCGCGGACATCCTAGTGCGAACTTGGGTTAAGAGATATGGTTGTCCATTGGAGATACATTCCGATCAAGGCAGGCAATATGAGAGTGCAATGTTCAAAGAAGTGTGCCAACTATTAGGAATAAATAAGACCCGAACGACTCCTTTACATCCTCGTTCAGATGGGATGATAGAACGGATGAACAGAAGTATCAATGATATGCTCTCCAAATACATAAAATCATGCCAAAGAGACTGGGATTTATATTTGGACTTTCTCACTATGGCTTACAACTCTACTCCACATGAGAGCACCGGGATTAGCCCGCATAAATTAGTTTACGGTCAAGAGAAACGCCTTCCTTTAGAAATAATCACGGAACCTATAGATGAAAATACGGAAGAACCCCAATTTGCGTCTGATTACGTCCAAGAACTTGAAGAAAGATTGAGAAAGGCGCATGACTATGCGAGGCAACATTTGAAAATTTCGGCAGAAAGACAGAAATTATTATACAATGCCCGTGTGAAACCTAAAAATTATGAGGTAGGTGATTTAGTTTGGAGGAACCAGAAAAAGAATACACCAGGACTTAAATTAAAAATTTCTAGACAATGGACTGGCCCATGGGCAGTTGTTGATAAATTTAGCGAAGTTATTTTTAAAATTCAACATTCACAGAAATCACCGCCGGTTATTATACATGGAGACAATTTAAAACCATATAGAGGAAATAAGAAACTCGATTGGGTTGCAAAAATTCCGAGAAAGCAAGTCCCGGCAGTTTTTCCAACCCTATCTCGTTTCATCGAGGATAAAGTAGACCAAACAAGAAAACAACACACGGAAAAACAAGTAGGAGGTGAAATTCCGACCAGTCCATTAATTGAAAACAAAGAAAAGTCTGAGTTAAATAATTCTCCAGATGTTGATTATGCAATAAGTCCAAACGATTCGGGCACCAGCCCTAGTATAATCCGGAGTCCGGGCGTGCTCCGGACACGTGTCCGATACTTATGTAAACCTTTGCGCGGGAAAATTACTGGACCAGAACATAAACAACAAACACGCAAAGGAAGAGCAGTTAAAATACCAGCGAGATTCAAAGATTTTATACACTTGGTAGAGGAAAACGAAGCAAAGATGGATAACAATAATAATGAAAAGCATATTTGTGAGGACTGTGGGCAACAGTATGCAAACAAGAGGAATTTAAGGAGGCACAGGAATCAGGTGCATGACGAACAGGTCAGTTATGTGAAGTGCCCAGAACTCAGATGTAACAAGTTCTATTACCGAAAAGAATACTTAGCCCTTCATTTAGAGTGTGTCCATGGTTTCGGCCACAATGGAGCTAAGGAAAAAGTGAGGCAAACCAAGATGGAGAAAGGCAACAGGAGTGAACTTGAACCACGCCGCAAAGTTCGGAAGATGAGCGCTACTTGCACTAGTTCAACAGTGGGGGTGTCTGTTGATGGGCCCAGTTCTATCGACAATACAGAAGGAGCCGTGGGAGGTGAACCGCCAGCACAGTCAAAGGTGACAGTTGAATCAGTCCAGTGTGTTGATTTTCTTGAAGTACATGCTGACAGTTCTGAATTCGACGATGAACAATCAAAGTCAGTAAACTCTGTTGAACAAGAGGGTGAGACATTTTTAGAACTTTTGGACAGTTTAAAGGAATTGTCAGATAACTACAGTTCAAGTAGTCACGTGACATCTGACCCTGTTGATGAGACCCCTATAACTTCAGGGCCGTCCATATCTGTACGTATTCACCCAGAAGATGAACAAGTTGCTGGCTCGTCTGGGTTATCATATGGAGAAGTGTACCAGTCAGAAAGTGAAGATGAAGCTGATAATAATGAAGAGGTCGAGGAAATTAGTGACTATTTTGAAACTGTAGAGTCAATATCTATAACCTTAATCACAACAAAACACTTTCAAGGAAGTACCGGCAATTTACTTTCAGAAAGAAGAGAGCATAGGTTTGAGTCGTCATTACATCACGACCCAAGAGATTTAGACTGGGACCGCTTCTTTGGAGATGTGCAAGAGGAAATAATTAAGCACGCTCAAGAGGATCATCGTAGAGAAGCAGAGGTGGAGGAACTATCAGATTACAATGCTGAGGCCGAGTAACACAGAACAGGATTACCAAGGGAGGAGAAAGACACTTTTCGAATTGCAATGTACTTTTATGTAGACAATTTTTGTTTGTTTGTTTGTAATTTTTTTTATTATTCTTTTTGTTTCCATACTCTATTTTATAAGAAGTGTTTGATATGTTCGGGCATGTATTTTTATTGAATTTGGTGTCCTGTAACCCTTTCATTTTTGGTGTTGCTAGACCCTTCTCTTATTTTATAGTTTGTTTAATAACGGTAAATATGGAGGTATTTAACGCTTTGATCCCTGATAATTTTGGAGATCTCAAGCCCTTTTATTTTCGTACAGATGTATATATTATATTGCTCCGTCCTGGACCATAGTTTTGTTCAGAGTCCCAAATGTGCCATTTTGGTACCTTGTTAATGAATAGTAGTATTATGTTATATGTAGTTTTTTAAATGGGATTCTAGTCATAAAATACACAAGTCAGTATTATATTTTGTTTTATTTTTATTTATTTTGTATTGACCTTGGGGACAATCAGTTTTCTTATTGTTATATGTATTATTTTAATTGATAATTTAATAATGTTGGTGCTTAAGACCCTTAATATTATTGGTGTCTAAAAACTAAAGCCCTTTTTGGTCATTTATCTTAAATGTGCATTTAAAAGTATGACTGTATGGAGGTTGTTTGTTTGTTTTTTTTTTTGTTACGTATATCTATGCATAATATTACCTACATGAGTTAGGATTTATAAAATGTTGTTTATTTTATTTACATGCATGTGAACCAAGTTTTATATTGTTTTTTTTTATGAGATTTACAAGGTGCTTTATATGATATTTTTGGTGTTAAGTACTGAACAGTGGAGGTTCAGTGTTAAGAGGGGGGCTGTGTAATGTTTTTGCCCTATCGTAGATTTGAAATACTCATTTTTATATAGTTTTATAGTAATTGTGTTAAGCTCATTCAGTGCTAGTGAAATTTCATCAGAATTATTCTAGATTTGATATATTTAGTAGTAATTGCTATATTTAGATTGATCTCTTTGTTCTCAAGGAAACATGATAAGTTAAACCACATGTTGACCTATTAACCTAAATTGCTGGTGCAACTGAGCCCTTATTATGGTGCCCGGTTGCCCTGTAACTGCTTAGTCAGCAATTATTTGCCCTAGTAAAGTTTATATAATGGTGCCCTAGAGCCCTACTAAAATGATTACTCAGCAATAATATGCCCTAGTAGGGCATATCTTTATGTTAGTTATGTAACTGGGCAGAGTATGGTATAAAAGGAAAGAGAGAGTTAGTGCGTGAGGAGAGAGAAATAGAGAGTCCGATTAGTGGTTGTTCGTTATATCTACTATGTTGTTGTATATACTTTACATGTGTTTTTAATACAGTATTGAAATTTATCAGCGACTTTGTGTCTTTATCTACAATCTAGTTTATGGAGACTACACAAGGATCCCGTATTTTTCAAGGATATACTTATTGTATTCCTTGTTCTTGTAACCAGGATTTCCTTTAAGGAGGCGCTACCAGTTTTTATCCATTGGGAAAATCCTGTTTCGAAGGTGCATCACTTGTATTCGTCGTCTTGTATGCTATATCACTGGCATCTCGTCGTTATACTTATCCTGGACATACCTTAATTGTACACTTGCATTTTTTTCGATTCGTTACATATAGATATATCTTAAATGAAATATAAATACAATACAATAATACAATATTCTTATTGTCAATCAAGGACGCCCTAAAAGAGCAGTATAATAGGGAAGTTCGTCCGAATCGAAAGTGACGTCACATTGCGCATGCGTATAAAATTAGTGGGCAACACCCAATTATAAAAATAATGGCCGATAAAGCAAACACTTCTACCAGTTATCTCAACAATTAATCGGCGTATGCAAGTTCCCTGTCAGTTGAAGCAAAGGAAAGATATTCCGTAAAGTTATTGTATAACACAGGAACTAAAAGTTTGCCAGATCCGTACGCAATTGCTGAAAATGGAGTTCTGACCCTAGCACCTGGCCCGACCTGACCTTTGGTGATATTTACCTATACCTGATAGACACGCCTTCCATCTACACCAAGGAGTCAATGAAAGCATACAAATCGTTAGAAGCATACAAGTAAGTGTTAAAATATGTATTTGAATTATTATTGCGATTTTAAAACGACTTTTAACATGAAGAAAGAGCTGAATTTTTTTTTTAATCTCACCTTCTCAGGTAAAAGGGGGGTTGTTTATGTCACGTGGTTAATGCCATATTAGGTCATCTTACCTGGTCACAGGTAAACGTATATTCCTGTTGTGACAATGTCATTCACTGTATTTACAACTTTTTTATTAGATAAACATTGTCATCTATTTTGACCATTTTTCCCTGTGCATGTGTAGTGTCACAAAATATGTGCACATACATGTACCCTTCATTTTTGATACACTAAATTTACCTTGATTTTTTCATATCTATATTGATTAATAATTTAATTTTGTTGTGATCTATATATAAATGTAATGATAGGCTTATTTTGATATGTATTTGAACTGGAATAAATGAAAATAAAACATTTTAAAAATAAATATAAAAAATTATAAAGAAATTTAAAGATTTAAATTTTTTGTTTATACAGTATTGTCATGCTTTGTCACTTTGTCAGCTGATGATATTTTGAATAATTTTATGCATATACATATATAAGTATCACACATGCATGTCCATAACCATGATAACTAAATGTTTATTGGCTATTACATCTATACTGATTTGTTCCCTTTTTCAGATAGGTCATCAGTGGACATGTACAAGTTGTGTTTTCTCACCCAGTTGACAACGACTGTCCATTCATGGTCCTCAAGACAAAGGTCACACCGTCACAAAGAGCTCGAGATAAACCACATGAACCATGGGTGTATTTGGAAAAGAGCAGCGGGACAGTATACTGTGCTCACTGTACCTGTATGGCAGGGTATGTATACTGTACTGTGACTCGATTGTGACCTAGAATTCTATTGTTCTTGTATATACATGTATCGTGTTTAATATATTGATATGAGATATAACATGTGGTACAATAGCCAATGAGACAATTCTATCCACCAGAGTTCAATTGATTTGGATGTACAATGTAAGCAGATATAGCAAACAATACAGACTTCAACAATGAGACAAACCCTTATCGCTGTAAAAGGTCCTCCATGAGAGAAAATATGAAACAATTCAATTGATGTATTACATTTGGTTTCATTAGCACCGTTTTTCCAAATGTCATGTATTAAAAATTTCTTCATTTACAGGTTAGGGGAAGTATGCAGTCATGTTGGGGCACTACTGTTCAAGGTGGAGATGGCTGTTAAAATTGGAATCACGCAATCAAGTTCAACCAGTAAAGCTTGTCAGTGGAACAACAGATTTAGAAAAGAGGTACATTTTTGCACTTATATTCATGTATAAAATTGAGAATGGAAATGGGGAAAGTGTCAAAGAGACAACAACCCGACCAAATAAAAAAAACAACAGCAGAAGGTCACCAACAGGTCTTCGATGTAGCGAGAAATTCCCGCACCAGGAGGCTTCCTTCAGCTGGCCCCTAACCAAATATATACTAGTTCAGTGATAATGAGCGCCATACTAATTTCCAAATTGTACACAAGAAACTAAAATTAAAATAATACAAGACTAACAAAGGCCAGAGGCATGTAAAGTAGAAGATAAATCAAAATTTTATATTTACTGAAATAAAATCACTATGTCTATAATTAGAAATGTTTATGAGATTGACTGAATACAAACTGCTAAGCACACCAGCTAACCAAAGATTTAGATGACATGTCAGCAAAATGATTAATTTTGTATGTTACTATTGAAATATATATATGTACATGTATATTCAATGCATGATTAATTTTCAACACCACTTTAAGTAATTGATTTATTTTATTGTCAGGTTACTCCAACTACTGTCACAGACATTTTCCAGCAAATAAAGGGTAGACGTACAAAAGATATCGAAAGTGTCCAAGCCAACGGGGCAGCACCTCTCCCTTCCCAAGAAGTCCTAAATGAACTGTATGCTATTGCACCTAACGCTGCTTTTTTTACCTCAGTTATGACGCCAAGTATAGATAATCCACCTACCTCAAAAACAACTGACAACAAGTACCCTCAATTGCTGTCAACACTTCAACAGACCGATAACAATGACATAGATGACCTTTGTAATAAAACCATAGATTCATATACTGTTTCACAGTACAAGGCAGAAAATTTAGAGGTAGCAACTAGAAATTAAGCCATCAGTTCCTTATGGTATCAACATAGAATGGGTAGAATCACAGCATCAAAAGCTCATGATGTACTAGTTCGTAAAGAAACAACTCCTGCAGCCAACCTTGTCAAAAGAATAGCCGGTTATTCAACATATGACCTATCAAAAAAACAGTCGGTCAAATGGGGCGTAGACCACGAAGATGAATGTAGACAGGCATACACAAATCACCAACAGAACCACCACCTAGACCTAACATGTTCTCCGTGTGGTTTCTTTATACACACAAGTCATCCATTCCTAGGAGTCTGCCCCGATGGCATTGTTAACTGCACATGCTGTGGCAGAGGTACCATAGAGGTCAAATGCCCTTTTAAACACAAAGATGTAACTGTACCACAAGCTGCTAAAAGTGATAAAAACTTCTGTCTCGACGCAAATTTAACCCTGAAGACCAGCCACAGATATTTTACGCAAGTCCAGATGCATATGTTCATCACTAACTGCCAGTATTGTGACTTTGTTGTATATACCAAATGTCAGCCTGAAGCAAGCATGGTAATAGTACGCGTCCCAATTGATCTAGACTTTTGCCACAAGTTGATACACAAGTGTGAGAACTTTTTTAAATCATTTGTTATACGTGAACTGCTCACCAGAGAACTTGAAAATGAGCCAACAACAAACAACAATGACAGGGTCGACAACAACAACAACAATGCCAATGAGAAATCGTGGTGTATTTGTTCAGAACCAGAGTATGGCCGAATGATAAGGTGTGATGGTGACCAGTGTCCTTACGAGTGGTTCCATTATAAATGTGTCAACATACGACGTAAACCAAGAGGACAGTGGTTTTGTGCTAGCTGTGAAATATAGACAAACAAACAATACCAATTGAATTACTTTATTTATTCAGAGATATTGAAAAATATTTGCAATCAACATCTTGTATTTCATGTATTTATGCAATATATATGTATAGATGATAAAAATGGACATAACATGTATATGTTAAATCAAACAACACATTATCAATAGCTGGAATGTACACTAATAAATGTAAGAATTATTGAAAAATTAAAACTTAACAACATATATATCTATAATAAAGGAAATTTGGAAACAATTTTGCTACTTCTGCCTTTTTGAATTTAAAAAGAATAGTTGGTAAAAATATTTTATCTTTTAATATGTACATTATAAGATATACATTTTGTAACTGGCTTCTTTGTTCATGTGGAATAAACAAAAAATCTTGTGAATGCATCAATAATGAAAAGTATTATGCTCAGTTTGAAAACAATAGACTTGTACATTATATGATATAATTTCTTTTGTAATACATGTACATCATTGTGTGAAATAAATTATTTTGATACATATTTTTATATTTCCTACAGCCTGTTGATTTTGCAATAAATCTTTCTATTATCAAATAACAACACATGCATATACAAGTCTGTAAAAAAGTTTCTTAAGACACAAGTTTGGGTTGGAGATTACAAATTCCTGAACAAATGATAACAATGCTATCAGAATGAGGAACCATACACATACTCATGTTTGAACTTAGAATGTTAAAGTTTTTTAATCTCTGAATTGCTCTCTCAACGTGTATTCTGACATGGGCTATTTTACGGGTCTGTTCTACTTCTTTGGCACTTAGTTGTTTTTTTCCTCTAGTGAATGCGGGTATAACAAGTGTTGCACTTTTGTTGGCAAGTTCTTCAGATATCAAAAACCCACGGTCAGCCAACACCTGATCTCCATGCTGAATTTTGTCCAAATAACCACTACGTTGGGTAATAACTTTGTCGGATGTCCTACCACCAAATGCCTTTGATACGAAAGAAATAGCTCCTGTAGGTGTTATTGATACCAAAAATTTAATGGTGTTGTTGTGCTTGTAGTTTGACCAGGTCTGAGCTCTAGCAGTTAGTTGGCCTGGTCGCTGAATAAACACTTCGAAACAGTCAATGATACTGGAGCACCTTCTATATGATGGTTTAAAAACAGATGGCATGTTACTTAATAGGTATTCTTTATCAGGCCACTGAATCAGAAAGGATAGTTTGTTGGCTAATTTTGGAAGTCCTATATTAAGAATTTCTGATATTGTTGTTTTTGACACACCAAAGCGATAGGCAAGATCTTCATGTTGAAGGTTCAGTCTTAACTTCATTAGTAGGCATAACAAAACACTTGTTGGTGACATAACTTTACATGATGGCAATATACAAGAACAAAATGACAACAACCACATAAATAGAGCTTTCGAATGTACACCTGTGTAAAACTGTATCTTACGGTCACTGGCAGTAACAAGGGTTTCAACGTTTATCTGACTGATGTTTGCCTTTAAGGTAGTGTTTTCTGTTTGAAGGCGACCTAGTTCAGCATACAGTTTTTTCATATTTTCTAGTCTCAGTGTGGCAATCTTGTTGATGCAAGCATCATGTTGGTTGTTCTTGGCTGACTGCACTAAAAAAAAAGAGAAAATTTATTAATGTGAACAAAAATATTTTTATATTATACAACATGTTAAACAGCCTTCATTAAATAAAACTTAGTAAAATGTGCAATCATTTCCTTAACATTTCTTTACCTCATTTTATTAAAGAAAAAATATTCTGCTGTCACTCCAGGTATTGATTTAGGTTCATGAAATCTGTGAAGCAAGAGCATGAAGAGGTGCTGAATGTGTATTTACAAGGGTGTTAATCAATTGTTTTGTTTGTAGATCTATACATGTGTCATACAGCTAAAGTTAACCTTGACCTCTCCTTGATTAAGATGAAAGGAGTTATTAATTATTGTTTTCCAAAGATTAATTACATGTTCAATCATTTCTGATTTAAACTTAAAAGAAACTGCTATTCAAACACTCCACTTAAATTGAGTGTTCTATATCTCACTAATTAGGACTTGTTTTGTTAGGTACAGTATGAGTAATAGATAATTGAAATGTTTAATTCATTAAAAAAAACTTTGTTCTAATTTCTTAATAAGTGAAATAAAATACTGAACATTTAGCAAAATATGCAAAAAATTACACAATGTTACAGATTTATTCTAGTAATTCAAAATTATTAATATTAGTAAGTTATCTCCTTGACAATCATACCACATCTTCTTATATTTGTATATATTATTACACTAATGATTTATGCATATTAAATACCTGATTTTGGTTCTGGAATATTCTCTGCATTACTGAGGTCAAGCAATACTGAGGCTACTTGGACCTTCTCCTTATCTGCTTGTCTTTGTTCAACTCTTTGAAACCGGGCGTATCGCTGGTCACCACTTGCTTTGTACTTTTGATACCCCATGTCAACTGATGGCACATAGTCTGGGTTGTGCTCGTCATTACTCTTTACACCTGAAATTTACATATATAATTAATATTTCAATTTACACCAAGGTTGTTTTGTTATAGAAAATAAAAAACATTTCCAAAGTTGTACGAATAGCTGACATGAAAGTACTCGGCGAGCAACACAGTCATAGATAATTTCCAAATACTGACATTTTTACTGTATCATACATGTATGTGGTACTTGTATGATGTACATTGTATGTCATCATATTTGATTGAAAAATAAACAATTATTGTAAGAAACTAAGTTTGAAAATATCAAGATCAATATCTTTAATCATGAAAATATATGTAAAAAAACCTTGACATTGTCTGATTATCTTGCACTAAGTTACAGAAATATGATCCAATGACACCCCCCCCCCCCCTTTTTTTCATTTTCGGTGTTTAAAAGCAGAAACTCCGGTTGACATGCCTTGATATATAGAAAAATACTTATGAACAACAAGAAATATAAGAAAAAACAAGGCTTCGTAATTGAAATATTGACTTACCACATATAAAACGGTCATTTTCCCTTGGTTCCCACTGATCTCGTCTGATTGCTGAAATCCAAAGCTTTTTGCGCGACTCTGGCTTCTTTGGGATACGATAAAAGCTTTTTGGATTGTCCTTGTCAAATCTGTTTGTACACCCGATAACACAACATGAAGCTACCATGTCTAATTAGCCGTAAACATCGATTGACCGGCGATTTCCAATCATCCATTTTATGTGCCCACCAGTAAGTCACGTGACTTTTCCGTGACGTCACGGCGAACTTCCCTATTACAAACAATGTGTTACAATGATTATTATTAATTCTTAATGAATTATAAACCAATCGACAATTGCTGGTTAATAAAATTATTAAATAAAATAGTAAATTTATGAAATACATGTTATAATCAATCAAGGGGTTTTTGAGGTGTAAATAAGGTACAATATGTTTGATTTGAATCTGTATTTATGTATTATACTTCTGCTGTGCTTAAACCATAAGGCCGTTTTTTATTGCGTAAACCCCTGAGGGTTTACGCAGTATATATTGGACGAGTGATGTAGTCTTTAGGAACACCGGATGTTATTCGGAACACTTCTGTTCTTTCCATGACCACCTTTCAAATACATGCGCAATAGCTATGACCACTTTTCAAATGCATGCGCAATAGCTTACTAATCTGTTGAATATGCATTAGCATCTTCAGTTGCTATAGAGATATTTTACGTATGATCTGAAATTTATATAATACTTTCTTGCACACGATTACAAGCTGCTAATATTAACCTACATGCGTAGTATTTTAATTAGTCAAACGATGTAACCAGCTGTGCTAGATATGAGATAAGATTTCATGTAAACAATGCGCTTTATATTCTGAACGAGAATAATTAAAAATAAAATATTTAGAAAGAGTTTTAGTAGCATTTTATTTTAGATTTTACGTTAAGTGAAGATGTACATGTTTTTTATACTGAAATTAAAGGGAAGTCTTTCTTGCATATGATTAAATTACAGTTGTTTTTTTTTGTTTGTTAAATGTTGCAACTTTAATAAAAAAAAAATGGTTATTAAAAATAAAATTAAATAGATATTAAAAATGAAAAAATAAAATATTTTGAACGAGAACAATTAAAAAAAAATCTTTAAAAAAAGTATTAGCACTTTTTGAAATTTTACGTCTAGGATAGACCAAGGACATGGGAATCATAAATTCTTGCCTCAAATAGGTGTAAAAACGAGGATTTTTCAAAAAAAAAATCCTCTAATTGAAAATAACGTTAAAATTAATTATGAAAGTTATGTCCGTATCTATTTCATTAATATTGCAAATTTAAAGTTATTTAAACAAGGAGGTCACATAATCACCTCTGAATCCTTTTCGTCATTAAAATGCGACTGATAAGTATAGATATTCAATATGAAAAGGGGGGAAATAACCGTGACTGAAATCTAAATCTAAAATTTGTTTAAAAAAAATACACATTTGACCATGTGACATATTAGGTTAGTTAGGTAAATGACACAATTTGAGAGTAGCCTAGTCCAGTGATAACCAGCGAGTTCCGTTCCGTAATGAAAATTTCTGAAGCAAATTTTCCCTTTTCATACGCGTTTAGAAGGTCGCACATTAATTCCGAAGAAGCAACATAACCCGTGAACAAGGCCATATAACTGCTCAGATGTTATAGTGGAATTGGCCAGCTTTGCAGTGTCAGAAACAATTTCAAAACATCAGTTTCGTCACGCTTCATTCGAGTTTTTCTGAGTTCTTTTTTGGCGGATGTTTCAGGGTTAACCATTCCTACCAAATCTCGACATATTAAGGATATTGAAGCTCTTTCATGGGCATAATTTTAGCAACCAACGTTATCAGAATCTTTATTTAAACTGAAACCAACAAAGTCATTTTTTTTTTATCTCTAAGAATCCGAAGAAAGTAAAAAGTATTGCCAAATCCCAAAATCTGACTATTTGACATTCGTTCAAAGCGATGTTTGAGGATTGAATGACTTAACAATCTTAAGTCAATCACAACATAGCTAAAACACAAAATGTTATCAAGCACACCTTTATTGAGTTCGATAGAGAGCACCTTTTCTGAACGCAAAAAAAATCCCCTTAATTTACATTTTTTCATAAATATTTCGTTTCACATTCACAATGCTTATGTGTGAATACATTGTGCATGTTGTATACTGAATCAAAGACGGTAATTTGATGATTTCCGGTATTTCACCAGTATTTGCACGTACATATATTTTATCAAATAATTCATATTTTAGACAATGTGTAAATACTGCAAATGATTTAAACATTGCATAATGATTAATTCTCAAGTTTAATTAACTAAAACGTGTAATTGTATAACGAATTTCTTTATAAAAGAAGAAAATATGCCTTAATTTGAACCCAACAAATCGGATTGTTTGTAATGTAAAAAAACATTTCTTTTTATACAATAAATCTTCCGAGTTACATTTTATATGAAAGTTTTGTATCTGTTTTAGTTGTTTAAACCTATATTTTTTTTAATCGCTTTATATTAAAAATTTTGATTAAAAATTACTTAGTCGTGATTGCTAAATGAGGGGACCATTGAAAGGGACGTTTTTAATCCTCTTTTGGACACTTTTATTTTAGTCTTAACACCTTGTATTTTATCAATACGAAAATGAAGTTGAATTCTATCCAAAAAAATCGCAGTACCCTGGGGTGTATCACAAACTCCTTAACTAGCACGCTTTTGAGAACTAGCTAATGGACTATAGTGTATGAAAAATATATACATGTAAAACATAACAATTAAGTATAAAACTATAACAGTTGTAAAAAAATGCTATGCTTGTGTGTAACAAATATATACATGTAAAACATAAGTGTTTATGAAAATCGTAGGTCCTGTCGGTCCTGACCGTCAAAAATATACAAGGTCCCACCACTACTACATGTCGTGGTGGTCCGAATGTCCGAATTAAATTTCATGCTTCCAAGTTTTTTTATAGATTGGTATTCAGTTGTAGCAAAACGGTAAATATTAAACTACGATTGGTTGAAATTAGGTTAATTATGCCGGGGAGATACTAAATGTGAATCGATGTATAGGCGAATGAAAAATATCCGGAATTTAACAATATTTTAAAAACAATTCGAAAATCTGAAACATTTTATTCAAAGGTATCAGATGGTATATAATGGCTAAGGTAGCCGTACGGAAACCCTGATTAAAGTTGATTAAGTAATTTTTCTTCGTCATCTCCCCATAGGAAATCCCTCATAACTGCGAACATGTATATTATCTATTGATATAATTTATAATTTCGTGTTTGTTTTTAAGTTATTACTATATGCCTTTAGTTCTCTTTAAGCCTAAATTGTTTCCATGTTCTGATTTTTGTCTATATATTTTTTTAAATTTGAAGTTGATGTACACGCGATTGTCGTACCTTATGCAAATGTACTCTTGTTTTTTGATTTGTGGGTTATTTTGGCGGGAGATTAGGGGCGGGGAATCTCTCAAAATGACATCCAAAATTTATATATTCATGTTAACAAATGGTGTTAACCTAGAGATGGGTTGGACTTAAAAATTATTTCTTGTGCAGTCTATAAAATGCACAAGTATTCTAAACCGTCATTAATTTCTTGTCTCAAAAACAAACAAGTATGGACTCACAATCTCGACTGTTAATTTTACAAAATACGCGCAAGGGAAGGGTAGAGTTTTCCCGAAGATATTGGAATAAAAAAAATGTAGTGTTGCAGAAATCGTCAGCTGGAAAATATTAGCTAAACATTTATGATAACAGGCCGCAGTATGGGGATTTGGGGGGGGGGGGGGGGAGGAGAGATTTTAATGACATATGAAGAAGGTCTTGAATTTGCAGAAATTGTGAAGGCAATGGAGCCGCTAAATTGATCGATTGATTGTTGGTTGCTTAACGTTTAGTGGCAAATATTTCATGCATATTTAGGACGAGAACAAGTTCACAATTAATAATATAGGTAGGTTGATACAATAGAGGCCATCTGGTATGATGGTCGGGGAAATTTTAACTGCCACTGGAAAATAAGGGTATATTGGATAGAGACAGAAATTTAGCCTTGCAACAATGAGTTGTTGCAAGGTTTCTTAACGTGCAAAGAGCGTGGCACTCTCTTTACACGAGGCATCGGATTTAACGTCCCTCTTCTGACCGGACGACTGCGAACTTGATACATCCTGCACAGCCAAACGGACGCCCCACTTCGGCAAGCGTTTTACCGCCGGTCGGGAGAAGACCAAGTGACCATATTTCTATACCCCAGTCACCCTTGGGGGTTGGAGCCGCCAAAAGACGAGTAAGTCTTTTTATAACATACATTTTTCAGAAATAAAATAATTCACAAAAATAAGACAAAAAAGGGGGTTACCGATAGTTTTTTTTTTGTTACCAGAAGGTTTTCAACAAGAGTGAATATGACACTCTATATTACCACAAGGTCTATACCATAAGGTATTCAACAAGAGTGAATACATAACGTGACAGGTTTTTTTTTAAAGTAATGCATTCAAGGGGATGGGGGGTGGCAAGTTAAAAATCTGATTTAAAGCGGACTTCTAAAATGAATCTAATTCTAAATATAAGTCTAATTCTTTTTTCGAAGAACACATTTTCGTATAAAACGTTAAAAAGAAAAAAAAATCAATAAATTTACATAAAAATAGATAAAATCAATTGAAAAAGTAAAAAAAAAAATTTAGGAGGATGAACAGCAGGAGATTCAATCCCAACCAAGTTTCCATGCCCAGATGATTCAATCCCAACCAAGTTTTCTTGCCCATAAGATTCTATCCCAACTAAGTTTCCTTGCCCAGGAGATTCAATCCAAACCAAGTTTGCTTGCCCCAACACTTGAAGAAAATAGGCCACAACAACCCCAAAAGAGGGCAGCACAACCGCCATATACGGCGGTGCCTATGAAACAGACCAAGCAGGAAGAATACATCGTCTTTTTTTGTTGGCTACTCTTCCTTGCGGAAACCATGGGGTGAATTATATTCTTTCAGCAGAGTGCACCCGTCTGCTTTGTGTAAGTGTTCCCCTTTTCTTGCGTTGTCTTTTTTCCCCGTCTGGTATGTATTTCATGTGATATGAAGTCAATGTTATACTTTATTGCTATTTGTTGTGTTATGTGCAAGTGTAATTTTTTTTGTATGAATAAATTGTGGTACCTTGGCGGGAAATTTGTGGGTGGGTAAATTTCCCAAATTGACTTTTCAATTTTTTATTCTTCAAAATGGACTAATGGTATGATATGAAGCTTTTTATGATGGGTGGAGTTTTTGGACAAGGGGTTGGTTTCATTGCATCTAACAGAGAGTACATATATAAAGATTTTCTCATATTTTTTTTTTAATTTCTACATTTACACTCATCATGTCTTCACAAAATGGATCCAGATTTGTCTTTATGGAAATGGAAAAAAGAGTTTTCACACAGATTTGGAAACCAAAAAAACTGGTGTTTTGCAACGATCCGCTATGGGGAATTTCATTAACATAAACGATAATCGACCAAATTTTAATGGTAGATTGTCCCTCGCATTGGAGGAAGCGGTCCAATTTAGTGAACTGGTTAGCCAGCTGGAAATGCTGAGGAATTTTTTTAAAGTAAGTCTATTTACATTATTAAATATGTGGTATGATTGTCCAGTGAGAAAATATTTTAATATATAAAACTTATAAAAAAAAATATGTGGTGTGATTGACTAGTGAGAAAATGATTTTTTTTTAAAATAAAGTTAAGAAATTTTGGATTTTTATTTAATAATTAATAAAAAATATTTTTTATAATATGTCAATGCTGTCTTACAGCTAAGAGGGGAGGGGTGGTATTTTTTTAAATGTTGATCTTATTATATAACTTAGCAGACTTGAAAGTTGTTCTACCAAGCACATTTATTTTCGAAGAACTAACTTTCACTTAAGGAATATAAAAAAAATGAAAACAAATAAAATAAAACAAATATTTTAGGAGGAGAATAAAACAACCAGTAACTCAACTGAAGCTAGTGGATCTACAACCTTTAATCCAGAACCTTTTGTTTCTCCAACCTATAAACCAGAACGTTATATTCCATCTTCAAGGGGATCAGCAGAAATGCCTCCCCCACCTTCATATACGGCACAAAAATAAAGAAAAGCAGAAGATTCTTATCCTGGTGATCTTATTAGCCTATTGAATGATATAAGCAAATGATTGTACTCTTTGTATGAGGAGTTTGTTTCAGGCGTTCCATTAAAAATTTTAAGAAAACTTCATAAAATTATATTTACAATAAAATAACATACTAAATTATAAAATAAAACATACAAAGTTTAATCGTATTTTGAAATGTCCATAAGCATAACTCTTAATATGATTAGTCCAAAATCTCTTCTCATCAAAATTCGATAATCCTTTTTTAACAAGAAGTTAAGAAGTTTGAGGATTTTTTTTATATATGTCTGGAAAAGAAAGGAGAGTTTGGCAGAGAGATTTGTCTGGGAGTGGATGAATTTAGCAAACTTTCACTCATAGTGAAAAAAATGGACACAATAAAGAAAGAGCTGGAGAAAAGGGTAAGTTAATTTTATGAAAATAATCTAAAATATGAAGGAATATAATTAAGAAGATGTGGTATGAGTGCATCTGAGACAGCTCTCCATCTATGTCACAAAGTAGTTAAAGTAAGAGATTAAACCTATACGGTTAAAGTATTTTATTGTCACACATGATTTTGATTACTAGAATTAGTTTGGCATTAGTTTTCTGTGCAGGATAGAATTCTATATTTTTTTCTAAAATGAAGACATTTACACATGTCAAAGAGTCATCTACCCAACTAAAATATGCCCCGTTTCCATTCTTTATTCGTTAATAAATTCCTATTTTGTTTTCAGGACAGAGTAAGTGATAAAGAACAAAAGAAAGAATCAAAAGTGAGTGTTTGCGTGTGTGTGTAACTTTTAATTCCACAAAAAAAACCGTTATATTTTCTGATAAATAGTTAAAATAAAAATTTAAAGTATTAAACTAAACATTTTATCATCATTTATTATCGAATGTTATTGTTTGGTATATATATATATATATATATATATTAGCGTGTTAAGTAATATTCTTAGACATTTATATATATATATTCTTTACCTTTTAGAAAAAGGTGGTAAACGCAAAGTTGAAGAGAGAGAGAAGAAGCAGTACAGACTAAAAAGGTAGGAAAAAAAATCAAGATTTAACGAAAATAATTAACACATCTACATCATCTCATTTAACCGATCATATTTTTTTTTTTGTAATGGAAAATAAAATAAAACGAAAACTAAATATTATATATATTTATTTATCATATGAAACGTTAATGATACATAGTTGTTTCTTTTACAGAAAACAAAGAAGAACCCATTTATTTCCGACGAAGCAGGAGAAGGAGAAGAAGTACAGACTAAAAAGGTAAGGGAAAAAAATAAAAGATTTAACGAAAATAATAAACACATCTACATCTTCTCATTTAACCGATCATATTTTTTTTTGTAATGGAAAAAAAAAAAAACGAAAACTAAATATTATATATTTTTTTTATCATATGAAACGTTAATGATACATAGTTGTTTCTTTAACAGAAAACAAAGAAGAACCCCTTCATTTCTAACGAAGCAGAGGATTGATTGTTGATTGATTGTTGGTTGCTTAACGCCCAGTGGCAAATATTTCATGCATATTCAGGACGAGAACAGGTTCACAATAAATACAATAGGTAGGCTGTACAATAGAGGCCATCTGGGATGATAGTCGGAGAAATTTGGACTGCCACCAGAAAAGGAGGGTATATTGGATAGGGACAGAAATTTTGCCTTGCAACAGGCCACCTACGGACCCCTCAAAGAGTTGTTGCAAGGGTTCTTAACGTGCAAAGAGCGTGGCACGCTCCTTACACGAGACATCGGATTTAACGTCCCCCTTCTGACCGGACGTGACTGCAAACTTGATACATCCCGCACAGCCAAACGGACGCCCCACTTCGGCAAGCGTTTTACTGGCGGTCGGGAGAAGACCAAGTGACCATATTTCTATACCCCAGTCACCCTAGGGGGGTCGAAGCAGGAGAAAGTACAGTAAGTATTCATTAAGTCATACGTTTTAATCTTTACAAACTATCTATGAATGGCACAGTCCTCTTTAGATATTTCCATTGAAGTCGTGAAAGTTGAATGGTATGATCAATCACTCTGCATACAGATTTACTTACTTATCATCAGAACAAACACCAATGTACATTTTATCCGTTTAAGGAAATCTGTGTTGTATAACACATGCACTATCCTTTTTTGCTCTTTCATTTTGTTTAACATATGTAATGCATGGTATTGTTGCCATGTGTATAAATCCCATGAAACATATAACTGTAGTGTATGCAAGCATTAATATGCCTATGCGCTTGATAAGTTTCATGTGTGAATTGAGGAAAACAAAATCATCGTTACTGTCATTTTCCGTCGTTACTGATACATCCATGTGATTATTTTCTTCACTTCTTTTCATGTTGAAATGTTTTGAATAAATGAAAGAAAATATCATAATACGTTTGTCTGTAAATGAAAGTTGCTTATTTGTATCTTATATTTTTTTAGAGGGGTGGTTGTAGAACAAAAAAGACGGAGAGCTCCGAAGAAGAAGAATCAGATGAAACAGAAGAAGAAGACAGTGACTTTTGAAAAAAAAAAAAAAATGATGTCAATAAATACTTTAGAACTTATGACGATAGAAAAAATAGTAGTCATATGTATCGATTTAGATAGTGTTAGCGTTAGAGATGTTTTAGTACAGTTGACAACGCCAATAATAGAAAAAATGTCAACTTATCTTTTTGAAAAACTTTGGGATGATTTTAGTTTTTCTTTACAAGATATTTACATCGTAAATGGAGAAATTTTGGAGCAAAGAAATTTATTAACCCATTTAAATGGTTATTTAAATATCATTAAAAATGCAGGATTTAAAACTTTAAATGAAATTATAATTGACTGTTTAGATTTTAAAATAACACAATTTAGAATTTTACGTAACATTTTCCCCAAATTATTTTTATATTTTATATTGTATTATAAGAAGTAAACAAGATCTGTAAATTCCAGCTGAACAGAACTTCGTGTTTTTATTTAAATGTACTATTTCTGAAACCCTTGTGGTATGATAAAGTCATAAACACGAACAGCATAAAAAGTACTGGTTATCTGCCTATCATACAAAGTTTCATCCAACCTCTCGCTAAACCAAGTCGAGTTAGTCAAACCCCAAAACAACACCGAAACCAACTATAAAAAGTGGTGCAGGACAAGAAACATTTCCGGTGGATGAAGCTTTGAAGTGGCAAGACACCCAGACGATCACGGAAAAACAACAAGATGAATAACCTCCAAGGATTCCACCCACTATCACCAGCACCCGGAACAAAAGTTGGAGAAGGGACGATAGCAAAAGAACTCAAAAGTATAACAGAAAAAGAAACGGAGGAAGCACATCCAGATACTAGTGAAAACCTGGATCAACCAGACGAACAGGGAGCTGCAGCGTCAGTGCCGAAAACAACAGAAACAGTAACAGAAGGTGCAGGAGTAGAGTTTGGAAGCAAGACTCAAAGTAAATATCAATTTAATTTTATACCTAATGTTAACAATGTACCACCAAAATTGAATTATAACTTTCCAACTGTTAAAAGTCATCCAACAACGTCTACTGCTAATTATTCAAATTTCCCACCATTGATAAATTCAAATCCGGTTGTTAATTATCAACCATTAGTTCAGGCTGCAAGAATGCCTAATGTGATTTCACTCACAAAATTTACAACAAAAACAATCAGCCAAGCAATGGTGGACATTGTTTATGCAATGGGTTTTATACCATTCAATGACAGAAGCAGCGACTCTCGCAGCATTTCCATTTCAGTTAGGAGACAATGTTTTACAATGGTATTTAAATTCAGACGACAGTGTTCGGACATCATTGAATAATTTAAAACAAGCTTTCTTAAATAGATTTTCTCCTGACAAAACGTTGTTTGATACAAATGTTTTATGTATTAAGCATTACCGGGTGAAAATGTGGATGACTATGTTCCAAGGGTAACCAAACAAACTGCTGAATGTGACATACCGGCAAAAATGATTGTTGTTATTGCTATATAAGGTTTACGAGGACCTCTTGCAAAAATAGTAATGCCACAGAAATCCAAATCAATGGAAGAGTTGCGAGAAATGACTTTGTTGGCTGAGAAAAACTATTAAATGTACTGAATCACCAGATGAATCACTTTCAGCAACTATTGTAGGGATGCAAGCTGAAATCGCAAATTTATCTGTAAAATTAAGCGTGGCATCTTTGGCAGCCATTTCAACAATTAATAGAGGAGATTCTGGCACTTCACACAGACAAAATAATTTTCAAAGTCAGCCAAGAAATACCAATTCAAATTTTATTTGCTTTAGATGTAATAGACGAAATTGCGATCTCAGCAGGTGTCCAGCTAAAAATAAGATTTGTTATAATTGTAATAAGATAGGTCATTTTGATTCGGCATGTAGATTAGGGCAACGATCAAATAGAGGTCAACAATACACGAGTTCAAGAAATACAAATAATGCATATAAAAGAAATCAAAATCATTATCCACAAACGTATCCTATTCAACAACAATCATACCCAGCTATTTTGATATGACCCGAATTATCAAAATCAGCATAATTCACGCTAAGGATACGAGCCTATCCTAGATAATAATTTTCGGGGTAGGCACCAAGGCAGAGTCGCGGATATAAATCTTACATCATCAATTGAGGCAAAGAATAAGATAAACATTAAAATAGGCAATTCAAAAACCCCAGCTTTGATAGACTTTTTGGGTCAGAATTAACATTAGCACATTCCGATTTCTTTTATAAAACTATTTTTTCGGATTACAAGTAAGAAAAGCCAGATTTTAATATTATTAGAGGAGTAGGAGGTCGTCAATTAGTTTTGCTGGGAAAAATAGTTCTACCAATTGCTATTGCTGATTAAAAGTTTACATTTCCTGTTCACATTGTACAAGGCTTGAAACATTCATTCATAATAGGAATTGATTTTATGGAAAAATATGATGTTTCATTGAATTTTTCAAAAAGAAATTTGTATATTGCGGAAACAGCTACAGTATGTACCATAAATGAAAACAAAGGTTTTGCAAGATCACAAAAGAACCTAAAGATAAAGCCTTAAATCAAATTGATATTCCAGTAAAAATTTCAAAATGTGTTGAAAATCAAGTTATATTATTGAAACCAGTAAAACAATTAGAAAATGCGAATTTAATTGCAGCAAAATGTTTAGTAAAAGTTAAACGAGGAAGAGCTATGTTCAAACTTTGTAATCCTACTGACAGTGAAATTTTATCAGATATAATACTATTTTAGCAACCATTTCCGATATAGATACATCTTGCACAATACCATTAGAACAAAATGAAGCTTCCATAAATAACCAAAAACATCAAAATTTCCTTAAAATTACCAAACCAGGGGCAGCAACCCAACAAAGGGTTGTCCGATTCATCTGACGGATAGATATTGACCTAATTAACAATAAACCCCAATGCCAGATTTGCTTTAAATGCTTTGGTTTTTGAGTTATAAGCCAAAAACTGCATTTAACCCCTATGTTCTATTTTTAGCCATGGCGGCCACTAGACACATTTTTTAAACAAGATACTCTAATGATGATTGTGGCCAAGTTTGGTTTAATTTGGTCCAGTAGTTTCAGAGGAGAAGATTTTTGTAAAAGTTAACGACGCCGGACGCAAAGTGATGGGAAAAGCTCACTTGGCCCATTGGGCCAGGTGAGCTTAAAATTGAGAAACCATATATATGGGTTTAAAAAATGAATTGTCTATGTTGTTGGATGTTTTTTGAAATATCTAAAGACATTTGTTGTTGTATTCATCTTGTTTAATACATTTGTGTAATAAAATGCACAAGTTTCCATTATTTGATGTCTTTATATAAATAAAGTTATCTTGACATGCTATATAAAGAGTTTTTATAAAATGTTATACCTGTAAATAATATCTAATTTCATTTAACTTTATGACATATAATGGGGATTATTAGTAAAAAACTAGATATAGTTTTAAAGAAAAACACCAAAACAAAAAAAATATATGCATACCTAATTTATTTCACAAATATTCACAAACAAATTACATTGTACAATATCGTAGTGTATTAATTATCACGAACTATGAATGTCGGAGTATAGAGGAAATATGCAATCAACTATGTCTTAAGCGTTCCGGCAACCAAGTGACATTCTGGACTTCGTACAGGTAAGCTATAATTGTATTGTTCCCCAAGGCATTTAACTTGTCAAACAGGCCTACTCCTGAATATCATAGAATGTTCATGTATCCATCTCATCATCTATCCATCTATTTCATTATCCAAAGTCTGGAAATTATTGAATGGTGTTAAAATGTTTCAACCAACATGGAAATCAACAAATTTTTATAAATCACCTCTGTATTACAGCAAAAAGGCACTACTTTACAATTAAGATACTGCCTTTTATAAATTGAACATTTTGACTGTTAATCTTTTTCTATTTTTGGTACTCCGTTGACGGTAAGTGTAACACTATCGTGTTCCAGAAGGATGATACATATTATAATCATTTTAAATATAAATAAAATATAGACAATTATAGACTACAGCGAGAGATTTAATGACTATGTAAAATTTATGTTGCAATTAACTACTTATTCAAAAATTATGCCCAGTTAAATACGGAAGACCACATTTATTTTAATCAATATGTGATTATCTAAATTATGTCCAGTTGAACTTTTCCTTTAACTGATTTAATTCTGATAACGGAAGTAAAGGCGAGTTTGATTTGTAAATGGGATCATTACAATTCATATTATAACTTTAATTCACATTTTTATAGAATGGTATACATATGAACATGTTTGTAGTTTCGACCAATTAAATACTTTCCATCGGACCTA
The DNA here is from genome assembly GCF_963676685.1 of Mytilus edulis. Classification (NCBI taxonomy): domain Eukaryota; kingdom Metazoa; phylum Mollusca; class Bivalvia; order Mytilida; family Mytilidae; genus Mytilus; species Mytilus edulis. Next base: position 51,875,486 of record NC_092354.1, read on the forward strand.
GTCGTTTTACCTTGCTGCTCAGTCGACGTTTGTTTGATACCGCTCCCGAGTTCTTTGCTACTGCAGGGTTACATAAATAACTTTCCCAATACCTGTTTTTCAGACACTGTCTCACTTTTCGGCCAAAACTGCAACGGCAATTTAAATTTTGCCATCAGCAACAACGGTTCCAGACCCATCTACTACACCAGTTTCAATGACATATGCAACAACCGCAGCATTAGAAATCTCAGCAAGGACATCCATACCTTGTATGAACATATCTAATATGTCTTCCATCTTAAAGATTGAAAATTTTAAAGTTGACAATTCGCAAAATCCCGAAACCTGGATTAATATTTGTAAACAATATTCATTTATTATTCCCTGAGTCACTTCACCTGTCAAATTGGCTTACTTCTGAACATCATATAATTTTCATTTATCTTTTATTTTTTATTTGTTATTTTATATGCGTTTTCTTTCATAAATAAATACACACCGATATAACTGTTTTCTTGGATAAGTGTTACTTTGCATATGTCTGTTTAGATCTACATATTTTTATATTATTTGCTTTTCAGAGAACAACTGGAAAGGCACGTGGACAAGATTCAACAAAGGTGTTGAGAGGAGATTCTCCCAGGTAAAACAGTTAAGACATATATTTAAAAATGCAACTGGAAAAAAAGCATTTAAAAATAGTTGACATGTTGCTGGGCATGGTAACACAATTAGACACATAAATCCAAAGAAGACAGACACTATAAACAACATTGTCATTGTGCCAATTCAGTATTTGTACTTGTACTTGTATTGTTTTTTAATAACATTTTGAGTACTAGAAATGAATTGCACAAAAAATACATTACGTTAATTTCCAAAAGTCATTTGCTCATGCTGAAAATTATCGATAGTAGACACATTAAAAATCCTACTAATATAATAATTTAGTAGCTTCAAAATGTTAATTGATTCTGTAAACTCGCAACTAGTTATGTTCAACAGGTAAATACTACGTTGTATAATTCCCTGAAGCAATTTACTTGTCAAAATGGCCTACTCCTGACTATCATATAATTTGCATTGATCCATTTCAAATTTCTCTCTCTGTATATATATTTTCGAAAAAGAAGATGTGGTATGAGTGCCAATTGGACAACTCTCCATTCAATTCAGAATTTGTATAGTAAAAGTAGACAACTACAGGTCAAAGTACGTACGGAATATTGAAACTTTTTCGGAAGTCCATCCTATTTGCAGGGTCACTGCATAAAAAATATTATAGTTCCAGATAATTTTTAAAAATGCGTATTTTTATGAAATATTATCAATTTAATTATGTTAGGTTTAAATATGTAACTTTGTTTTAGTAAAACAAAACTAATAAGGATAAAAGGTAAAAATTTGTATTCATACTGCCATAAGCTGAAAACAATAAGTTTTAAAAAGTCCACTTGAATCACTGAACAACAAACTATAAATGGCATTATACTTTCTAGTTTAAAACAAATCAAACAGATACATATATAAGTAATATATATTGTGTTGCACCAGCAAATATTTTTGCCTCGTCGACAAAATTTTTGTTGACGTTAGCTAAATAGCATAATATAATTGTTGAAAAATATCAAAATATTGATTGTTAATTTGTAAAATATAAAAAGAAATTTGTTTTATGTGTATTTATAATTGTATAAGAGGTAAACTCAGAATCAAAGACACCATTACATGAAATTCCAACATTTTTAGTAAATTATACCACATATTTGATTATTCATTTAGATGGTACCTTAAATCGATCATATTCTTAAGATAATTGTATGGAATGTATCGCCAAACTGCCATCGGTATTTAACTATATTTCTGCATTTCACTGTAAATAGTTATCAAAGGTACTAGGATAAATTTGACCACATTTTTGATAATTATATTTGATGTTACCTTAAATCGGTCATTTGCTTAAGAAATGAATCTAATAATTATCAAGGACTATATACGTCCCTGTAATTATGTATTGACAATTGTTATACAAATATTCTTTGATTTTTAATTCGTAAAATATAAAAAGTTCCAGTTCAACTGGAATGTGTACAGACTACAAGTATTTAGGCCTTATATTTTCTGCTTCAGGGGTCTTCTACCGACCGTGCCAGTATAGGTAGTCAAGGTCGTTAAAAACTTCCATTTGTTGTTCAGGGGTCTTCTCCCGTGGGAGACAGGATGGAACAAAAAGAGTATAAAAGGCTATTATTAACTATGCAAAGATGTTACTCGTTCACATCCAAAAATTATTGCCAGTCTACATCTATTTGATCACATGATCAAACCTATTTCTTTATATTACTCTGAAATTTGGGGTTCGCTTAACCCAAAGAGTAGTAAATTTGTCATTTGATCAAGAAATCGGTCTCGTATGTATTGACAATTATATTAGAAGTAAACCTTGAACCAACGACACCATAATATGAAATTGCAACATTTTCAGTATATTGTACCACATATTTAATAATTCATTCAGATGGTACCTTAAATCGACTATATTCTTAAGATAATTGTATGGAATGTAACACCAAACCTGCCATCGATATTTTGATATTTTTCTGCATTTCACTGTAAATTTGACCACAATTTTGATAATTGTATTTGATGTTACCTTAAATCGGTCATTTGATCAAGAAATTTGTTTTATGTGTATTTATAATTGTATTAGGAGTAAACTTAAAACCAAAGACACCATTATATGAAATTGTAACATTTTTAGTAAATTATACCACATAATTGATTATTCATCTATGTGGTACCTTAAATCGGTCATTTGATCAAGAAATTTGTTTTAAGTGATTGATTGATTGATGGTTGCTTAACGTCCAGTGGCAAATATTTCATGCATATTCAGGACGAGAACAAGTTCACAATAAATACAATAGGTAGGTTGATACAAAAGAGGCCATCTGGGATGATGGTCAAGGAAATTTGGACTGCCACTAGAAAATGAGGGTATGTGGATAGGGACAGAAATTTTGCCTTGCAACAGGCCACCTACGGACCCCTCAAAGAGTTGTGACCCAGTCACCCTTGGGGGTAGAAATTTGTTTTATATGTATTTATAATTGCATTAGAAGTAACCCTAGAACCAAAGACACCATTATACGAAATTGTAACATTTTTAGTAAATTATACCACATATAAGATTATTCATTTAGATGGTACCTTAAATCGATTATATTCTTAAGATAATTGTATGGAATGTATCACCAAACTGCCATCGGTATTTTACTATTTTTCTGCATTTCACTGTAAATAGTTATCAAAGGTACCAGGATAAATTTGACCACATTTTTGATAATTGTATTTGATGTTACCTTAAATCTTTCATTTGATCAGGGAAATGTTCTAATATGTATTGACAATTGTTATACAAATATACTTTGAGCTAGTCCACCTTTATCTTACAATTGCAACTTTTGTTATTAAAATTTACCACTTTTTTGATATTTCATTCATATGTTGCCTTAAATCGACCATATTCTAAAGATATGTGTGGAGAATGTAACACCAAACCTGCCATCGATATTATAATATTTTTCTGCATTTCACTGTAAATTTGATCACATTTTTGATAATTGTTTTTGATGTAACCTTAAATCGGTCATTTGTTCAAGAAAGGAGTGGGTCCGGTAAGGACCGATTTTGGAAAGAGGGCACTAAGTTTGATGGGCCTCCAGGAGAGGAACTATTTCAGCCAGTCTTTACTGAGGATGAGACACGGGCGGCCTTATCCTCTTCTATTGATATGGAGATTACAAGACCTGATGCCTGGCGCATAACTTATGTGGCACCAATTTACAAGTTGATAATGTTTGGCTAAGGCCCTTTGTTGTGTTAAGACATTTAGTGATTTTTCTTGTTGCAAGCCAGGAAATAGTTTCAATGGAAATATTTCATAATTTGTTAACTTGTTCAGAAGTTCAAAGTGAGTCATGTTTGTTGTTTCTTTTCATAAATTTCACAGGGCTTAAAATCGTATATACAGCCGTACCATTTCAACGTTTAACTGCTGCTTTATTTTTGTAATAATTATCTTAAAATGTTTTAGATAGGAAGTAAAATAGAATTTTATTGATTCTCAGCTGATCGAAATCGATCGCCATGTAAACAAAGTCACATGACCGTCTAGAGGTCTAGGAATTCGTCTGCTTTGCATTTCTTTGAGATTTTAGTATTTTTGCAAGATCAGTAAACGTGGAAACAAGAAATTCAATTAACAATTTCCTTTTAAAATTATGTATCTAAATGATATAAATGTGTCGCCCTTGGGTTATTTTTGCACTAAGCTTGTTTACAATGAGATTACGCCATTTTTGTATCAAAGCGCTTTACCCTAAACCATGTTTTGCTTGCCCGATTAAAATTTACGTAATGTACGACGTTCTAACCTATAGTCCCGCTTTTCTTAAAGTCATAGCTAATAAAGCGCAACACCCGGGCAAGCTGTTTAAAACTCTTAAGTAACTCCAAATTCATGAATGTTCAGGCAATTGCCCGGCATAACTTGTCCCACCATTTTTGTTTTCATTGTTTTGGTTGGCTATTACATGTCACGTGACATATACATTTATTATATAAGAAGCGCGCTTTCATAATATGGCGAATAGCTGCCGTGGCAAAATTCTAAAAGTGACAACAGTAATAATTTTCGTAAAGAAATAACAACACAGCAGAGGTATGAATATTTATTGTAATTTTAATACCATTTAGTTCTCAGCACATCAACCCACAGAATTTAAATGGAAAATAAGGATAACAACCGTCTGTCAGTTCCTACCTTGTCCAGTTACCCGAATGTGTTAATAATGTAATCCTGCAGTTATTCCCCATCACATCGACCTTTCTAACCATAGATAATTAATAAGGGACCATATATTAGAATTTTACTAGGATAAACTGTTACTTTCGGCCTGACATAATTAGTTACATGGATGTGCCAATTGTTGGTATTTAGATGTTCCAGTCCCAATTTGGATGTGCCATCTCAATATTAAATATAGATTTTACTTACTCTGATTTATCCATGCTTCATCACCAGGCTTAGTCAAGGGTGACTTAGTTATATAAACAATGTTAGAAGAATATATCTTCTTCCTGTACTTCACCATATTATTATATTTATGTGTAAATAAATATTTAGTCCTGTGGATTATGCATTATTGTTAGTGAAATAGAAATCTCCAGTAAATGGTAAATCAACTTACAATTTCCAAATAAGCAAAGACTGGTTTCCTGACTAGGAATGGATCCTTCTGTTCATTAATCATTTTAGTGTTAGTACACTAAACTTCGTAAAAGTAAGATTATACGTTTTGGGCAGTTGTCTTGTGGCTTGGCAGATATTTCCCTGTTACAGACAGGCACAATTGGTCCATAATGGTTGACCATCCAGACACACATATATATATACACACGTTTAAAATTGGTTAATACAGCAACCTTTACCGAAACTTACCCAAATGATATAATTATATTGAAGCCTACCCCAGGTCCCTTACAATATTTGTAATATCCCTATTACAGGAAATACAGACAAATTAGATAAATATGGAGTAGTTTTAGGAGGATAGATTACAAAATGCTAAAAACATCACATATTTAGCTCCAACACCAAGGGGTACATTTGAGCATTTAGCCCCAGTCACTTGTGAACTTTAGCATGTGAAGCAAGATCTTCTATCTGTATTTTTTATTGTATTCATACTTAGTCCCTTTAGCAATTGTGTTATCCCCAAGCATTCTGAGTGCAAGGACCATAACTCTCAACAAATTTCTAACTCTATCTGTTACATGTCATGATAAATCAATATACCAAATTTTAAATCATTATCTTCAAGCTGTAAGATAAAATGTGGAAAAAACTGATATGATCAAACGCAAAACTAAAGTCCATTTAAACTTTGTGCTCATTTTGTTTCTTAAGTTATGCACTGTAATAGCATCAATTCTCAAGTCTTCATTTTTTTTCCAACTAAGTGCATACCTAATATTGGATTTAAAGGATTTTAAAAAACTGAATTGAAGTTATTTTAACATTGTATTTATGTCAATTTTTTAGAAAGCATATAAAGCCTTATTTAAAAGCGATTCATTTGAAGAGTGTGGAACTTTGTTTCACATGAAGACAGCATTAAGGAGGAATGATGTGAATGGAAATGTAAAATCCAACTACAAAGCCCATGATGAACTGTTTCTGCTGATTGTTAAAGCATTAATTCACCTAGCATCAGATGAGATAGGGGATTGCAGGGAACAGAACAAAGACATTATCCTTAGCAATGTTTTTTTCATAAATTTATGGTTTGTATAATATAATAATTTTCATATAATTATTTCATTGGTTCGATAGCAAAAGTTATTACTATACATTTATGTTCATTGAATGTAAAGATTTCAAATTCTACCTGGATGCATGCTGACTGTGACAGAACCATGAAATCAAGTATTCCACATTCCAGGAAAATTGGTTCCCAAGAAAAAAAAATGAGTCTACACTTTTTAGAATAACATATTTATACAGCTAAAATAAAAGACTGGACGGTTTCCTATGTACACCTTATGACCAAGCTTAAATAAATTGTAGGAATGACCTGGCAGATATACATAATATATGAAGACCTATTGGTGACCTTCTGCTTTTGTCTGTTCTATGATCGGGTTGTTGTCTCTTTGACACATTCCCCGTTTTCATTCTCAATTTTATATAAATAAATACTTAAACAGAGGATGAGGAAGATGAATCGTTACACATTATAAAATTGTTTGTGGATGCAAATGAATATAAACAGTATTTTATAGGTCTAGGATACAGCACAGATGATTACATTTAAAACTACTTCACAAATTTAATAACCTGGGGTATGCAAATAATGAACATGAATGACACAGCAAAGGAGGGGGACATGGAGAGACTCATAATGAATATGAAGGGAAATGCAGCCTTTTTTACAGCCACTCAGTAATGAGTAAATATTTTTCTGAGTGCATTAACACCATCTTGCAAGTAGATCACCTTTCATCCCCTCATATGAAAATGAGACAGCTAGAAGGGGCATTTATTAATACCAAAGGGGGTATTGGTAAAAACTGACCTTGTGCAGGAGCACGCCATTAGAAAGGTTTAGGTAAGAAAAATAGACTTAGCGTCCAATCACCCATGTATTGTTACTGTAATTGTACTTATGTATAAAAGTTTCCTTTTGGAATTATCTCCCTTATACTATTGATCTAACTTAAAAAAAGAAGTTGCTTTATATTTCTAATTATTTTATTATTTTAAAACATTTTCAAATTTAATATCTAAATATATGGGATCGATATTGTCTTCATGTTTGAATTTGAATATAATTATTTGTAACAAAACACAATCAAGATAAATTTGTAAGGTGAGGTGATATGAACCTGAAAAATTTCATATTATACAATTGCACACTATGAATCTAATATTGCTTATGGCCAATTAAATCTATTAAAAAAGGGCTAATATATTACTTTCATTACTTAAGCAGTAAGATATTGGGAGTAATACATGCAAACAACACCTTGAACAGATTCATAATATAAAGAAAACATCAGTCACATCTGTATTACTTATTGAATATATTTTTTATTAATATAGGAGCAAATAAAACTGAAAATGGTTCCAGGAGAGCCAGCAGCTCAGCAGACATCATACATCGAATTAGAGACAACGTAGACCATCTTCTTAGTATACATAAGTTCACCTCAAGCCATGCCAAGAAAACTGCATCTAAAGATCTGGAAATTGCTATAAACATTTTAGGTAAAGTTCAGCCATTTAAATATGTTAAGGGAAGGAAATTTGAAAGTTTTAAAACAAATCAAAAATATCAAAAATTAATTGTTCAAAGGAAAGATCTAATACATGCCATCCATAAAAAAAATTCAGAGGTTATTTTTAAATTCATAAATTTTTCTATAGTGTGTTTATAGTTTCATTGAAAATCACCTGCCTATATCTACTGAACTTTGTGTCTCTATTAAAAAAATTAGAATACCTTATTTACTGAATGTCAATAGCATATACATCATAACCATTAATTGTTCAATGCATGTAAATTTCTCTCCACTAATACTGAAAATGTAAAGAAGGATAAAGCAGTTAATTTTACTAACCCATTACAATTATTAAATTTTATTTTTGAAACTGGATATATGCCGAAACAGTGGTGTAAAGGAATACTTATTCCTGTGCAAATAAAAATTATGTAAATGTTACTGATGATTATACTGATGCTATTTTTGCCTTACAATTAATTATTACTATAAAATATTGGGGATTGAAGAAACAACTTCATTGTTGTTTTATAGATTTTAAAAGTGCTTTTGATAACTTTAATACATTTTTTTTAAATCATAAACTTGCAAAATGAGGTATCAGTGGTAAATTTCTACCAAAAGGTCAAACAAGTATAGCCAAATCCGTGAAAGGAATCAGAGCTTTGCATTAGGGAGATACATTTTTTAATTTATAATAATTTCTATCATTTTGTAACAGCTAATTTTAATATTACAAAAAATCCGTACTTTCATGCCAGTACCGAAGTACTGGCTACTGGGATGGTTATACCCTCGGGGACTAATAGTCCACCAGCAGAGGCATCGACCCAGTGGTAGTAATAAAATTAACGGTACCAATTGTCTTGCACCAGATGCGCATTCCGACAATACATGTAAAATATGTCAACATTAAAATGTAACACACACAGAAACGGACTAAGCAATAGACAAAATCCGATGAGAAATATAATATCAAAACCAAATACATGAATTTGGAATAGAAAAGTACCGTGACACGTCTTATGGTTAAGGGAATTAACACTCAAATAAAAGATAAAATAAACAACACAAAGTTGAAATGTAACACACACATAAACGAACAATAATTTAACAATGGCCATATTCCTGACTTCGTACAGGACATTTTTAAAGAAAAATATGATGGGTTGAACCTGGTTTTATGGCATGCCACTCCTCGCACTTTAATGGCAATGTTAAATATAACATTGAAATGACAACATAATATTACAGGACTAAAACACACATAAATAGGAGAACATGTATATATATATATACTATTGATTACCTGCGCTCGCAGATGTGAAAATGAACGGAATACTCTGGTTTGAGTAAAGATAACCCTGATGGACAAGTTAGTGGTCGATTACGTATTATTTGATGAAGACAAAGATAATACACTTATAACCCTGCTTGTAATAAACACAATCATGATTAAAATTATGTTCCTTGTGATGCTGACAAGACGACCAATACTGCCTCGAATCCAAGGATATACATAGAAAGTCCACCCAACAAAGATAATGCATTAAATGTGACACTTCATAAAAATACTGAATGAAAAAGTAAGTTTTGCCTTTGAATCATTTCTTTCCATATATTTCTTTCTCATCTTAACTGAGAGTGATCATTTTGTTAAGGTCAAATATACAAGATTTGTGGTAAAAGTTACCATGTATCTGATGCCTAAATCTCAACCTTTTTGTTTTGTCATCTTTGCAGTAAATAATACTAGTAATTGATTTAGAATAATAATCTTCCCAAATGAATGCGAGAACAAAGAAACTGTACAAGCTTTCTTCAGAATAATTATCTTTACAAATGCTTGTCCCCCCCAAGGGCGACTGGGGAATAGTAATAAATACGGTCACTTGGTATTCTTCCGACCGGCAGTTAAACGCTTGCCAAAGTGGGGCGTCCGTTTGGCTGTGCGGAATGTATCAAGTTCGCAGTCACGTCCGACCAGTTTGGGACGTTAAATCCGATGACTCGTGTAAGGAGAAAACCAAACCATTTGTACTCAGAAAAAAGTTCATAACTGCAGTTTGGTTTCTATGATCTATGTATCTTTGCAAAATCCTTTCCTTTTGCTGGTGATCATAATAAATGGGAACAAAATGTTTATAGAAACGTATATTTTATTTCAGAGAATATGTAACAAGAGAAGAATTCAAAGAGTTACATAAAGAGTACAAAAGTTTCAGGGAACGCGTCATCATACTTAAAGAAAATCCAGAACCTACAGCTGAGCACGTAGCTGCAGTAGAGTCATTGTCACGACACACAACATCCACTGGTCACTTATTTAACGGGAAATCTTGCAATCAGTTAGAGGACGCAGTGTGTCATTCTGACAGCCTGTTTGCATGTGTACATTATTTATTACTACAACTGTTTACAATTGATTACATACTTAGCCACAGTGTAAGTGGCCAGGCTTCAAATAGCAAATGTATGTCCAAACCAAAATTTGATGCCAACCTTAATGACACCTTGGTGTCAATAGTTCTAAAAATATTCCAAAAAGCAACTAAATGTGAAATAACAAAGAGAGTGCAAGCTGTTTGAGAAAGTACTTGCTAAAAGAGAAAAAGTTAGAGAAATAAAAAAATAATTGTTTATACTTTTTTTCTTCTTTTCTTTAAGGTCTCTGAGACAACTGAGTTTTGACTGTTAGAATCATGATGTTTCAGATTGATCAATGCTATAACCAATTGAGATTGTGGCAGACTAGCCAGCTCCCCTTGAGTGACGATGGCCTGGTTAAACCAATATTTTCCACTTCTTAGTATGAACAAAGACTAGAGGGCTCAGAGTATACATAATATGCCCCAGTAAGATGACAAAACAGAGTCAATACTCATATTATATTAACCTTTTCCTGATTGACAAAATTGTTAAATGGCCTACCATGATTAAATGGAGATGGTTGACATGATGGTTTGACAATGTTAAATAGGCCAAACATGGTTAACCATGCGTTTGACAAAAAGTTAAGTCAGCCAAACATGGTTTAATGGAGAGGGTTCGGGCCATAGCTGTACAAAATTGTTAATTTGCCCACCATGGTTAACCATGGTTAACCCATCGATAACCAATGTTGCAAACATGGTTGACCCATCGATAACCATGGTTGACCATGTTTCTAACCATGGTTATTGATGAGTCAACCCATGGTCATCAAAACAATGTTGTACGTATACCATGGTTATGACTTTCTTTTTAACAGGGGTATAAGTAGGGATAGTAATGGAAAAATTATATACATTAAAAATAAAAAAATATCAGTATTAAGTAAGACAGATCACTTTTCCATGGAGAAATCACCTTTGATTGTTTAATTCGGACAAGAAATGAAAAGTACAAACCAATTTTAAGATTATTAAATTAAAGGTATTTTGGGGTCATTTTGTCGATTTGATAGATATCCAATTGTTGGACATATTACGAGTAAATTATTCTACAATCAAAGAGGGTCAATATAATTTGTTTTTACTGTTTTTGCACATGGTTAGATAGATATTCAAAATTCTGAAGTTTTTTTTAGATAAAAAATGTATGATGAATTAAATCTGAAGTCTCAAAAGTTCATTTTTTTTCATTTTTTACCCAAAATCTTAACTTTTAGACGTGCAAAATTGACCAATTTAAGCATAAAATCATTTGTAACATGATTTTCTTAGGAAAATATCATATAAAATCGGTATCTTTTAACGTATTTCTATCAAATGTGTATCATTCAAAGTCTCAATTCAAATATTTTTATTAAAAAAAAAATTTGGTGTTTTTTTTCACTAAAAATTGCATAAAATTGTCTTTATTCTAAAGGGAAATCTAAGATTTTTTTTTTCAAAATTTTTGAGTTGATTTTTTTATCTTCATATATTATTACAAATATTTTGTGACAATAAAATGAATATATAACTGTAAAAATAAGTGACAAAAATATTTTTTTGTTACCATGGCAACCAATTTAATGCAAAAATAAAAAATTGAAATTTCGTATTTTTCCAGGACAGCAATACTTTTTCTTTAATATTTCTACTAGTTTTAAGATACATATGACACGTCGACTTGATTGACTGTATGGAGTGCACCTAAATATGTAACAGAAAGAAAAAAACAGGCTAGAAGGGTATCAATGGAAGTGAATACAACTGTTGTTCTAATACTGTCAATATGAACTCATTAAATAAGAGAAAAATACCAGTGAAAAATGACACAGTTGAATTTTGATAACAAGAAGTAAAGAAGTTATGACATTATAAGTCAATATCTAAGAATGTTATAACATTTACGATAATCAGAAATGCTTCATTTGTGTCGTCTAGGTTTTCTCAAAGGGATTAATACCACATCTCCTTATTTTATAGGTTAAAGAAATAACAGCTCAAATATTATATAATTAACTCCAGGCATCAAGCTACGGCATTGAACTATATTTTATTCTTCAAGAACACTTTCAACAGATTTCTTTTGATTAGAAAGCAGATTGTCTTTCTTCTCTTTAAGCAACTGTTTTCTTCTTTCATTGGATATTAGTTCATTGTCGTCATTACAGGCCAATAACAAATCGGTTTTTTTATTCAGAATTTTCACAAAATTCAACATTAACTGTTCTGAATTAAATTTCTTTTTATCTTTAGAAAAGAAAAAGAGTTTGTGTTCAACATTTGGAAGGATAATCACACATTTGTAAAATGTAATTTGAGCTTTTAAGGCGGATTCTTTTTCATTTTCAGTCCTACATTTCTGGAGCATTTCAGTTACATCTTGGACTGTGTTGCATGGCTGTAAATTGAGCATTTGAAGTGTATCTAATGCAGTCTGTTTATTTTTTATACTTTGAGCATCTTTCCTTGCCTTTTCGGTTTCCTTTTCTTTTAACTTTTCAAGACGGTTTTGTTTTAATTGAATTTTACGCTCATGCCATTTACTGATAAATTCAGGCGCTCGTTTCATAGCTAAAGTAATTTTAGCATTTTTAATTTCAGGATCCATTAAATCAAGCCATTCGACAGTTTTGTTGTTAACCCACATTAAAGTAGCCTCTATGTGTTCAATGGATGCATTTGGTTTAAAGTGGCGAATCTGCTTAAAATCGGCAAAGTTCTTTTCACTTGTACGATTGTGTTTTGGAACCGTTAAAGATTCTTCACGTATTGTTTCGTTATCAGTACCATGACAACCTTCGGGTAACTGATTTTTTAAGAGGCGAGACACAGTAAGATACAGATGAGTGGACATTAAACTGGCTGATTCTGAAATCACATCTGTATCTGGTAATACATGGTTTAAAAATACGGCATCAAAGATGTCATCTTTGCATGGCGGAACTTCAGGGAACAAAACAGTTTCACCTGATATTAAGTCACTTGGATCTTTTGACCACTGTTTAAATTTATTTGTAATTGTAGAAAATGTTGATTTAAATCCAAAATGTGTGTTGCAACTGTTTTGCTATCAATAAGCCTCAGAAATGGAGTGGTAATAATTTGTCCAATAGTTGCCACCGATAAAATCTCCTGAAATATCGTTTTATCTTGAAGATCAGATAGCACAGACTTTTGAAGCATATTAAGGGATGATGATGACGATTTTGAGAAAAAATCAATAATATCATTTCTGTGATAAATCACAGCACCTGCATTTTCAAAAATGATATTGAATCTAGTATGTTCAAATCTTTTCAATCTACAAGTTTTTCCTTTCGAAAAGAGATAAGTTTTGAAATCTTCTGGGCAGCCAGACGATGCATTACCACCGGACACCAAAGCACTGCAAACAGTACGTATGCATCTAACAGCTGCACTGTCCTTGTCAGACCAACTTGAAAATGTTGGAAGTTGACTTCTTCCAAGTTTACCAGTGCCATCTGTTATAATTTTTTCATATTCTTTTAAAGCTTTATTGATACTATCTCCCATATTCGCCAAAAGGTGCAAGTGACAAAACCATTGATGTATTTCAGCCGCTTTTTCTTGTTCATTTTCTGACATTGTGTCCCAGTTACTTTCAAATTTTTGCAAAAGCTCACTCCTCATTTTAACAAATTCATCATAGAAATTTTTATTAACTATATGTTGATCAGACATCATGTTTTTAATACTAAGCATTAATTTTGCATAATTTTCGTTTATATCTTCATTTGATTGTGAAACTAAATTCGCTATCTCCAAAAAATTTTCTTTAATTGTTTCGACCTGAGTCTGTGTGTCACCTCGCACGTTTTCATTCATAGCCAACGATAAGTTTGCCTGGGGAGTTGTAATTTGAAAGCCCAAAAAGTGTCTCTGTGCGTCCGATGTACCATCAAAATGTAATGTGTTCGAATTTTGACTGCGTAATAATACTTCACCAATTTGCATTTTTGCTAGTAAGTTAGATTCCAAAATCATTCTTCGATTAGAAGATTCAGACGGAAGTTTCAATTCATCAACCCCCAATAAATGTTTAAGCACTGAGTTTATAGTTTGGCCGATATGTTTAACTCCTACACCAAAAGAATGCAAGTCTTGAACCACTTGACGGACAGCTGGAAGGTACTTCCCATCGGAAAATGTATTAATAGAAATTTGATCATCAAGAAGAACAGTGACCTGTTCCGTCAAACTAGCAATGTTCCTGTCTCTTTCGGAAACTTCTTTTTGGAGTTTTGATATCAGTTGTTTTTGTTCCGAGTCGTTTTGTTTTAATTCATTATTTTGTCTCTTATAGTAAGTTAAATGTTTTACTGTCTTCCTTTTTTCGGCTTCAACAGTTTTGGATTTGTCTATATCAAGTTTTAATTTCTTTATTTCATTCTTCTGTGAACAAATTACTTTTTTGTGGTAGCTTTCACGTTTTTGAGAATTTTCTAAGTTCGTGATAGTTGAATCGATTATTAGTTTCCTCCAGCTTAGCACTTTGAGTTTTGTACTTTGATTCAATTCGGAATAACTTTGATTTTAACGAATGTATTGTATGATCATTGTTATTGCATTCTCTTACAAGAACATCTATTTCCGTTTGCAGTTCATATATTTCGTCAAGTGCCATTTCATATTGCAATTTTAAGTCAGCAGCAATTTCAGATGAAATTTCTAATTCAGATTCCATATTTTGCATTTCAGTTCCTACTTTTGATAATTCAATTTGAAATTTCTTAAATGTGTCTAACTTTCTTTTCGTGGCGTTCAAGTTTGGTTGTTTTGTACTGCTGGTATTTGTCGGTAGAATAAAATTTGAATTTAAAAGGTGCTCTAAGTCATAATTTTTCTGATTTTTTTGTAATTTATCTCGCAGTTCAGTGAGTTTCTTATATTTTTGTCTAAGAGCAGCTACAGATGATGGTGGAGATTCCAGTTTGAAGTTTGGTAAAATGTGCTTGTAAATTTCATGTATAGTATGGTGCTTGGACATAGCAGTAAACATGGACAAGAAATCTCTATTTGTCATTCGACCATTAACAGTAAATTTAACATTACAGTTTGTATAAAGTAGGGATACTTTCTGGTTCAGTAGGTCAGAAGATTTGTCACATCGGGAAACAACTTTTAACATGTGCCGTTTCAAAGAATCAACTCTGGGAACATGTATATCTGGCCATATAATCTCAAGTGCAGTAATAATATTGTTTGGTGACAAATTCAAAAATTCATTTCTCTCGAAAATTGCAGATAATAGTAAATAGGTTATTTCCATTTTGTTTGTGCAAATGCCTATTTCATCTACTTGTAAATCTGTCAAAACAAAAGAAATGAGAAAATATTTAGATGTAATATATTTTGGTTTTCGTATCTAATAAATAATTGTTATTCAATTTTTTGCAGACCAGATTATAATTATAATTTATTTTATCGCATTATATTTTACTTTCTAACAAGATGCATGCAGAATTGAAGATTCTATCCTGTCTAGATTTTACATAGGATAAATACGGATTTTATTTTCATACCATGCAAGCCAAAAGCCTGTCCAGATTATAGCACAAATACCAATACCAACGAGAATTGGGGGAGAGTTGCTAGATTTTAAATCAAACACAATTTTCAACGCTTTAGCAATTCATATACATTTAAAGATTTTTAGTTGAAAAGGACATATTACGGACACATTATCATTTCAAGATAAATCTCCAGCAGAAAGTGTAACTTTTTGAAAATAGTATTTTTATAATTTTATTTTGTTGGACTGCTGCCATGTGTTCCTTTTTTATTGATTTTTTTTAATGTTTTCCCCTTGGAATTAAGTTGCTTGTCTATGATGAGTGTAACTTAAGATTTGATTTTGTTCATAGTTTATTCTCATTATTTTCATCATTGACTGGTTACAGATATATTAGCATGCCTATTGACAGACATTGAACTGAAAAAAATCTTTATTTAACTGTATCTCCAGCAAAAATTGTAACTATTTGCAATTATAATTTTTATACACGTTTATTGTGTTGAACTATCCCCATGTATTCTTGGGGGGGGGGTGATATTAGTGTGTATATTACAGGTGGCTGGACGGGAGGGGTCATTACATTTCGTTAGTATTTTTTATTTTGTTTGCTGTTTTTTTTTTTCTCTCTATTATATAACTTTAGATTTCGTGTCCGTTTTTCTCCATTCTTTTGAGTTTTTATATTTCAACACCCCATTATTCTCTAATCTTTATTTTTTGTTTTAGCTTTTCCCTCTTTTCTTTTGATTCACAAATGTTTTAAGCCCTTTATTCTGCATGTTTTGTGAATTATTCTCTTTTGATCCCCATCAACGTATCCGGATATCACGAGTTTCAATGTAGATTTTTTTCATACTTTTACTTTATATTATTTTTGTTTGCTAATTGATTTTTTTATCATTTATTTGCCGTATTTTTCTTTCTTGTCGAACTCTAACACTGTAAGTTATCTATTTGTTTTTTCCCACTTAGATTTTAGATAATTATTTTTAGAACATCTCACCCGAATCTGTTGATTTTTAGAAAATCGAACTAAATCTATTTTTATCGTACTTTACGTCCTAGAAATTAACCTCAACATTAATCGGTATTTGTTACTTGAAAGTCATTCAAAACAACTCCGATGAGAGTATTCTAAAGCGAATAGTGTGTAAAGAATGACTTTTTGGATAAAGGACCTGAAAATTATTGTTTAAATGTGCGGACTATGCATATAAATAATATAAATTACCCGGAAGGGTGTTGCAAAGTAGCAAAGTGTCGATGGCACTGATACTCCAGCCGGTGACGTTCTCAACGTTTTCAAAATCCATTTTGATGTCTTGTTAACAATCTTTGAGATATTTTCGGGGTAGGTGGCAGACGATGGAGAGAACGAGACATGAGCGTGCGTTTAGGTAAATGTTTTGAATTTTACGATTATGTTTGTTTCAAGTTCATAGCTTCAAGAAAAGATTAATAAACTTTTGTTTTTAAAGTTTAATTTGGAATTAAGTATACTTTGAATACGATTTACTTCTGGAAACCAATATAATATGAAAATTTGGAATCTCTACTTTCGTTTTCATACTTAGGTGAACTACCTATAACCCTACCACCTATCCCGGTTTTGCATTGTTTCCAGCTGTGTTAAAAATACCGGCAACGTCGGCGGTCAAAATAAACGTCATTTGTGCTATTTCTTCAGACTTACGTTCTGTTATGAGGAAATGTTAGTATTTTACAACATATAATATTCAATATATTATACAGTAGAAAAATCTGCTTTTTGTAAGCTTTCTTTATATGTAAAATTTAACTAGTACGAATTAACAAAACGATAAGAAAATGCTTGTTTTTCCTGAGTATAAAACGGCGAAAAATTGCTTGTCTAAGAAAATTTTGATGCCTTGCTATCCCTAGTATAAGGATTAAACATATTTTCTAAGAAATTAATTGGTGTCTAAACTGGACCAAGTCACTCACAAACACTTTTGATCCTTTTATTTCATACTTATTGATACACAAGTACTTGTCAAATTCCGTATCATGACTTTTCCCTTTGTAAGTTAAGTGACTCATCTCTTTATTTAAAAGAAAAGAGCTTATCTACATACATACTCATACAGAAAAGATATTGCTGGGGATTGTGCAAAATAGTTTTTTTTTTGCATGATGGCCTTACATACTGACTTCTTATACTGATCTGTCAGGAACCGCTAAATAACAGTGATTAACATCCCTGTTAGACTTCGGTCTGTGTACTTGGGCAGGTGATCATAATTCAGTGTTCTATTTTGTCTTTCCGTATCGTTGTAACCAACAAACGGTATTTCATATTCAACAAAGCACACATAAAAAAAAAAGTATAAACAGATATGACTGTGGAGAAAACTATTTAACTAAGAAAATTAATGCCCCTAAATGAGGAGTAAACAATAAAAAAAAATGACTGTAAAATATCAATAGTATAATAAATATGTATAGAAATTTAGTGGTAATATAGCCTTCTAGCAAGGTTAGAAGCATATTTAGCGGTACCAAAAGTACAAATTTACAATACCAATATGAACCTTTTTTCAAGTGCAAAATTAAAAAAAAAATCTTTTCTAAAACACAATTGATACCTTTGTCTAAAAAGGCAAATATAATAATACATTTTGTTAAAAAGATAAATCTTTTAACATTTGTTAGTTTTAATGCGGTTCTTGATAATCTCTCTACATACTGGACACTTTGGAAGTCTTTTTTAAGCATAAGCTGCACACACCTAAATGGCGGAAATCAAGAAGCACACAGTTTGCTTCCTTGTCCATACAAACAACACACTATGAAAAAAATTAAAAACAGTCCATTTGTAGGAGTTACTTTATTAACTTTTTGTATAACTATAAAAAAAATTGTACTTTATTAACTTTTTGTATAATTATAAAAAAAAATGTTAACAGTAGGTGTTAATGCTTGTCTGTTATTGACTTGCTTGAAATTACTTTTTTTTATTGTTTAAGTTTATAAATATAGAATGTCCTTTTGCAGATAATTGGGACAGATCCACGGGAAATTAAATTGATGAATACATCAAAGAAGAACGTCAAAGTTTGGCCATAAGTTCACGATATTAGTGTGTTAGTGATCTGTCGTTTTGTTGGACATTTATGTGTACCAACACTTGACCGTAGACTTCGTCAGGTGTTCATGAACTAACCACTATATAGTTATGTAGTGGAATGTCAGTCTGCCCATGATCAACTAAAAATGACCAAATTGTATCAGTTAAAACATGATTTTGTTTTCTGAAAGGCAAAGATGAAATAGTACTATAGGTTAGAACTCTGTCCATCGTTCAGTATGGCAAATCAGTTTCTTTCATGCTTGACGATATTGATTAAATACAAATGACAAATTCTAGACCAAATTCGAATTTTCATAATTTTTAGTGTTGACATGTTTTACAACCTTTATAATAGTCAAGATAAAACATGGATTGATATTTGGATATACAATTTTGACCACAAAACTTCATTTTATGTTCAAATTTTACTGGTATAATGTTTTTTTACTGATTTATAGTCTTAGAGAAATTTCATACTAGTGATAATTTCAGTTCGCCCCTTTTTTGTCATGATGGAAGCTATTGAGTTGATATTGTTATTAAGTTTTAACACGACTAAGGTCCAGAGCGTAGGGTACACTGTATGTGCATGCAAGGCTCAGAATACTCGATATTATCCATTGGAGTTATGTCCACTCTTGTTAAAATGAAGTCAATAGAATGGTTGCAATATAATTATTTCATACAAAGCTGACAAGACAGACAAACATTAAAGGAATGCTTGTAATTTGTACATTAAAGTTTGTGTGATATGCACATAGCTATGACCACTATATACTTATTTGTTTTAAATGTTTGTTATTCATTATAGTTTCTTATTGTGTCGTTATTCCTTTTTATGAAATTTATTTGGTTTATTGATTCAATTCATAATATGAATTATGTATTTTCTTATAGATATCAAAAAGAACAATCTAGTGTTTCGTTTCTAAATTCGATCAATATAGAAATCTACCATACATGTCATTTCTTGTGTTTATTTCCAGTCTGTTATCTACATCTCAAACAGACCTTTTAGGGGAAATGATTGATTGTTGGTTGCTTAACGTCCAGTTGCAAATATGACATGCATATTCAGGACGAGAACAAGTTCACAATAAATACAATAGATAGGTTGATATGATAGAAGCCATCTAGGATGATGGTCGGGGAAATTTGGGCTGCCACTGGAAAATGAGGGTATCTTGGATAGGGACAGAAATTTTGCCTTACAACAGGACTACTTCGATAAGATAAACCAGATCTAAGTGATGAGAACTAAGAATGTTGAAGCAAAAGTGGTCGCAACAGAAAATGATGCTAAAAAGACAGGCACAGTTATTTTCAATAGTATTTAGTATTTTAAGCTTGGCTTACTAAGCTAATCAGTATAAATACACGCCGGTCAATAACACTACTGATGTTTAGTTCCCTAAAATTTACCATCCCAGTGGTTAACACTTCTCGGTTGACATAAATTTTTACTAATATATTTTTATAATTTACAGGGTGAAAAGCCAAAAATCATAATTACATTGTTTTTAAAAAGATTTTGGATATCAATTCAAAAGCAATTAGGAAAGAAGCAGAAACAGAAATTCTTTTGTCACTCATTAAAACAAAAAAGAAATCATCAAACAACTTTTCATAACTGGTTTTTTTTAGAGAGCATCTTGTGCTTTTTATAAAACAAATGAATTCATTATCTATCCTTCTATGAAAAGGGAAACTATTTTATGTCAGTGAATTGATGAAAAACAAAATCCAGATTATACATAGCACACACATGCCAATATTTATTTTATGGAGTGGAATCGTCGTCAGTGTAACAGAGGGTATGAAAAGGGACTCCCATTTGGGAAACTGGTTTAAGATCGTGACGAAAAACATTTAACGAGTAAAATAAACGTCTTGTTCCATGAAATGATTGCCAATAAGACCATCATCAACCAGATACCAATTGTTGGGGAGTCAGGGTTGCTTCAGACATAACAAAACATTATTTCTATAACAATTGCAACATTAAGAGCAAGAGTATTAAAATCCACACAATTGTAAACAAGAAGCAACACGTATGTTTTAAACATGCAAGCTGCAATCCATATATTTCAGAACAAGTCGAAACTATATACCTTTGGGAAGTGAAGAAAGAGACAATAAAGTGAATGCCATGGAAAGCCTTGCATCATATGATGAATCATGTGGCAAAATTAAAGGTACTTTATTCAAATGATTTGCACCACGTGACTTTGTCCCTTTTTGTAAAATTACCTCCCTTATCCAAAGACTGAAAATATAATTGTTTTAGATTTGCGAATAATCCAGTCCTTTTCCGTAATGTATCTAAAATAAATGCATCTTCAAAACCTTCCTTACGCGGAAATTTACAAAAAATGTTGTGAAATTTTAAGGGAAAATGCTTAAAATTGGACTTTTTTACGAAATGGGAAGGTTTAAATTATCATGATCTTAAAAGAATTTGGCCGAAAACTTAAGAAAGCAGGTAAGTTAACAGTTATTTAGCTTAAACATAAACCTTGCATCTTGCATATGTATTTTGTTTTGAATCTTGCTTATTAACGATTTTCCGTCATTTCACGTGATCTTACATAGCAATTATACCATGATTACGCTTCCTATTTTTAAAGTAAAAAGGCCGAAAGATTTCAGAGTAGACAATGTTCATTTGAACACGAACCGAAGCCTTAAAACATGTACAATTCACCTATTTGGGAACAAATTGTTCATTCGACATAGGTTTTGGCATATTGGCATTTTTATTTCAGAGGCTTATATAATCCTATTGTAATGCCTGTCGTCATGATAAGGCAAAATGACAGTTATGCAAATTAGCAAATCACGCCAAATTTGCCATATGATGAAAGATGGTCAGCATATTTTTACAGGCAAAGCTTTTCGGTTATAATGCAAGTGATCAATAGAGACATTAATACGAATCTAAAAATAGTTCATATGACAGTAGGAATCTAGGGAATGATATAGATTTGCAAATGTATTAAAGATTGTTTCCCCTGCTACTAAGGCAGTATCTTTGAACATGTCAGAACAAACTTTTTAAACTTGTTTCAGGCATTACCTGTTTTTGTTCAGCAACAGCTGTGACTCTGGTGTTCGTAGCTGAAGGTCTGGTCTTCTGTGTGGTGTCTGTTCCTACTAAATCATCAAAATCCTTATAGTGATTCTTATCATGTTTCTAAAACTTTAGGTCGGGAACCCATGCATAATCATACGCTGCCCGTCTTGGTAAACAACATAGAACATCCTTATATTTCCTTATCTGGAAAATGTATGATCGTTGTCTACAGTGGTCTTGTAGAAACTTCTGGTAACTGTAAAACACAAACTACAAATCATAAGCAAGCTCAACTAGTGTTTTTTTTTTTTCATGATTATTTTTCTTCACAAATCTACACTTCAAAAAACACTGCAAAAACTTGTATGAAGTAAATTTCTAGGAAGAGCAAATGTTTCATATCTAAATCAACAACATAACACTCTCAGATGAAATTTGAATAAACCTAGGTGCTGAGGAAGAGTAATTAAGAGTTGCTTTTAATTGCGTACGTCAACTTCATTTGATCTTTGGCTGGATAGTTGTCTCACTGGCACTCATTCCACATCTCCTTATTTTTATATTGTCCATTTCATATGATCTTATATAGCAATTATACCATGATTACGCTTCCTATTTTTCAAATAAAAAGGCCGAAAGATTTCAGAGTAGACAATATCTATTTGAACACGAAGAGAAGCCTTAAAACATGTACAATTCACCTATTTGCGAACAAATTGTTCATTCGACATAGGTTTTGGCATATTGGCATTTTTATTTCAGAGGCTTATATAATTTGTAATGCCTGTCGTCATGATAAGGCAAAATGGCCGTTATGCAAATTAGCAAATTACCCCCAATTTTGCCATATGATGAAAGATGGGACAGCATATTTTCACAGGTAAAGCTTTTCGGTAAGAATACAGGTGATCAATAGAGACATGAATAAGAATCTAAATATAGTTCATATGACAGTAGGAATCTAGGGAATGATATAGATTTGCAAATGCATTAAAGATTTTTTTTCCTGCTACTAAGGCAGTATCTTTGAGCATGTCAGAACAAACTTTTTAAACTTGTTTCAGGCATTACCTGTATTTGTTCAGCTACAGCTGTGACTCTGGTGTTCGTAGCTGAGGGTCTGGTCTTCTGTGTGGTGTCTGTTCCTACTAAATCATCAAAATCCTTATAGTGAATCTTATTATGTTTCTAAAATTTTGGGTCGGGAACCCATGTATAAGCAATCATATGCTGCCCGTCTTGGTAAACAACATAGAACATCCTTATATTTCCTTATCTGGAAAATGTATGATGGTTGTCCACAGTGGTCTTGTAGAAATTTCTGGTAACTGTAAAACACAAAATACAAATCATAAGCAAGTTCAACAAGTGTTTTTTTTTTTCATGATTATATTTCTTCACAAATCTACACTTCAAAAAACACTGCAAAAACTTGTATGAAGTAAATGTCTAGTAAGAGCAACTGTTTCATATCTAAATCAGCAACATAACACTCAGATGAAATTTGAATAAACCTAGGTTCTGAAGAAGAGTAATTAAGAGTTGCTTTTAATTGCTTATATCAACTTCATTTGATCTTTGGCTGGATAGATGTCTCACTGGCACTCATTCCACATCTCCTTATTTTTATATTGTCCAAAAATGAAAGCATTTACTATTTTACCTGCTTTCGAACAAAGGAACCCGAGAAAATACATTTGTAATGGTCTTCTGACCAGAATATGCAATACAAAAAATAATATACCAATGCATTAACTTAAAAAATTATGATTTATCATTGTCTTGCGTTTATTAATTCAGATAGTATATTATGTAGAAGGCACCATCAGAAATGGAAGTACATGTCCACTTAAATACCAAATAGCTACTTGATCTTTTAAGCCGGTTCTCGACTGACTACTACACTTTGTTCATAGACAGCCGGTGATATCCGATGTACTGTATGTTTTGATTAGCCAAAACAATATGTTTTCAATCAGCCAATCAAATTGCCTGTACTATAATATTGCACTTCCCGCTGTAAACATGGAAAAATTCAATTGTATGCTACAATCCAAGAAAGCCTTATCGCAAATCAGCATCTACAGATTGATAGAGTATTCTTTTTTTAAATCATCTCAGCTTAAATGTCTGAAAAGCGCTTTAGTTTGAGATACTGTGTGTTTGTGTGTTGCCGACTGGATATGGTAAATCGTTGATTTATGAAGATTTGCCTTTCTTCAGTAACGGAGTTGTAATTGTTTTGTCGCCTCTAAATTCGAGTCTGTATGAACAGTTAGACCGGTATCGAGACCTTGCCATTCATTTTAATTAATTTTTGTATAAGAGCAGTGGAGCTAATATACCGTTAAAAGTCAAATATGTGATCGGACATCCAGAACAAATTGTTAATAAAGGAGCTTTTCAACTTCTTAAATGTGAATTAAGAGATAGAACCAAACATATAATAGTTGATGAAGCATATTGTGTGGTACAATGGGGAAATGGTTTCCATGAACAATATTATGAACTAATCAAGCTTCGGTCATTGTTTCCTAGTGCCAAACTTTTGGCATTGAGTGCTACAGCAACCAAAGAAATAGTGAAAAGGTTACGAATGAAAGGAACAGGAACTATCGTTGGAAACGTGGATATACCTGATATTAAGTTGGTGGTTTCAACAAGACCAGCAGGGTGTGGTGGAAAAACTCGTGTTGAGGACTCTTATGACTATATTTACAGTCCATTGTGTGCTGAAATTGGCAATATGAAGGAGTTCTTCCCTAAGACCGTGGTGTACACAAGGAACTATCGTTGGAAACGTGGATAGACCTGCTATTAAGTTGGTGGTTTCAACAAGACCAGCAGGGTGTGGTGGAAAACTCGTGTTGAGGACTCTTATGACTATATTTACAGGCCATTGTGTGCTGAAATTGGCAATATGAAGGAGTTCTTCCCTAAGACAAAACTCAAGTGGTGTAGATATGGCCAGGAATTATTTATCCGATTGGATCCCGAGCTTGAGGAATATGTAGCTCAGTAACGTATATAGAATATTGTAGGTTTGAATTTAAAACATGTGATATGCCAATATAAAACTTTCCACAAAAACAAATGATGAAGAATTTTAAAAAACAAAAATAGGTCTGAAACTGTATGACCTTCAACAAGCCCATACTAAAATAGTATTGTGAAGAAAAAAAAGAGTCCATCTACATTAATATAAAAAAGATGTGGTATGATTGCCAATGAGAAAACTATCCACAAAAGACCAAAATGACACAAACATTAACAACTATAGGTCACCGTACGACCTTCAACAACGAGCAAAGCCCATACCGCATAGTCAGCTGATAAGACAATGTAAACAATTCAAACTATTTTTTTAAGATTTAAAAGAACATACATTAAACATTCATATGTAATTGTACATTTATGTTCAATTAAATTATTATATCATTAAGGCAATTAATTCATATTTTATCAAGGTTTCCAATAGCAATGCACATGACCACCTATATTTCCTATAATTTCTTATATTGTTCCATACATGAATATATATGGTTTAGGGTGGGGATCTTGATCGTTACCAAGTTTTCATACAGGAGGGGTGGGTGACCCCCAGGAACCCCCCTATATTTCATTTGATTAGTTATATATATTGTCCCATTTACATGAATAAATCTGGTTTAGGGTTGATGATCTCGAATGTTTCCAAGTTCGCAAACATGAGGGTGTACAGGGACCCCCTTATAAATCTTTAGATTTGTAATACTATAGTATTGTCCCATACATGTTCATTGTGTCGTTTTGTGTCGGGATGTATAAGTACCCGGTCACGCCACTTGTATTTTTTGTCTATCTGATGAGTTAGGCCTTTTTTAACTGATTTTTATAGTTCGTTCTTATGTTGTACAATCATACCACTGTCCCAGGTTAGGGGAGAGTTGGAATCCCGCTAACATGTTTAACCCCGCCACATAATTTATGTATGTGCCTGTCCCAAGTCAGGAGCCTGTAATTCAGTGGTTCACGGTTGTTTGTTTATGTGTTACATATTTGCTTTTCGTTCATTTTTCTTGCATCAATAAGGCCATTAGTTTTCTCGTTTGAATTGTTTTACATTATCTTATCGGGGCCTTTTATAGCTGATTATACGGTACGGGCTTTGCTCATTGTTGAAGGCCGTATGGTGACCTATAGTTATTAATGTTTGTGTCATTTTGGTCTTTTTGTGGGTAGTTGTCTCATTGGCAATCATACCACATCTTCTTTTTTATATGAATAAATATGGTTTAAGAGTTGGGATCTCGACCGTTTTCAAAATTCGCAAACAGTAGGGGAAGCATGACCCCACAAACTTCACCTATATTTCATATGATTTGTTATATAGTACCATTTATGAATATATATGGTTTAGGGTGGGATCTCAATCCATTTTAAAGTTCTCAAATAGGAGGGGTGGGGTGACCCCCAGGGACTCCCCCTACATATTTCATTTGATTTGTTATATATTGTCTAAAACATGAAGTTTTATGGTGTAGGGATAGGGATCTCAACCATAACCAAGTTCTCAAACAGGAGGGATGGGATGACCCCCAGGGACTCTCCCATATTTCAGTTTATAATATTTATATTGTTCCATACATGAATAAATATGGTTAAGGGGTTGGGATCTCGACTGTTTCTAAGTTCTAAAACATGAGGGGTGGGGTGACCCTATATTTCATTTGATTAGTTATTTAGTCTCATACGTGAATTTATGGTAGAGGGGTGGGGATCTCATCCGTTTCAAAGTTATCAAACAGAAGGGAGTAGAGTTGCCCAATGGACTCCACCTATATGTCATATTATTTGCTTACATTGAGGTATCATATAATATAGTTTCACTGGTTGGGTCTGTCTCAAGTCTCAAGTTTGTAATTCAGTGCTTTTCGTTTGTTTATGTGTAACATATTTGTTTTTAGTTGGGTGTTTTTTTTTAAGAAAAAAGGCTGCAAGTTTTCTTGTTTGAATTGTTTTACATTGTCGTATCGGGGCCTTTAATAGCTGACTGTGCGGTAAGGGCTTTGCTAATTATTGAAGGCAGTACGATGACCTGTAGTTGTTAATGTCTGTGTCATTTTGTTCTCTTGAGGACAGTTGTCTCATTGGCAATCATACAAACATCTTCTTTTGTATATAAGAAACTTCCAGCTATCTTGACTAACCAATCAAAATTGAGAAGAAAAAATACCTCTTGAAATTGCTGTCATATGTTTAACTTTAAAAGCATCTAACATGCATGACCAACATTTATCACTAATAAAGAAAATTTATACTGTCACTAGGAACATATATATTGTTAGGTATACTGTTCCCAGCTGTCACATTGTATTGGATTTTGACATTAAAATTTGTTAAAAAGTATATGTCTGATTGTCTGAATAAAATATATTCTGCTGTTTCTTTCTTTAACATGTATCTTTTGCTTTTCAATTCTAGTGTTTTTATTTATTTACTATGCATAGATGTATTTTGTCACAAGTCGGGATTTTTTGTAGTTGACCGCCAAACGCGGAATTTCCCTGATCCGCTTCCGGAATCGGATCCGATATTGTTAAAAATTTGTCTTCACGGCAGCCATTTTATTGTGTTGGGAATTTTGGATCCTCAATGCTCTTCAATTTTGTACTTGTTTTGGTTTATAAATATTTTTGATTTGAGCGTCACTGATGAGTCTGATGTAGACGAAACGCGCGTCTGGCGTACTAAATTATAATCCTGGTACCTTTGATAACCATTAACAATGTCGTTTGAACATGTGCAACTTCAAAACTTTTGGGAAAATCAACGATCATTTAAGGTTTTTCTGGTCATATATTTTGTAAACCAGAACTAAAAGTATGAAAAAACTGCCCAATAAGTTATAAATAACATAATATCCAGCTAGATAATAACGGGGTCGCCCCGATATTCCGACACCCCGTTAGTCCGACACCCCAATAGTTCGACACCCCATTAGTCCGACACCCCACTAGTCCGACACCCCGTTAGTCCGACACTTTAACATAGATTATGACATTATATATAACTATGCAAATGCTTGAAATACTGAAAAACATAATTGCAAACTAAGTTCGTACATTAAAAGATATATAAAATTTACATAAGTACCCGGCCACATCCACTTGTATTTTTGTCCATTTGATGTCAGAGTTGATCCATTTTTAACTGATTTGTATAGTACGTTCTTATGTTGTACTGTTATACATTTGTACCACTGTCCCGGGTTAGGGGAAGGGTTGGAATTTCGCTAACATGTTTAATCCCGCCAAATTATGTAAAACTATGTATGTGCCTGTCAGGAGCCTGGAATGCCGTGATTGTCGTTTGTTTATGTATTACCTATTTGTTTTTCGTTCATTTTTTTTTATATAGATAAGGCCGTTAGTTTTCTTGTTTGAATTGTTTACATTGTCATTTGGGGGCCTTTTGAAGCTGACTATGCGATATGGGCTTTGTTCATTGTTAAAGACCATACGATGACATATATTTGTAAAATTCTGTGTCATGTCGGTCTCTTGTGGAGAGTTGTTTCATTTGCAATCATACCACATCTTCTTTTATATATATATATATTGGCACGATTAAAACATCGTTATCACACAATTTTAGGGGAAATAAGTTCCATTTCAGAGAATCGGCAATCGCAGTTGACTTATAAATTCCTAAAAGGTGTTTCATATATTTACTTGTTGAAGCCTATACCTGAAAATTAGCAAAATCAAAAAAACTTTAATTGAGGAACGTGGATTATGTTACAGTTCTGATTTCTTAACTTTTACTTCAAATTATTCTATTTATGTTATCAACTACTCCTTAATTCTATTCAATGAGTATCAAGCTGTTCATTAGACTCCGTGTAATATGATTCATATGCTAATAAATATGTACATTTTTAGCTCACCTGACTTAAAGAGTCAAGCAAGCTTTTCTCATCACTTGGCGTCCGTCGTCCGTCTTCGTCGTCGTCTGGTAACTTTAACGAAAATCTTCTTCTCTGAATCTAATGACTTTTAACCAAACTTGGCCAGAATCATCACTAGAGTATCAAGCTTAACACATATCTCCGATCAATTACCACGCCTGCCAACCAACATGGCCGACATGGCTTAACATAGAACATAGGGGGAAAATGCAGTTTTTGGTTTATATCTATGAAAGTAAAGCATATAGAGCAAATCTGACCGGTGGCAAACATGTTTTTTGGATTTAGATTTATCTGCACTGACATTTTCAGACGAATACGACATTTCGTTGTTAGGTTGCTGCCCCTGAGTTTGTAATTTTACGGAAATTTTGCATTTTTTATAATTGTTATATCTAATACTTATCTGGTATTTAATACTATTAATTATGATTTTAACCTTGAGAGACTCTAGTTGAATTTTGTACAGTCATGAGATGACAGTATATATTGTCTATAAATTGATTTTCATTGAATTTTTAGTAAATTTTGTTCAAAAATTTCATCCTCATAGATTATAGATTATTTATCTATTTATTTTTATTTATTTATTTATGTATGTTATAAACTAAAAGGTATAAACACAACTGGTGATAGTTTTCAAAAGGGAAATGCCTGTATAAGTACGTCCGTAAAATTATGTTAATAAGGAACATGCATACAATTTTGTAATGCATTCGCGTGCATTATGGCCAATAAGACGACCCATGTATCTACATTGTAGGTACCTGCGAACGCTATTATGCGTATTATTATCATGACTATGATATGCATGATTTTTATGATTGAAAGTTTTATGCTCTTTGGTTGGGTGGTTGTCTTTTTAACATATTCTCCATTTCCATTCTCAATTTTATTAAAACAAATATGCTCTTGAAATTTCATTGGTTATATTAATATACCATATAGCGGGTTATTTTCGCGGGTTAAACAATTCATGATTTTCATTGAATAATGTATAAATGCGAAATATTTTGGAAGTCATTAATTTGGCGGATTCATAACTTTTATCATACCGTTGCATGTTCACTTGCGAAATTTAATTTGGAGATTTTATTCTATCCGCCAAAATTTACACCCTACACAAACAACCCGGTATACGATATATGAAGCGATAAACTACTCCATTTTGCATTCGATGACGTCAGCGTATGTAGATATATGCACAGCCATATTTGTTTAATGAACAGCCGCGCCATGAGCGCATGATACGTCCGTCGTCTAGTTCAATTTTTATGCAATAATCATAAATTATAGTTTCATAAATATGGCGTGACATGTGGGAACCCCCTTTTTTGGCTCACATGGCCTAAAAGGACAAGTGAGCTTTTCTCATCACTTCTCGTTCGTCGTCGTCGTCCGTCGTCGTTAACTTTTTACAAAAATCTTCTCCTTTGAAACTACAGGGCAAAATTTAATCAAACTTGGCCTCAATCATCATTGGGGTATCTAGTTTCAAAAATGTGTCCGGTGACCCGGCCAACCAACCAAGATGGCTGCCATGGCTAAAAATAGAAAAGGGGTAAAATGTAGATTTTGGCATATAACTCGGAAACCAAAGCATTTAGAGCAAATCTGATATTGGGGTTAAATTGTCTATTAAGTCAAGATCTATCTGCTCTGAAAATTTCAGACGAATCGGACAACCGTTTGTTGGATTGCTGACCCTAAATTGGCAATTTTAAGGAAATTTTGCCGTTTTTGGTTATTATCTTGAATATTATTATAGATAGAGATCAATTGCAAAGAGCAGTGATGTTCAGCAAAGTAAGATTTACAAATAAGTCAACGTGACCGAAATTACCAGTTGACCCCTTAAGGAGTTATTGCCCTTTATAATAATTTTTTACCAATTTTTAGTAAATTTTTGTAATCTTTTACAAAAATCTTCTCCTCTGCAACTACTGGCCCAAATTTAACAAAACTTGGCAATAATCATCATTGGGGTATTTTGTTCAAAAAATGTGTCCGGTGACCAGGCCAAACAAACAAGATGGCCGCCATGGCTAAAAATAGAACATATAGGTTACATGTAGATTTTGGCTTATAACTCTGAAACCAAAGCATTTAGAGCAAATCGGACAATATATTGTTTATCAAATCAAGATCTATCTGCCCTGAAATTCCCAATGAATTGGACAACCGGTTGTTGGGTTGCTGCCCCTGAATTGGTAATTTTTAAGGAAATTTTGCCGTTTTTGGTTATTATCTTGAAAATTATTATAGTAAGAGGTAAACTGTAAACAGTAATAATGTTCAGCAAAGTAAGATCTACAAATAGGTCAGGATATCCAAAATGGTCAGTTGACCCCTTAAGGAGTTATTACCTTTTACAGTCAATTTTTTTAACACTTTTCACAAATTTTGTAACTAATTGGGCAAGTTCATTATAGATAGAGATAATTGTAAGTAGCAAGAATGTTCAGTAAAGTAAGAGCCTCTAGTTTTATAAAATAAAAAATCAATAACTCAAAAATAAATTTTGAATCATCACCCAAAAGTATACAGATCTGTACATTTATATAAATAAGAAGTGTATAAAGATGTAAAAAATAATCATAAATTGTTTTTGAGATACTGCGCGACATGTGACCCACAGCCCCCCCCCCCCCCCCTCCATTTTTTATTTTAAAAAAAAACTCAATATCTCTTAATAAAATTTTGAAACCAAAAAGTATATAGATGTTTAGATTAATAAAACTATAAAACTAAGAGGTATATTAAGTTTTAAGCAAAAATCATATATAGCTTTTGAGATACGGCGCGACGTGTGAAAAAATTACACCCCTGTTTTAGTTACAAAGTCCCGTAACTCAAAAGTTTTAATCTTATTGTCATCAAAAAGTATACAGATCGTTTGACCATCATAAGAAACAACTATGTGAAGTTTAATGAAATTTGGATGAGTCGTTCTCAAGTTAAGATGCGACATGTCTACGCCGGGCAGACAGATGGACAAACGGACAGACGGACATTTGTATATCTACCATATTAGAATACGTCCATTCAAAATTTTGACGGGCTTATACAAACATACACAGAACTGTCATAACATTACTTTCAATATTTGAACCTGCATTTATTTTGTTGATATTTTGATACCTTGCCTAGCTAGGTGCATTTTGTAATAATATACATGTACGTGGTTTTTTTTCTTGATTTCGTGAAACTACTATTGCACAATCGAATACCGGTAACAAGTAAGAATATAACGATCTTCTGATGAGACTTTCTTTGTAGTGTTGTTTAAATCCTTCCAGATCACCTAGTTGCATTTCAGGTTGTGAGTGCGAGTTTTTGTTTTGAACAACTTTTATTTTTCTTAATACTCAAATTGAGCATAGAAATTTGGGAATGTGTCAAAGAGACAACAATCAGACCAAAGAACAGACAACAGCCGAAGGCCACTTTTGGGTCTTCAATGCAGCGAGAAACTCCCGCACCGGAAGCCTGTTTCAGTTGGCCCCTAAAGAAAAATGTATAGGGATTGTTTTACTTGAACATTTGTATTTTCCTATTTTCTTATATACTTAAGGGTCGATTTTTGTGTTGCCTTTGATATAAATACTAATGGGGTACCCTTGATCTAAGTAGCAAAATTCCTAATTTTTTGTTCACTTTTATTCAAATACAATAGATACATGATATAATAGGACAAACAATAAACAATCAAATGAATACGGAAAGAACTCACAGTTTTCGGTTTCGTTCAAATTAACCAATGATTGATTGATTGATTGTTTGTTGCTTAATGTCCAGTGGCAAATATTTCATGCATATTCAGGACGAGAACAAGTTCATAATAAATACTATAGGTAGGTCTTGAAATAATAGAGGCCATCTGGGATGATGGTCGTGGAAGTTTGGACTGCCACTGGAAAATGAGGGTATATTGGATAGGGACAGAAATTTTGCCTTGCAACAGGCCACCTACGGACCCCTCAAAGAGTTGTTGCAAGGGTTCTTAAAGAGCGTGGCACTCTCCTTACATGAGGCATCGGATTTAACGTCCCCAATCTGACCGGACGTGAGTGCGAAATTGATACAACCCGCACAGCCAAAAGGACGCCCCACTTCGGCAAGCGTTTTACTTCCGGTCGGAAGACCAAGTGACCATATTTCTATTCCCAAGTCAGCCTTGGGGGTTACTAACCAATGAATTAATATTTTTAATTAGCAATATTGAATCAATTTATTCACCAATAAATGAGTTGAGGTTTAAGATCGTTGTTTGCATCTCCCGCAATGGAGGGCTGAGGGGTAAGCAAGTCCTTTCGGATAGCGGGTTAATTGATGTGGAAAGTGTGTTCTTAGTTTCAGAATGCAAGTTATCTTATGTTGTTCCTCGTAAAGATAAACATTTACATAATAGGACTATCGATGTATCCCTGATTCTCTGAAAACTGGTCTAACACTAGGTTCACAAATTAGTAAGTTTCTGTGTATCAGCTTACTTCTATTGGTCGGGATTAATTGTATAGTCGGACTATTGGTGTGTCGGACCAATGGGGCGTCGGACTAATGGGGTGTCGGACAAATGAGGTGTCGGACCAGTGGGGTGTCGGACCAATGAGGTGTCGGACCAATGGGGTGTCGGACTAACGGGGTGTCGGAACATCGGGGCTGCCCCGATAATAACAATGGCACATATTTCAGCATTTTTAGTGTAGAACACAAAGCCAGGGTGCTCGCATAAGGCAGCTAAACTGCCTAAAACAAAGAATTTATTATAGTCTGTTTGAAAATTAACATCTTTGTGTCTACTTGGTGCAAAAGCGAGATATAGGCATGGTTGTACTAACGAAAACATTAACGTTGCATCAAAATTTGTCATTTAATTGTTGACTTTTTTATAATGATTGAATTATTTGGACATTTTAGCCCATGCATTTCTGATAGTTGGAACAGGCAATATATACTTGAGTGTATACCTCTTCTATTAATTACCTTCTTATAGTTTTAGTCATTTTTGTCAAGAGATAAAAATTAATGAGTTCCTAAAGCATGTGACGAAGTTTTTAATAGCAGCACTAAAAGCGCTTTAATTATGATAATGATTTTTATATCACTCCACAGGAACTTAATTACAAAAGAAAGTGATCCACATCTTCTTTATAAATATGTCTTCATATGTTTTCCTTGATCATTAAAGCTATGTAGCCTTCATATAAACACATTCTTCTTTTTTTTGTACTAGTCACTTTTGATCTTGATCCGTACTTGTGCTCCGCACATGGAGTTGAGTCTTTTGCCCTACAAAGTACAATAATTAAAGATTATATCAATATATAATTGATATTGCAAAAACATGTGTTTCTAGGGGAGGGCGTGGAAGACTTAGACTCTTTGATTTATGCTTGGTTTTGGGGTCTCTGTTTGAGTTTTGAATTTTAAAGTTTCTTTTGTTTCAGATAAAGAAAAAAATATTAGAAGATGTAACAAGTGAAACTGAAAATAATGTAGTTGTCAAATCTGGTTCACACTGCACTAGACATACTTATAGATTGATTGATTGTTGGTTGCTTAACGTCCAGTGGCAAATATTTCATGCATATTCAGGACGAGAACAAGTTCACAATAAATACAATAGGTGAGGCCATTCAGGAATTATGGTCGTAGAAATTTGGACTGCCACCGGAAAAAGAGGGTATATGGAAAGGGACAGAAATTTTGCCTTGCAACAGGCCACCTACAGACCCCTCAAAGAGTTGATGCAAGGGCTCTTAACGTGCAAAGAGCATGGCACTCTCTTTACACGAGGCATCGGATTTAACGTCCCCCTTCTGACCGGACGTGACTGCGAACTTGATACATCCCGCACAGCCAAACGGACGCCCCACTTCGGCAATCGTTTTACTGCCGGTCGGGAGTAGACCAAGTGACCATATTTCTATACCACAGTCACCCTTGGGGTATCTCTTATTTTTGAGATATTGAGATAAGACGTGGCACGGTACTTGTCTATCCCTAATTCATGTATTTGGTTTTCATGTTATATTTGTTACTCTCGTGGTGTTTATCTGATACTTGGTCCGTTTCTGTGTGTGTTGCGTTTCGGTGTTGTGTCGTTGTTCTCTTATATTTAATGCGTTTCCCTCAGTTTTGGTTTGTTACCCCGGTTTTTTTTTGTCCATGGATTTATGAATTTTGAACAGCGGTATACGACTGTTGCTTTTATCTACAGAATTTATGAATCATCAAATTCATACATCTGAATGCTATATGCATTGAATAACATAGAACAATATGGCGAGGCTCGTACTTTTTTATATTGAAAAACAAGACATACTGAAAGTATTTTTTTTCTGGTAAACTGATCTTTAAGCAATTAAGTTATTGAGAAACATTCACAAAAGTTCCAATAGTAATATAATTAAAAAAAAATTGGAAAAATGGACTTGCATCACAACAGAAGAACAAACTATTTAGTTTAAACATATTTATTTATAGTGGATTGGGAAACAAGTTTTGCAACTTATATTAATCCCTTTCCACTTTGCGGGTGCGAGTGCTTTCTTGTAGCGGCATTAGCCTACTCTTTTCCGAAATCTACAAGGGTGTCTTTAACGTGCAAGAGATATAGCTCTCTTTTAACACTGGTCAGCCGTTGATCGTTCCTTCCGACGGACTATCATCGTTTCCTCAAGACCATACTCGCAAACGGTGTCATGGGAGAGCCGAAAATTGAGTTCCTGAAATTTTCATCCAAGACGGGAATTGAACCAGGAACCTTTGTGCTAGTAGTCCGATGCACTAACCACTACACCATGACTCTCTTAATAAACTATATACTAGTATATAAATCAGTTGACGCCCTCAAAGACTTTGTAATAAGTACATAGTTCCGGAGTATGAATCCCTTCCTTTCTAATATATAAAATAAATGATTATTTAGGACATGTCTTTTTTGATGATTTAAAAACTCAATACCAAGAGTTTTTCTAATAATAAAATGAAGTATATTCTAAATCCAACCACTAGCCAGCAATTGAAATCTTTATGATTCTGTATCAAACAGTCTATGAAACTGAGAACAGGTTGCACTTCTTGAAGGAAATCCATAGTGGTCGTTTTTAAAAAAGCATCATGTCTTATTCCGTTGAAGCTGATGTCTACATTTCAAAACCAGTCGTTCGGTCGGCTGATATCTCCTGAGAACAGGTTGCACAGTTCTTTTTAATGTTTTGGTGGGCTCTCCATCTCCGCTACCCTGATAAATTTAGATGTTTGTGCAATAGTGGATCTCATACCAATTTCTCATTTCTTACGACTTCTTTTTAAGTTGTCCCGTTGCCTGCAAGAGTTGTTATATTATCACAAGATGCTGCTGTCTCTTCAGTACACGTTTCTGACTGTAAAGTTTCATACAATATCCCTTAATTGGTTCCAATAGCTGGCTGTGAAACCTCAGAAGACTGTTGGACACTAATGCCATAAGACAAATTAACAATTCCTGAATACTGTGGTGTATTTATATCACTATCTACCCCTACTCTGTCCAGGAAACATCAAGTTGGTGATTCCACACGTTGACTGAAGATATAATGAGTAATGAATTATAGAATAACTAACCAAAGCATTCAAATAAAGAAGAATCCTCAATTAGTGACTAAGCCAATTTGAAAATCTGCTATTGTCTTAATTGCAAATATGGTAACTAGTTAAAATGCTAATGAGACAGCTGTAATGGCCACCAGATGTTATTGTTACCTTGATTTAAAATTCCTTTTTAGCTCTCCTGACCTGAAACACTTGTCGTCCGTCGTCTATCAACTTTAGCAAAAATCTTCTCTGAAACTACTGGGTCAAATTTAACATAACTAAGCCACAATCAGTATTGGGGTATCTTATTTAAAAAAATTATCATAATAGAATAAGGAAAATCAAACTGTAATTTTTACAGAAATGAAAATAACAACTGGATATGGAGAAATGCTAATGCGGTGTCATCTGTTAGCAGTTTCAGTTGACCTTCGTGCCAAAGCAGCAGTGCTGCATGCACAGCAGTTAAATGACAAATTTTGGTGCAGTTATTGTCTGGAGGAAGGCAAAAATCCACCAAAAAGACCCATGCTAAGATATTAGCCTTATGTGGAGGATTTTGTTGCACAATCTCATAAGAGCATGTCGGAGGGTGCCCGGATAGCAGTTAAACAGTCAAGATCTATAACAGATAACAACATTCAAAAAAAAGTTCATAAATTGCATCAATAATATAAAATGCATATGCTTACATTATAAAAATCCAAATATGATTTATTTACCACAAGTGTTTTCCTTTAAACTTCCTTTAAACTAACATTATAAGAATCTTTATCAAATTTTTGAAGACGCCCTGAGAAACAGCATACCTATGTGTTTCTTTAAGACTCATTTAATGTACGAGAGGTCAGTGACTGTATATCACCAAAAAATATACAGTCGACACATTTAAACTGCTTAAATAGAGCAATTGTAGTATAAATATAAATTTTCATACCTTACTTCTTATTACATCACCAGAAATGTCACATCTTCCAAATTTATTTATTAGGATGTTTGGAATGCTATCAGAAGGTTCCCATGTGTTTTCTTCTTCTTTATATCTTTGCCATTTAATCTAAAACATAAAAACAAAAAAGTTAGTTACTAATATTTATGTAACACAAACAGAATATTAATTGTATAATTAACTAAAATATATAAATCTAAAGTAAATTATATGAAAAAAATATTTAAGGCTATTCCATTAAAATGTATGTGTGAGGGTAATTCAATATAAATGTAAATAATAAAGGGTAATTTCATGAATATTCCCCAATAACCCTTTTATTATTAATGAATATCAAACTACCAGAAAAGTATCTGACTCTGCAACATTTCTGGTAAAAAATGGTTGGGCAAGGTAAAATTTAGTTGAATTCCAAACTAAATTTTCCCGTCGGGTAAAAGCCAGTATTGATATCTTCGACGTATACATACAGATACAGAAATGTTTGCTATTGCAAGGATACATCTGTAATGCAATTTGAAGCATGGTATAATAAAATCACATTCAATCTGATAAAGCAATGTTGTTTACCAGACCAAATGTACTGTAAAATAAAAGATCATTCACATATTTTATAATATATTGAAAATTGGTTTAAACTAATATTTTTTAATTAATGTAGTCATGAATTTTGAAGGTTTATTGCACTATTGCAATAATATAGGGTTATTGCATGAATATTGGGGAATATTGTACAGAATACAAGATTGTTTAAACAATAGTAAAAAAAAACTAAACTAAAATTCTTTTAAATGCTTGTATGTATTCCCAATTTCAAAATACATAGAAAACTGCCATTTGAAAGATTTTTTTTTTCATTAGAGAAGGTACATTGTATTGAAGGCTATTCCAGAAAAAAATGTATGGGGGTGTTGGACGGCAGTTGATATCTTTTTGTATGGGTGATGGAGGGAGGAGGAATTTAAATTGTGTGGGTAGTTGTTCTCTTACATAACTTTATTAGATGGGTGGTTGTACCTAAAGAGAAGAAAATCTCTTTTTCAGTTGATAGAACCTTTTAATATCGATAGAAAACGTGTTTTATTTTGCGATTTTGTTTACTTTTTTCGCATGTTAAATCGGTTGGATAATGCCCGAGCATTTCGAATGGAACTTTATATGCATATCGGTGCTCCTAAAAGGGAGAGGGATACGAAGTGTCAGATTAGTAACTGGTTTCCAGAATTTCTTTTTCAACAGTTCTCCCTGATATGACATGTTCGATTACCAGATTGTTTACTGCATGGAAACAGCATGGCAGAACAACGAGTCAGTATTCTCAAATGAAAGAGATTGCACCAATGTTCAGAATTTGATTGGGGTGAGCTCTGATAAAATAAGGGCATACATTAGGAAAAAGGGAGATAAAAAGAGGATTAAGTGAAAAAGACTGAAATTAAGAAAGCATTCTCACATCGTTTGTTAGGAAAGCTGACAGTTTTAGAACTTAAAAAAGTACTTGAAGATTTCAATGTTTCATACACACGACAACAGAACAATCGAACTGACATTCTTCAATTAGAAAACAAGGAGCTGGAAGACAGAAATATTAAAGAAGATGAATTATTTGAATAAAGTTTTTTAACACAATATCCAACATTATTTAACATCTGACAGCAGAATGGGTTAATTTACATGGGTTTACAAATTCAATACACATGTTTACCAGATAAAAAAGGAAATTGTTTTATTGCTGTTTTTCATCTTGATGCCTTTCACAATTTTACAAAAAAAACTGTTAAACCAAACTTTAATTCAATAATTGTCAACATATTATTTTCTACAAACAAAGTTATGTTTCGTTCATTTGTTTACATAAATAAGGCCGTTTAGTTTTCCAGTTTGAATTGTTTTACATTGTCTTATCTGGGCTTTTTATAGCTGACTATGCCCTCCGGTGGATCGCTATCCTTGCCGTGGTCGGAGGGCTTGCGTGTCTCAGTGACCCCAAGAGCTATGCCAGCTGGAGCTTCGTCTCCTGGTAGGGTTACCCATGCTGGACAGGTCGAAGGGTAGAGACCAGACTAAAGTGATCCGAACATCGTGAGATGCCCGATGTTTTAAATAAAATAGGCTCTCCAACCCGTTTGCCGTGGGTTGCTACCCGTGTCGGTGGTCGACGAGATCCTTGTGGATGAGGGCTATAGCCAGACTCCTTACGGTCAGAAAATACCTGGACGGACGAGACTATAGTTCAATAAGCTGCGTTGGCTTCGAAATCATCTAAACGGGAGGTCGGATGGACCCAGTTCGATCAATCGGCTTGTCATGTCGAGCCCTTCAGTTAATCCTCAACAATAAGCTTTCTTGTTACAATTTTCATAATATACACATGTATTTTAAATTAAGCTATTTATATTTTGGATAACTGAAGAAGGCGATGGCTCATGGGTCAATCAAGTGGTACGCTTTCTTTTTCGCTTGATGGATACGCTCTGCTTGAGTATACTATTCTTGGAACATCTGGTGCTTTCCGCATAGATCTTGGGTGCTGATTTTGAGGACCAGCTACATTATATTTGGAGCTCGTTTTCAGCATTGGCACTCGATCCCGGTTCGCCACGGAAACACAGCATCGCCCTTGTAGGCACTCCGAGGTGGGTGGATGGCAAGAATGGTGAATCTTTCTCCTTTCATATGGCACAACAAAACAAACCCTCTAAATCAGCTTTAATACATAGAAAAGAAAATGTGATGATTCAGAGCACTGTCGGGAAGATGACAGTTGGCCCAGATTTATTGTAATAAAAGAAACAGAAGAAAAACCAATTTCAAAAATATCGCCCTTTGTAATTCACAAACAAATTCAAAGCGTTGCTGGTACTGTTAAAAAAGTTTCAAAAATGAGATCTGGCAATTTGTTGGTTGAATGTTCCAACAAAAGTCAATCAACAAATTTACTTACAATGTCTACAATATCAAACTTTCCTGTTTCTGCCTCTCCTCATAACAGTTTGAACAGCTGTAAGGGGATCATTCGAGACAGAAGTCAATACCTTGGTGAACTTACCGTGGAAGAAATCGGTGAGGAACTTTCAAGCCAAGGTGTAACTAATGTTATTAGATTTCAAATTAAAAAGAATGGAAATATAATCAAATTAAATACTTATCTTTTGACCTTTAGAACTCCAACTCCTCCTCCATCTATTACTTTAGGTTGCTTCGGAATCAGAGTTGACATGTTTATCCCAAACCCAATTCGATGCTTTACTTGTCAAAGGTTTGGTCATGGAAGCAAACAATGTCGTGGTAAGCAGAGATGCTTCAAGTGTTCTGACGAAGGACACGAGGGAACAAACTGTCACTCTGAATCTTCTAAATGTGTAAACTGTGGTGAATCCCATTTTTCATCGTCTAGGGACTGCCCTGTTTACCTTAAAGAAAAAAATATTATTAAAATTAAAACAGAAAGAAACATTAGTTACCCAGAAGCTAAACAGATAGCTTCTGTTTCGAATGATCTCCTTGTTTCAAACAGACTATCGTACGCCAGCAAAGTTGTCCGCTCATTCAGTCACGAGAATACACAAACTCGCATGACTTGGCCAATTGATGCGGACAATTTTAAAATGCTGCCTGTTGAAACAGAACCTACCGATAAAATATTAATTCCAAGAAAACCAATATCTTCCAAAACCAGTACTCAGTCAATTCAATCTTCCATACAGAGCTCACTATCATTAGAAAAACAAGAGGCTCTCAAGAGCCTGAATCGCTCACCTTAATTCCATTGGTTAAATCTCTCATCAATGATTATTTTGGCTTTTCAATTTATTTAAATGTTTTTTGGATCGTCCTGTTTTCTTCAAAAGCCAAAAAAAACAATCATTTTCTCCTATGTTCTATTTTAGCCATAGGAGCTATGTTTCTTGACATACAAGGAAATAAAATATAAAATTTATACTAGATACTCTGAAACTCATTTAGCCTAAGATTGGCTGAAATTGATACAGCAGTTTCAAAGGAGAAGATTTTTTTAAGTAAGTCAACATGATGAACAAATTGTGAAAAAAGTCTTTAAAGGACAATAACTCCTTAAGGGGTCAATTGACAATTTTGGTCAAATTGACTTAATTGAAGATCTTACTTTGCTGAACATTATTGCTGTTTACAGTTTATTTCTATCTATAATTATATTCAAGATAATAAACAAAAACAGCAAAATTTCCTTAAAATTATCAATTAAGGGGCAGCAACCCAACAACAGGTTGTCTGATTCATCTGAAAATTTCAGGGCAGATAGATCTAGACCTGATAAACAATTTTACCCACGTCAGATTTGCTCTAAATGCTTTGGTTTTTGAGTTATAAGCCAAAAACTGCATTTGACCCCTATGTTCTATTTTTAGCAATGGCGACCATGTTTGTTGATAGATCACAACTTCGGATACAATTTACAAACTACATACCCTCAGGAACATTCAGTTAAAGTTTGGAAGTATTTGGCCCAGTAGTTTCAGAGGAGAAGATTTTTGTAAAAGATTACTAAGATTTACGAAAAATTGTTAAAAATTTACTATAAAGAGCAATAACTCCTAAAGGGGTCAACTGACCATTTCTGTCATGTTGACTTATTTGTAAATCTTACTTTGCTGAACATTATTCCTGTTTACAGTTTATCTCTATCTATAATAATATTCAAGTTAATAACCAAAAACAACAAAATTTCCTTAAAATTACCAATTCAGGGGCAGCAACCCAACAACGGGTTGTCTGATTCATCTGAAAATTTCATGGCAGATAGATCTTGACCTGATAAACAATATTACCCTCGTCAGATTTGCTCTAAATGCTTTGGTTTTTGAGTTATAAGCCAAAAACTGCATTTGACCCCTATGTTCTATTTTTAGTAATGGCGACCATGTTTGTTGATAGATCACAACTTCGGATACAAATTACAAACTAGATACCCTAAGAAACATTCAGTTAAAGTTTGGAAGTATTTGGCCCAGTAGTTTCAGAGGAGAAGATTTTTGTAAAAGATTACTAAGATTTACGAAAAATGATTAAAAATTGACTATAAAGGGCAATAACTCCTAAAGGAGTCAACTGACCATTTCCGTCATGTTGACTTATTTGTAAATCTTACTTTGCTGAACATTATTCCTGTTTACAGTTTATCTCTATCTATAATACTATTCAAGATAATAACCAAAAACAGCAAAATTTCCTTAAAATTACCAATTCAGGGGCAGCAACCCAACAACGGGTTATCTGATTCATCTGAAAATGTCAGGGCAGATAGATCTTGACCTGATAAACAATATTACCCCATGTCAGATTTGCTCTAAATGCTTTGGTTTTTGAGTTATAAGCCAAAAACTGCATTTGACCCCTATGTTCTATTTTTAGCAATGGCGACCATGTTTGTTGATAGATCAAAACTTCGGATACAATTTATAAATTAGATACCCTAAGGAACATTCAGTTAAAGTTTGAAAGTATTTGGCCCAGTAGTTTCAGAGGAGAAGATTTTTAAATAGTTTACGACGACAGACGACGACGGACGACGACAGACGACGGACGCCAAGTGATGGCATAAGCTCACTTGTCCCTTCGGGACAGGTGAGCTATAAAATGAGAAAAAAAAAATCAAATAAAAAAGAAACAGTAGAAATACACAGTTGGAGCGGTGAATCTGTCTGGGATCTTCCTAGTGACATAGATGATTCTTCCACCTCCAAAAGTCTTCCTTCATCTGCATCCAAGAAGGTATCTTCTTCGTCCAGTACACAGTCTACCAGAGCCCCATATCCTCTTCATTCTCAAGAAAAGAAGGATGTCCGAAAGAAGCCAGGAAATACATCCTCTCAGAAGTCTTCTGATTCGAGGTCGCGGGGTAGGGATCGAGGCGGAGTAACACCAGCTGCGCGAAGTCCTTGAGATCGACGACTATCCTCGCACAACAGATTTTCAACACTTATCATCGAAACTGAAATGGAAACCGAAAGTGTTCCGCCACCCGAAAGATCACGATATCAGGGTGAGCGAAATAAGAATGCTGGCAAACTCGACAGCATTCGCCCTTCTTTTATTAAATAATGGCAAATATAATCCAATGGAATTGCCGAGGTCTTAAAATAAATCTTCTCGAGTTAACACTTCTAGTTCAGTCTTTTTTACCTATTGCATTTTGTCTTCAAGAAACACATCTAAAAGAAAGTGACAACGTATCTTTGAAAGGATACAACATGTTTAGCACATTTTCTAAGGTAGATGAACGTGCTGCAGGCGGATCATCCATTTTTGTGAAGGACAACGTCATTCATAGCACAGTCCAACTCACAACGGATCTGCAAGCAGTTGCAATTCGTTTATCATTAGACAAAACAATTACATTATGTTCGATATATATTCCACCTAATTTAATTATCGATAAAGCAAAACTCAAAAACCTCACTGATCAATTACCCTCACCATTTATACTTATGGGCGACTTCAATGCCCACAATCCATTATGGGTAGCAAGACTCATAATGCCAAAGGTAAGATCATTGAGGACTTTGTCTCTCAAGAAGGATTATGCATTTTTAATGATGGATCTAATACGTATCTTCATCCTGGAAACGGGTCTTATTCTTCTATTGATATCACTATATGCGATCCCTCTCTGCTTCTGGATTATTCATGGCGTGTTCATGATTATCTATGTAGAAGTGATCATTTTCCAATAGTACTTGAACATCTTTTTAATTCTGCCCAACAGAGAGTACCACGTTGGAAACTTGACAAGGCGGACTGGTCCTTGTTTGAGAATCTCTGTCGAGCGGAACTTCAGTCAAAGATGCTTGAGACTGTGCAAGATCCAATTTTAACTTTTAATACAGTTCTAACGTCAATTGCTGACAGAACTATTCCTAAGACCTCGGCAAATCCAAAACATCCCAGTAAACCATGGTTTGATGACGCATGTGATCAAGCCATAGTGACCGTAAAAAATCTGA
Organism: Mytilus edulis; assembly: GCF_963676685.1. Taxonomy (NCBI): domain Eukaryota; kingdom Metazoa; phylum Mollusca; class Bivalvia; order Mytilida; family Mytilidae; genus Mytilus; species Mytilus edulis. The sequence continues at coordinate 51,919,889 of NC_092354.1, forward strand.
AAGACGGTTCAATCAACAACCAACGACGGAAAACTTGAGTAATTTCCGTATTTTTCGCGCTAAGGCACGGCGGACTTGGAATATGGTAAATAAAATAAAAGGTAAAAATGCTAAAGCCACTGTAAAACATTTGAAAGACGGCAATAATGTATTAACATCTGAAAAGGATATTGCCAACAAACTTGGTGAAACTTTTGCGAAGTCTTCTTCTTGTAACAACTACAGGGAAGACTTTAAAAAAGTTAAAAAACAAAAAGAAAAGATTAAATTAAACTTTAAATCAAAAAATGGTGAAAATTATAATAAACTATTTTCTCTTAAAGAACTTAAAACATCTCTGTCAAAAGCCCATGATACAGCTTGTGGGCCTGATAATATTCACTACCAACTCTTAAAACACTTGCCAGATTCCTCGCTAGAAGCTCTCTTGCAGCTCATGAATAACATCTGGGAATCTGGTGATTTACCATCAATCTGGAAGCTTGCAACCGTCGTGCCTATTCCAAAACCAAGTAAAGATCATACGGATCCTATTAATTATCGACCAATTGCTCTTACCAGTTATGTCTGTAAAACACTCGAACGGATGGTCAATGATCGCCTTGTTTGGTTCCTGGAATCCAATGGGCTATTAGCCAATATCCAGTGTGGATTCCGACAGGGTCGCAGTACTCTTGATCATCTTGTTCGATTCGAATCATTTGTCCGTAATGGTTTTGCGAAACATGAGCATGTGCTGTCGGTCTTTTTCGACTTTGAGAAGGCCTATGATACTGCATGGAAATATGGTATTTTAAAAGATCTATTTGATATGGGGTTGAAAGGCAATATGCCTAATTTTATTTCTAATTTTCTCTCTAACAGACAATTTAATGTTAGAGTTAATTCGACCATGTCTGATCTTTATGCTCAAGAGATGGGTGTCCCTCAGGGCAGTATTTTATCTGTTACATTATTTAGTCTTAAAATCAACAGCCTTGTTGAAGTTTTAAAAAGTAATATTGAAGGGTCATTGTACGTTGATGATTTTTTAATATGTTACAGAGGCAAAAATATGAATAACATTGAAAGACAATTACAATTATGTCTTGAAAGGATTGAAAAATGGGCCTCGGAAAATGGTTTTAAATTTTCAACTTCAAAAACGGTCGGGATGCATTTTTGTAACAAAAGAAAATTGCATCTTGATCCAGAACTAACTTTATACGGCAACCCAATTAAAATGGTTGATGAAACCAAATTTCTTGGTTTACTTTTCGATAAAAAGTTAACCTTTCTACCCCATATCAAAATGTTAAAAGCGAGATGTTTAAAAGCTTTAGATATTTTAAAAGGTGCGTCTCTGTCTTGGCGCATTTAAAACGTCACCAGTTGAGAGTCTGTATGTAGAGGCTGATGAGCACTCACTCACTGACAGACGTTTGAAGCTTGGACTTCAATATGCTGTCAAACTAAAAGCCCATTCAGATAATCCTGCCTACAGCTGTGTTTATAATCCGATTTATGAAGATATTTTTGCAAAACATGAAAATAAAATTCCTCCATTAGGTTTACGTTTAAAACCACATTTAGCTTCTTTTGATTTAAAATCTGTTGCTCGGGTTAAAACTTGCAAATGTCCTCCATGGGAACTTCCCAAACCAAAAATGATATTTGATCTCCGTGAACACAATAAAAATAAAACAAATCCTCTTTTAATTCAGCAACACTATGCTGAAATTAAAGCCGATTATCTAGATTTTTCAACTGTCTATACTGATGGATCAAAGGATGGTGACAGAGTTGCATCTGCTGCTGTCTTCAGAGACAGAGCTGCAACCCTCCGTTTGCCATCTGATGCATCCATCTTTACTGCCGAAGCAGAAGCAATAATTTTGGCTTTGAAATTTATTGCTTCCTCAGATAAATCCAAATTTATTATATGTTCGGATTCACTTTTATGCTTACAAGCTATACGAAATACTAAAATTAAAAACCCAACAATTCTCAAAATTTTATATGTAATAAGGAATTTAAAAATTCTTCTGAAAGAAATAATATTTCTATGGGTTCCGAGTCATGCTGGAATCCTTGGAAACACAGCTGTAGACCTTGAGGCAAAGAATGCCCTAGGTGACCCTCTATCTAACTGTGATATACCATATACTGATTTTAAATCTAATATTAGAGAATATGTTTTTTAAAATATTGAAAAATAAATGGAGTAAAAAAGATGATAATAAATTGCATGAAATTAAACCTAATTTAGGCAAACCTTTTAATAATATTATGTGCAAAAAAGATCAGTGTGTTATTACTAGATGTCGTATTGGTCATACTAGAATAACACACGAGTATATTTTAAAAAATGAAGATGAACCACAATGTGTACCTTGCAACTGCAAGTATACTATCAAACATGTTTTAATTAATTGTATTGACTTTGCTAATATTCGTAAGAAGCATTTCAATGTCAATAATATGTATGATTTATTCAATAATGTTCCATTTACAAATATTGTTGCTTTTTTAAAAGAAATTGGAATTTATTATAGAATATAAAATTGTTATTAAATTTAAATCAATTTTAATTTTTATCACGTTATTTTACTGTTGATTTTTATTTGTATATACTCAATTTGCTTTAGTCAATAATTTTAGTATATTGAAGGACCTTTTGTCTTATTTTAAAAATATGCTTTAAATTGTAAAAATATTCGAATTAGCTCTCGCCGCGATATAGCATTTTTGTGCTAATGCGGCGTAAAGCAACCAACAATCAATCAATATAGCTGACTATGTGGTATGGCCTTTTGTCATTGTTGAAGGCCCTACGGTGACCTACAAGTGTTAATGTCTGTGTCATTTTGTACTTTTTTGGATAGTTGTCTCATTGGCAATCATACCACATCTTTTTTATATTTGAATGTATATAGTAATCACCCAGTGCTTTGGTCTGTTTGTGAATGCAAGATTTTTTAACCATATATGATCAATGAAACTTTGCGTTTGTCTTATACCACCTGGGTATGTGCATCTGGCAAACTAATCCTGGTCCAATGAATCCAAGGGGAGATAACTTATACTGTGTAAACCCAACTCCTCCATAAGAGATCTAGACTTGCAACTGAATTTATATTTATGTGAACAATATGACAGATGCAACATGTTGGGCAGGATCTTACCCTTCCAGAGCACACGAGATAACAATGTTTTTGGGGTACATGTTGCTCTGTTGCCATTTTCTTGTTGTGTTATATGTGGATTTTTGTTCATATCTTTTTACATTTTGTTTCCTTTATTTACAAGGGTTTGGCACAGCTATTTTTTTCCCACATTTGAGTTTGATTGACCCTTTTGAAATTTATTGCCTGCCTCTCTTTATGATGGGTTATATTCTGTTACAGTGTTCCACCTGTACATGTAGTTAAATATATTTCTGCACTCACAGATATTTCAAAGAACTATTTTAATATTTAAAAACACAAGTAGAATAATTTATAAAAGTTGAATTGAATATTTCTCAAATCCTTGAGCAGAAGGTCCACACCACTTAAATCATTTGAAATTAATGAAAATATACCGCAGCTTTTAAAGAAATCACATCAGACAACAGCAATACAAAAAAAAACATTCAGAGGTAACTCAAATACGGTTTTAAATAATAAATGCAATATGATAGTTTTATATATAGTTGTTTATTTTCATGACACTGACTGTGACTAGTACAAAACACATTTATGCACACATCTGCAAGAAAAGTTATTTTTAATGCCAAGAGTATCAGGACAAAATATAAAATGTTAAGCTTTAAATAAAACTGAAAATGTAAAGGAAGAATGTATCAAAGAGACAACAACCCGACCATAGAAAAAACAACAGCAGAAGGTCACCAACAGGTCTTTAATGTAAGGAGAAAATCCCACACCCAGAGGCGTCCTTCAGCTGGCCCCTAAACAAATATATACTAGTTCAGTGATAATGAATGCCATACTAATATCCAAATTGTACAAAAGAAACTAAAATTAAAATAATACAAGACTTGCAAAGACCAGAGGCTCCTGACCGGGGACAGGCGCACAAAAGCCTAGTCACCAATAATTTATATAAAATATCTGATATTGTCAAAAGTGCAAAAAAAAACTTAAGAATTCGATAACGTATTAACATATATACTGTCATCAATATAGCCACTTTCTGGTATCAAAATGCATATAATTTTGGTTGCTAATTTATGAACTTGAAAAAGCTAGCTTATACTTTTTAAAATTACATGTATATGGGTAGTGGAGTCAAACTGAAAATTAATTGTATGGGTAGTTGTCCCATGATGAAATGTATTTTAGTGGGTGATGGGTATAAAAATAAAGTGCCTTCAAACACCCCACCCCCCCCCCCCCCCCCCCCCCTTACATTTTTTTCTGGAATAGCCCTGAGGAAATAGGACAACACTTCTTTATATATTTTTCATTACAAATTGAAAAGCCCGATGAACAAAGTATAACTTGAAAACCATTAACATTACATCTTTTACTTGAATCATGCAATTGAGCTACCTTTAATGTAGAACTGTGGTATATATATAGTATTACAATACTTACCAAATACATTTTTTTTTTTTTTTTTTATGTCATATTTCTGTTCTATAATGTTTTCAAATAAGAATAAATCTTTGCTTTCTTGTTTCTGACATGAACTTCTTTACAAGACTTACAAAATCTAAAATATAAAACAAAAATACATAATTGTAACTGGATGTTGTTACAAAGTCTCCCAAACAAAGCCCCTGAGATAATAAACCCTGTGGTACTACCCCTATAATTTTCCCCATTATGGAAGTACACCACTAATTAATGGCCCCATTGCTTTCTATGTTAAATTCCTCAATTTCCAGTGGTCACAGCTCTTTTATCTTAAGTTCAAATAAAGTGACAATCATTGCATGTCAAAGCAACTCCTTCTGGTATCATGTACTGAAAAAATCAACATACTTTTAATTGCATATAAGAAAGAACTGGTTCCCGGAGCTTCGGATGTACCAAAACAGATACTTCCGATCTGACAAAAAGGCTAAATGTACCCTCCTTTTTAAATTTCATGCCATTTATTTATTATTCAAATTTATCAGTCAAAAATTGTTCTACAATGATACCAAAATTGATGAAATATTCTAAATATTTTGAAAGATATGTCCATGCGTAGGAACTATTTTGTGTTAAATATGTACTTCTTTCTGGTATGTGCTTTCTGGCCGGGCCTGAATTAGTGGTGTTACACCTATAACAGAATTTTGTTCTCAAATTAAGAGATTTCAATGCACCAGTCATGTTCCAAAATCATTTCTGAGCATGCGTTTAAAATTTTACATGTCTACATAACACGGTTACTGAAAAAATTAAAAAACTAGAACCCCTATATCAGCTAATTTCTATAACATAATTCTTTAAAATGGGGTAAAAACTTTGAATTAAAACCTCAAAAAGGGATTTAAGTGCAATTTTTTTGTTTTCCTAGTTCACTTCATACATTAAACCATCAGCCTAAAACATAAAATTCCAAAATCCTAAAACATAAAATTCCAAAATCATCCATTTGAATTTAATTTAAATTGCTTAAATTTTCTAAATTTTGATAAAAAAAAGTTTATAATTTTCTGCCAATTTCATACTTTTTTCAAATAAAATTCAGTTTATCAAGAGGAATAGGTTATCTAAAGATTAAAAGTCCATTTGTCATCTGTAATTCAATTAACAATCATATCTAAGGATGTATTTGCCTCAGCAGGTATAAATTCTAAACCATGTATCAGAACAGAGGTAGGGGTCCGATTTTAGGCTATAATTGATAAAATAAAAGGAAATTGTACATATTATAATAGTTTTTATTAGAAAGTGATAGATTGGATACAATTTGATCTTCATTGGATGTCAGTTTAAGCAGTTTGAAGGTAAAAAATGACTAGAAAAAGAAGTTTTCAAAAATTCATGGTTTTAAATAGGGTTATGTCCCTTGGAATAGAGGTAAAAAATTTGAATTTATCACAATATCCAAGAAAAATCACTTGTGTCGGCTTTCTCAAAGTGTTTTTGACCAAAGGGTAATACAAGGTCACAATGGTGTCATGGAAATTGATAATGTTGATGGAACTCCTGTCGGACAGATCCTCCTTCGACCAAAGCCCAAAAGTCCTGATGTAGTTGACAAATACCTTCAGGCTGCTAATAACTGTATTGATGCTGGTCCAAATAAAGTGTACAATCCTCAGCTTGTAGAAAAAACTTTTTACCACTGAAATTAGAAAACATGATAAGTCAGATTGTGATGGTCATTTAAGATTTGATACTGAAAATTCAAAACAGTGGGGTTGTGTATGGCGTGAGAGACTAAAATGTCCAAAATGTAATTATGTAAGAAAATATCACAGATTGTATGATACTGTTGAATCAAACAAAAGAGGTCCGAAGGCTGCAAAGCTTAATGTACAGATCCAGTGTGGTCTGATAACTTCTCACATATCAAACAGAATTTAAGAGATATTCTTATTTCTAACATTGTCCCACCTTCCTCATCTGGCATGCAAAAGACTGCTAATAAAGTTGCAAAACAGGTTGAGGAATTAAACAAAAAAAAGTATGCAAGACATAAGAAAGAAATTGGTTGAAGAAAAATAGAATATGTGGGCTATCCGATGTAAAAACAAGTTAGAGTTGAATCCGATTGTCGATATAACAACCCTCTTATAAAAAGTGGCACTACACCGTTTCAAGCTGATACCCAAGTGGTTTGCACAATGTCCGAAAACAATACTTCGGCAAAACAAATTGTCTCATTGTTTACTGGTAATAAACTCTGTAGTGTAGCTGCTTGATTAAAAGGGAAGGGTTTTAAAATTATCTGTCCTAATCATGAAGGTGTGTGTACAGCAAATATTGCTGAAGATGCCTCCATTGGTAATGAGGGAGCATACAGCAGCTGGTGTGCAACTGAGGTCAGTGATTACTTGAAAATTTTCCACATAACAACTGATGGGGATAGTAGAGCATTTCAAGGTGTAAAACAAGTACACGGTACCAATGTTGAGGCACTTCGTGATGTTCGACATTTATCAGCAAGTATGAAACGGGCTATTACAAGGTGCACATTTAGTCCCAATCTATTTGCTGGTACACCCAAGCTTAATCAAAAGAATAGATTTGCACTTGATATTAAAGCAAGTTGTGTTGCAGAGTTAAATCAAAGCTTTAATGTGCACCAGGGTGAATTGTATACAGTTAAACAGCACATGCCTGAAGTAATTAAGACTTTAGTATTATGTTACAAAGGTTATTGTGGATCCTCTTGTAAGGTTAACTCTTATGTGTATGCTGGTTTGCCTTCAAATCATTGGACAAAGAATTTTATTCCAAATGGTAGCACATGTAGAATGACATGTGATGATAAAGTTAAACTGGAAAACTGCATAGGAATTTTTCATGGTCCCAATAGTTTAAATCTAGTGCGGTTTCTTACCTCGACACAGAAAAGTGAAGCATTCAATCGTGCGCTGAGTCGTTGTAATCTAAAGAATGTAAGCTTCCCGCGTAACTTCCCCGGTCGTGCACATGCTGCTGTTCACATGCTAAATCATAGGTTTGCTAATTCTGCTCTCCTACTCACTGAACAGCTTGGTGTTAAAATAACAGCACCAAAGGTTATCAAGAAACTGAAACAAAGGGATAGGCGTCAATTGTACATATACAAACATAGACGTAGTCATGTCGCAAAATTGCAACGTGCAAAAAGTCGCAACAGAAGGTATCGTCTTCATGCATTGATACATCATTCGCAGCCTGCTTTTTATTCCAAAGGCATTGCAGATCCACACTATGATAAAAATTGTGTGAATAAAACTGTTGTGACCAATGACCATGCATATCAATCACATCCAAAGCGACACCCAAAAATTCATTAAATCCAGCATGCTCTGTTTGTTTTTGTAAATATTGGTTATTTTTTGGATTGTTAATTACTTTTATTTGTACCTTTTTTAGATTTTATAATATGCAGTCTCTGTGCAGTTCATGTTTTTTACACCGAGGTGGATAAATTCCTAGACAAATTTGTCGGTCCATGTTGACATGGTTTGGTTCTAATGATAGGTGCTCAGGGTTCACAAAATGGTGCTGGTGACACAAATGTGACACCTGTAAACTTTCTGAAAGTTCAAAATTATCATAAAATATCATGTAGGCAAATCTATGGCTAGGCACAGTTTTTTTCTTCATCTCCCATGGCATTTTAACACACAGGGTGGAATATTTTTGCCCCTTCCCTCCAAGATCACATATCCAACAGTTGTGTGGACCCTGGACAGTCATATTATTTAAAATTCGGTTCTTTTGTTTGTCAAAATATTAGGAAACAAAACATGCATTTGTTGCTATCTTCGCTTCTTCATCTACAATGAATTACTACTCAAGCACTTTATGAAAAACGATGCGTTCTATTCATAGTTCTTTTTATTGTTAAAATCAAGATAAGTCTCAAATTAACAACAATTGAAATAGGCTCTGGTGTTGAATCGATCATTACTCCTTGCTTCCACTATACCGGCTTATTTAGCACTATATCAAATTAAAAACACCTAGAGTGTAACTAAGAAAAACGTAATTCAAATGAGCATCAATGAACAAATTATTACGACACAAAACAACCAAATTTAAAAAAAAATAAACACGAGAATGCAAACCCTATAACACGAAAGAGTGAGCCAGGTTCCCTGACAGGGTAGACTGTAACATTGTACCTAGTAGCAACATAAAATAGTTTCTACAAATATAGTAGGTTGGTTTTTAATTTTTTTTCAGAAACCATCCCTCACATAACGATATTAACTTCAATGATGATATTGATAAAGACTTGCTTATAACGTTAGACCAGGAAGGGTCAGAGAACGATTACCCTGACAAAGACATGGAAATATATACTTTCCCTGATAATCCGTAATCAATTTCACCGATGATTCTAGCAATGCTTCAACAGATGAAGACAGTGTCACTACATGCTGTCCTATTTCGTTTCAGCAGGCCGATCCTTTATGTGTCGTTTTAAACAACCTGTTGAAATGTTTCAAAGGATTCAATATTTTATAAGCATAATTTTGATGCAACACAAAACTTATTGAATCCTAGACACTCTTATGATCATCTTGTAATTGGGTTTCACAACATTATTGGATATCTTTGAGGCAAGCGCACAGCAAATTTTGTCAGAGGACCAATGTGCTTAAATCAAGGTTCAAGTTAAATAAACAAACCATAAAATGAATCTTGGAGGTCCTAGTCGCCAATCAAGACATGCCCACAAAGGCGGTTACACAACCTCTAGTGGAGCGATAGATGCACTGCCAACAACTTTGGTTTTGGCCTTTAAAAGAAAATAGCAGTGTTACGCCAATTTTCGATACATATATTGCAGAAGTATATCCAGTTTGTATGGCATTTGATGGTACTGCATTGAAACCAGGATTTGAAGTGTATGATAGAACAAAATTAGTAGTTGGAGCTTGATATCATTATAATGTTGATTATGTCAAGTCCAGAACCGGAATATTTGAAATATCACATTGTTTCCGAGGCAGCTGTATTTTATATGAGTTCCCTGTCAACTTCCTAACCGAGGCTGTGAAAAGTGGCGAATTTATGGAACAGATATTTACATACACCATTGTGATCTTTCAGATCTGTTTCCACTGCTTGAAGTCTGTTAAGACTAAAAACAGCATTCTTCAATACGAAGGTAACTGCAAATCGCACTTCATCGAATGTTTAACTACTAGAAAAGTATGCAGCAATTGCCAAGATTAAGGGCATACAAGTATACATCTATCATCTCTTGGACGACTGGTGATTGATTGTATGGGCAGTTATGCAGACTGGTGATTGATTGTATGGGCAGTTATGCAGATTGTGGACTATATAGTTATCAAAGGTATCAGGATTATAATTATGTACACCACACGCGCGTTTCGTTTACATAAGACTCATCAGTGACGCTCATATCAAAATATTTATAAAGCCAAACAAGTACAATGTTGAGGAGTATTGAGGATTCCAAAATCCAAAAAGTTGTGCCAAATACGGCTAAGGATTTCTATGCCTGGGATAAGAAAATCCTTAGTTTTTTGTAAAAATCAATGTTTTGTAAACAGGAAATTTATAAAAATGGCCAAATTATTGATATTCATGTCAACACAGAAATGTTGACTACTGGGCTGGTGATACCCTCTGGGACGAAACGTCCACAAGCAGTGGCATCGACCCAGATGTGTAAATACTTATCAAAGGAACCGGGATTAAAATTTAGTACGCAAGACGCGCGTTTCGTCTACATAAGACTTATCAGTGACGCTCATATCAAAATATTTATAAAGCCAAACTAGTACAAAGTTGAAGAGCATTGAGAATCCAAAATTCAAAAAAGTTGTGCAAAATACGGCTAAGGTAATCTATGAAGGCAACAGTAGTATACCGCTGTTCAAAACTCATAAATCCATGGACCCAAAAAAAATTGGGATAAACAAGTACCGTGCCACGTCTTTTCTTAATATCTAAAAAATAAGAGAAAACAAACGACACAACATTAAAATGCAACACACAAAAACGAACAATAATATAACAATGGCTGGGATAAGAAACTCCTTATTTTTTTTTTTTGTAAAATTCAATGTATTGTAAACAGTAAATTTTTAAAAATAAACTATAATTTTTGATGGACATCATATACATTTTTTTAAACCGTATGAGTTTAATCCTACAAGTAATACATAAACTCTCTACAAGATCATATCTCAAACAACCAATATGACAAATTTATCGGTTATTGTGGCTTTGTCTCCATCAAGTCAGAAGGAAACCTCACACAGTATATTACTGAAAAAAATAATGTCTATCATCAACATCCTGTACAGCACATCCAGACACATGGAGACAGTATGGTGTTGAAGAAGGCAAATAGATAAATAACATACCGGGTTCTAATATTTATCCAGAGCTTCAAACTGTTCAAATTTATGATGGCCAAGTTAAGGCAAGAAAATATATGACAGATAAATTTGAAATTGGTGAAAGGTCAGGTCAAAAATGTGATCCGGAAGATACGTCAACTTTGATGAGATCGGTGAAAGACGAACAAGGAAGCAGATTGTTTAAACCGGTTGAATTTATCAGATAGTCAGATAGCAAGCTTCTTCAGCAGACTTGCTTTGAAGAAAAGAAGCCGCCAAGAGAAATGTGAGGAAGATCAAGATGCAGAGAATGATGATGTGAGCCTCAGCAATCTTAGATTGGCAAATGTGATATAATCTTTTAGTGCGGCGTAAAGCAACCAACAATTAATCAATCCAACGATTCTACCAGTTTTAACAGAATTTATAATTCTGTAGAAAGACAACATCTACTAGTACAAAGATCATTTGCCACTTTTACGAGAAAATATAATTTAGACCCACTGAGGCAGAGTAATTCCCCCTCCACCTACAAGAGTATTTTCCTACGGAATAATACAGAATAATTCATACAAATGGCAATGAGTTTGTCTTCATACCAAGCAATACAATATACAAACATTGATCCGGTAGATTGGACTCTTTATGATCCCATTGAGAACAAATGGATAGCTTGTAGCAATGTATCCAGTTGCATTATATATAAACTTGAAATTACCAAAGCTTTATTAAAAAACTAAATTTATTTTTCATTAAACTTTTACTTCTTTTGGATAAATTATTTAGATGTTACCATTAATTGACAAAATGTAACACAAAACTTGCCACCAGTTTATCAATAATGTTTCTACATTTTACTTTTAAATTAAAAAAAATACCTTATTTGCCTACATTTTACTTTGAAATAAAAAATTAAAAGCGTTATATTTTTTATCCAAAGTGCTGGAAAAATTAAATGAGAATTTCATATTGCCTCAACCTAGTTATACAACACCCCAACTTGTTGAGATGGATGTAATAGTATATGAAGAACCCACAGGTGAACCCACACACAGTGTGTGGCACTCACTATACTCCACAAACATTATCACATCAATCTTAATTTTGGTTTTTCATTTAATAAACTTTTTTTAACTTGTGGCCGCGATGTTATGCCACATACGGTGTCAATATATTTTAGTACACCAGATCCGGATTTCGACAATAAATGTCTCTTCAGTGATGTTAGGGATTGAATCGGTACTTGGAAGGCCACATAAAAGTACCCTTATTTTTAGATAAACTCTTTAGGATGAACGGATCATATAAACTGGAGGGAAAATTAGTTATATAAGCTGACACATGCACAAAGATTAAAGTTAAGGTATATTTTACTTTTTATCAATTTTTTACTTCAATTTATAGTAAAAAAAACAACCACGAAAATTTCAATTGACCAGTATTTGCCAGTATTGACTACTTTGGGAATATTGTCCGGGGCGGTAATACCACTGGTAAATACCGGGGGTAGTATTTACCGGCCAATCTTGCTCAAAATAAACATTTTACCGTTCGTAATCTTTCATCCGCAGTGGAAGTTTTCTCCGTGGCCTTCCATTATCTACATCTTGAAGGATATGAAATAGTATTCTATCAAGCAGACAGTTATCTATTAAAGCCATGACAACAAAATAATTACCATACAAGTATATTCTCCTTTCACATGAACAAGCTCGCTTTAAGATGCCAGTTTATCATAAAAGGTTTTATTGTTGTTTATGAATTAGTTTTTAACAAACCTACAATGTGTCGGTCGCGAATAGCGATTTTTTTTTTATTTTAATTTTTATGAACTTAATAGATCTATATATCTTCGCTAAATATTATTTTCCTCCGCTAATTATCTTCATTAATTTTCTGTGTTCTTTGCAATTTAAAATCCGGTAGTAAAGCTATAAGTGTTGGCTGAATCTGACTTTATTATGAACTCAAATAAGATATCCCGTGTAATGAAAACAAAATCAGGAAAAGGATAATGGAATAAACTTGAAACAATCCACGTGTTTGTACTGCGATAGTCTTCGTCCATACGATATGTGCTATTTAATATTTTGGTGGTTTTTTTTATTTATTACAGAAATAAATTCATCATAAATTCAAGGACTAAATTTGGTTAATACGCCAGACACGCGGTTCATCTACAAAAGACTCATCAGTGACGCTCGAATTCAAAAAGGTAAAAGGGCCAGGTAAAGTTCGAAGCTGAATAGCAATACGGACCAAAACTCCTTAAAGCATTCCGGTCTGTCTGTTTATTTATTCATTCACCTATTTTGCGTTAGAACATTTCGTGAATACTTATGCATAAACGCAGTAGGTCCGATTAGGAAAAAGAAAAACAATATGCAGTCTATAATCATAAATTACTTGAAAATTGCTAGGTAGTGCGGTATATCATCATTCATTGCCATTGGAAAACGCGGATCCGCAATCCCACGATACACCAAACACAAGAAATAATAATAAAAACACGCCATGTAATGACAAATTCTCTTCTGAGTGGAATTGTGTCAAAATAAGCATCGGCAGTAAACTCGCTATAACAGAATGTTTTAGGGTTAACATGAGAGGCGAATTAATTTCTTAAAGACCGATCAAATTGTAATACCAGTAGAATCGCGGAAACGCCAAATGTATCTCATTAATCACAATTCTACAAGTTCAGGTAAATCTTTGTCAAATTTCAATATATATTCGGCATCAATGAATTGCAAAACACACGAACTGCACCGAACGCAGCTTGGGGAATAGCTTTTAAATATTGGAGACTCGGGGAAAAGTAAAATCACTAAAATACTGACCCCAGAGGAAAGTCACTAATCACATTGCATTCAAATGACAAAACACATAAACTAGAGGCTCTAAAGAGCCTGTGTCGCTCACCTTGGTATATGTGAATATTTTTCAGTAATACATAAATTTCTCTCGTTAAAATCTAAAACATTGTTATATACACGAGCGAATCGTACAAGTTAAGATATATAAACACCGTAAGATGGTGACAATGGAACGTCACCATCTAAAAACGGATAATTAATGATAGGAAATGAAAAATCACCCCTTTTACCATAAATTTTAGTATTCAGCTTTCCCTTAGTGATATAGATATCAAGATCGAGGAAAGGGCAGTGGTCATTGTTAGTTTATTTGAAGTAAGTTCAGCAGGATAAATTTCATTAATATACATACTGAAGTCGTCATTATTGAGATCCAAAATATCATCCAAATATCTAAAATTATTATTAAATTTGTTTATCAGATGTTGTTTTGATGGGTCTTTGCTTATTTTTGTCATAAATTGAAACTCATAACAATACAAAAAAGGTCTGCAATAAGTGGTTAGTCACCATTGGAATTCCGATAATCTGACTATATACGGAATCCTCAAAGCGAACAAAAATGTTATCTAGTAAAAATTCAAGGGCATATATAGTATCAAAGCATGTCCAATTAACATAGTTTTTTTTTGTTTATTCCTACTAAAAAATGACCTAAAAGAGTGTGAACATATATATTCACATTCTGATTTTTTGAATGCCCATTTAATTAGGTGTGTGAATGTTTTCTTAATGAGAATGTGAGGCAATGTGGTATACAGGGTAGAAAAATCAAAACATCTTGACACTCCAAAAGTAATTTATTCCACTATTTTCGAATGCCTGTAATGAATACAACTTGTCTTGTAGCTTTTGTTAAAGGCATCTGTAGTGTTAAGTATGTTGCTTCTTGTGCACTTGTTTCAACATAATTTGTAAAGTAATTACCAATGTGCCTTACATGATGCTTCAAGTCTAAATTTCCCCGTCGTGCTTCTTTTGCTGCTTGGTCCAATAATGCACTCATACCTCTTTGTGACTTGCTTATGTATGAAACAATATACACTGCACATGCAAATGCATCTATAACAAACTGTAAATCATGATTTGCTTGCCAAGCTACCAACACAGTTTTTATGTAACCATTAACACGGACTTCAGATGGTTTACATTTGAGAAAAAGATATGGCAAAATTTTGCAGTCGTATAAAAACAAAATGCTTAACAGAGTCTATATCACTCACTTGTGAAAATAAAACAGTTTTCTTCTAATAGGTATGTCAGTAGTATTCAATGCAAAAACTAGCGTTTATCATGATTCATATTAGAAATCTTTTTGATAATTAGATAATTTTCTCTCAAGTGGATGCATCCATGATTCTTTTTGGGTTTTTTTTTCTCCACTTCGTCTATAAAGGCAGATCTTGGGTGTTGTGTCTGACTGCTAAATTTCATTAAAAATATCATTTTAGTTCTTTTACTTCAGCATCTGTCCATCTTTTCCTGGTAACCTTTTTTGCAATTTGCACTTCTCCCTCACGAAGTCTTCTTTCATCTCTTCCTCCTTTTCTGCCTCTTCCGCATATAGGTTCTCCTCAATGTCAACAGTTTCTTCTTGAGTTGAGCTAAAATGAAGAAACACTTTACTAAGGGACTATTTATAATCTAACATTTCCTGAACATAACAAGTGAAGGAGGATCTTCCATTCTAGAAATTCAATTAATTTGAGTTTCTTTCAAATTCATTGTTAGGCCAACTTGATCATTTTCTCAGACAAAAAATAGTGTCAAACAAGCAAATCTTTTAATTTTATTAACATTTTTCTATTTTGAGTGTTGCTTAAAAAAATCCTCTTTTCAACTGGTGATTTTTTTTTTTTTAGTTAAAATCATTTTAAAGTAATTAAAATGGAGCAGCATTTCAAATAGGTAAATGAAATCCAAAGAGCTAGACTCAAATTAGCCTTGCCTTAACATTTGATATCCATTATCGCAGGCGAGACAAAACGGTCATGTAACAGAATGCATAGCACAGACTTTCGGTTGAAGGCCGAGAAAGATAAAAGGGTACTGTAACGAATGTTTAACTGTAAAGCGGCAAAAAAAAGTATTTCTGAAAAACAATATTCCAGACATTGCAAGACAAACAGTAGACATTATACATGTGTGTTTCACTATAAAACCCCTTATGTATTTGCCATAAACCAACACAATTTTCAAACTTTTGATGACTGAATTATTAGAAATATTATTTGAAGTGTTTCACCAACCTGAATGAAAATA
The DNA here is from genome assembly GCF_963676685.1 of Mytilus edulis. Lineage (NCBI taxonomy): Eukaryota > Metazoa > Mollusca > Bivalvia > Mytilida > Mytilidae > Mytilus > Mytilus edulis. The sequence goes on from NC_092354.1 coordinate 51,935,990, forward strand.
ACATATGCTAATGCAATATCATATCAAGCATTATTGACCTATGCTAAGTAGTCCCCAGATATTTTGACACTAAACTTGTTCCTTTTGGACAAAATTGTTACTAACTGTGTGAGGGATAAGTTGGATTAAAGATTTGAAATTGAAGTCATTTAGTCTGAGGATGTTTCCGTTTCATAGCTTTCCGCTGATTGATTTTGATGAGTTTTTGAATGTGTTCCTTAAAAGTCAGACTGGCTTACGTTGAATTTGTTCCTTTAAAGTCAGACTGGATTACGTAAAGTTTCAATCGGTACGAGAGAGAGGATAAGAGATAAAACGTTCTTAGATTTATTCCATCACTATCCATATCTGTCTTAAAACAACATTGAATTACATGGGGTGTCCGATGCCTTGTTGACATCTATCGGTACAAAAAGTTTACCACTTCCTTTAGAAAAATTCGTAATAACAGAGAGTAGTGAACTCACAGACGATATAATTTTAGTTCTTATCGAGAAATGTCCCAAACTAACTAGTCTCCTTATATATCGTGTTATTTGCCCTTCTAATACTTCGTAGATAGTCTCGCGAGCTTTTCCTTTTTTCTTTATTGTGAGTCTGTGTGTTGATGCCCGGCTCTTTGCGTATTCTAAAATTACTTGACCAGCATTGGCAGGAAACTTACCGTTGATTTGCAAATTGTATGTTTTGACCATTATAGTCCAGTTAATATCAGATCCTGTTGGTATGGATGTCAGTTTTATATGACATACTATAGCATCATAGCTGGATAGTAGAGTTTTTAATGCCTTCTCTGTATGTGGCAGCCATTTTGTGCCACCAACACGTGTTGGTATCTTGATTTTTTTATCCATACTTTTAAATGCTATCTTAAGGTTGAACCGGTTCAATGGACTATATCTTAATATAAAGCAAATAAATACACTAACGGTGACTGAAAAGACTTAAAACAATTATAGGGCAAATACTAGATAATAATGATAATGTATTTATTGTATATAACTTTGATATCTTGGTAATGCATTTTCTGACAAGCATATAGGTGTGTGTGTTTTTGGATCCTTCAAAAACCAGTTTCAGCTCCACCAGATTGCTCTTTTTTTGTTTTGCGTGTGTGGTTGAAAATAGTCATAAACATCTTTAATTGAGTTGGTGTTGTCTTTAATAGTGCCATTGACCCATATCCGATCTTTTTAAAAATCCATTTCTCTGATATTTTTGAAAAGCAATCAGATAAATATTTTTCTTTGAATTTTTTTTTTCAATCAAATTTTAAATTGACTCATGCTAAAAACCTATAGAACAAATACAAGTTTAGCATGAAGAGGTCACACTTTTTGGCCATGTTGACTTCTTTGCCAGCATCTTTTGCTGCAAGCTCCAGTCTACAATAACATAACATAAATCTTAATAAAACCATTACCTAACTGGATAACATTTAAACTCTCCCTTATATAGTTTCAAATTAATTTCATGATATTCCACATTTCACTCTAAATATTTACCCAAAAATTTAATACTACCATATATATAAAGTTTATCTCCTCTTTGCAGGTGCTAGAAGATGGTCAGCTGAGTGTAGGCGTCCGGCGCCTTTGCTGTATCCTCGATCGGTTGACTATTGTTGTTCTGTTAGGTCGTTCATTAGTCTGTATCAAGGTCTCATCTCCCTGTTCCGTCACCACAGTTCGTTAACCCTGTACTTGAGATACCAGACTGTCGATCACTGTGTGCAACTTGCCAATACTCTCTCTCGTCCTCGGGTGCTCTGCAGCTGTGTTCTCCAGCAAGGTTGATATCAACTGCTTAACCTCTCCTAGAGCAGAACATCCAGATGACGATGACAAAGAATTAGGTGCAGGACCCTGGCTCAATAGAACACTATTCCACTCCGTTGCTGGCAGGTTTGTTGAAGGTGTAACAGGAGGATTAATGGCACCTAACAGCTGGGGCAGCAAATTTTCCTCTTCCTCAATACCCCGGTCTCTCATTATAATGTTCTTCACTGGTGAGGCAAGTTCTGGTGTTTGATACTAACGGAGATTCTGGCAGATCAAACTTAAGGTCAACTCCAAGTGCAGCCTGGTTTTCCTGGAAAATTTCCTCAACGATATTTGTTTCCGTTACTGGCAAGGGTGGTGATGCTTGGATTGATGGCGATGACCAGTGTTGACAAACACAAAATATTGATAATATCAGTATGTTACAGTGAATGAATAAGTTGATTGTAAATACATATGTAGTTATAATATATAAACTTTCAATTAAGTGTTCTGAAATATACTTGGAAACAACATGGAATATTTTAGAAGATCTTGTTACTCTTGGTCCTTTGCCACATTCCTCAGAGAAAATTTGTTGTAATCCATTCTCCTGACCTCTTGAAAATGCTATAAGAAGTGAAGCCTTATTAAGGTTCGAAGCTGCAATTTTCCATGCCGTTCCAATGATTTACACTTTATTGTCAACAATTTCCAGTAGTGTAGGTAGATTTAATTGGTTATCAAAGGTAATATTTAACTTGCATAAAGCTGATTGGTCAAAGGAATGGAATGCTGCTGGAACAGTAAAAGTTGCAGAAGAAAATATGGCATCAGTAAAGTCAATTTTGGAGGATTCCATAAGTTTTTGAAGGAAAGTCACATCCTGTAATGTATCATGTGCAGCATAATCACAGTTCAGTAGAGATTTGAGTAAATTTATTTGTGAGAAAGATTTGAGGTCTGGAGTATTAATTTTGAAAGAAGTCTGGTGTCCAAGAATCCTCGAACATGTGTATTTAGAATGTTGGATTTTCCAATACATTTGAAAGTATTGATCAGAACATGACAATCAAATGTTTTAATGTTATGACCTCCAAGGTATATATTTTCACCTTCTCCTTTGATGAACTTGAAAAAATCTTCCTAACCTGGAAATAGAAGGAGAGTCAACAGGTTTCCCTTGATTAAAAACTCTGCCATTCTTTACAGAAATGCCAGTAATATTACTAGCTTGATTTGACATTGGAATCTTTGGAGTTACGTAAAAGCTCTAATGATTGTCCCCACTGACAGCAGCTATTTGAGTGATGTGTGAGTCACGTGCTGTAAAAAAAAAAAGAACTTTTAAGTAAATAGAATTGTGATTGTTCCTTTATCAAATGTTGTATTTGAAAAGAGACATATTAATAGAATAGTAGTGCATAGATCAGTGATGCCCCATTCCACCTATCATTTCTTTAATTTTGCATTGAATTTAGAAAGATCATATCATAGGCCACATATGTACTTAGTTTCGGGTAGATTTACTGATTAACTAATTCAGCAAAAAATTTATGACCAAAAACTTTAACAAAATAACTCTAACCTGACACAGGATGGATAAACATGCTGATTGAGGGACACACAGACTGGAAAACATAATGCGTCCGTACTAATGTTAGTTCGAGATAACAATGTGACTGTTGCAGTGTGTTCAAGCAGTTTTTTTATTTTAATTCTTTGTGTTGTTCTTGTTAATCATGCACCAAAGATAATGGAGTTTGCTCTTTATGATTATTGAAATTGTTATTAGTTAAAAGTTTTGCATGAAAGCACATTTCTCACTACATATATGACATATATGATTATGTCAATATAAACAAGTTTTATAATCCTGGTACTTGATAACTATTTCAACAATGTTTTTCTTTTTTTATTAGTTTTATTTTTTGTATCATTCAATTATCACTGATTTTTTAAACTTGTTTATGCTGATTGCATGTACAAATGTTGCATATTAAAGATGAAATAATGATGTTAATCAAAACACTTGCAAACTCTACCAACATTGATCACTTATTATTTGAATATGAATTATATGTTTACCTAAACTTGTAGTTTCAAAGTCAAAACAAACAAGTTTTGTTGTCTCCTGAATATGGCAGTGTTCTATAGGTGGAGATGGTGCAGAGGGAATCTCTGTAATGTCCTCGTGGATATTCATTCAGATATTACCGATATTAATAATTTTCCACGATTTACTGACAATTTTGAATACTTTTTGGGTAATTTTATCTGATGTTACCTCAAATCGGTCATTTGATCATGATAATGTTCTCATATGTATTGACATTTGTATTAGAAGTAAACTTGAATCAACCACTGCTATATCTAAAAATTTTAGTATATTGAAGGACCTTTTGTCTTATTTTAAAAATATGCTTTAAATTGTAAAAATATTCCAATTAGCTCTCACCGCGATATAGCCTTTTTGTGCTAATGCGGCGTAAAGCAACCAACAATCAATCAATCAATCAATATATCTTAAAATTGAAACATTTTCAGTAAATGTGACCTCTTGTTAGATATGCATTCAGAAGTTATCTATATTAATAATTTTCCACAATTTACTAACAATTTTGATTACTTTTGGGGTAATTTTATATGTTACCTTAAATCGGTCATTTGACCATGATAATGTTCTCATATGTATTGACAATTGTATTAGAAGTTATCTTGAACCAACCACTGCTTTATTTATATATTGCAACAAATTAAATAAATTTTACCACTTTTGAAATATTCAGTTGTTACCTTTATTAATAATTTGTCCACATTCTACTGAAAAATTTCTTTTTGAATAATTTTATATGATGTTACCTTAAATCGATCATTTGATCATGATAATTTTATCATATGTATTGACAATTGTGTTAGAAGTTAACACAACCAACCACTGCTATTTTTAAAAATTGAAACATTTTCAGTAAATTTGACCTCTTTTTGGATATTCATTTAGATGTTACATATATTAATATATTTTCACGATTAACTGACAATTTGGACTACTTTTTGGATAATTTTATATGATGTTACCTCAAATCGGTCATTTGATCATGATAATGTTCTCATAAGTAATGACAATTGTATTAGAAGTAAACTTGAATCAACCACTGCTATATCTAAAAATTGAAACATTTTCAGTAAATTTGACCTCTTGTTAGATATCTATTCGGATGTTATCAATATTAATAATTTTCCACAATTTACTTAACAATTTTGACTACTTTTTGGGTAATTTTATATGATGTTACCTTAACTTGGTCATTTGACCATGATAATGTTCTCATATGTATTGACAATTGTATTAGAAGTAATCCAGACCCAACCACTGCTTTATTTATATATTGCAACAATTTAAATAAATTTTACCACTTTTGAAATATTCAGTTGTTACCTTGATTGATAATTTTTCCACATTCTACTGAAAAATATATCTTTTTGGATAATTTTTTATGATGTTACCTTAAATCGATCATTTGATCATGATAATTTTATCTTATGTATTGACAATTGTATAAGAAGTAAACACAACCAACCACTGCTTTTTTTTTAAAATTGAAACATTTTCAGTAAATTTGATCTCTTTTTGGATAAATATTCAGATGTTACATATATTAATAATTTTCCACGATTAACTGACAATTTTGACTACTTTTTGGATAATTTTATATGATATTACCTTTAATCGGTCATTTGATCATGATAAATTTTTTCGAATGTATCGACAAATGTATTAGAAGCAAACTTGAACCAACCACTGCTATATTTAAAAATTGAATTATTTTCAGTAAATTTGACCTCTTATTGTATATTCATTCAGATGTTACCTATATTAATAATTTTCCGCGATTAACTGACAATTTGGACTACTTTTTGGATAGTTTTATATGATGTTACCTAAAATCGGTTATTGACAATTGTATTTGAAGTAAACTTGAACCAACCACTGCTATATTTAAAAATTGAAACATTTTCAGTAATTTTGACCTCTTTTTGAATATTCATTCAGATGTTACCTATATTTATAATTGTGCATGATTTACTGACAATTATCACTACTTTCTGGATAACTTTATATGATGTTACCTTTAATCGGTCATTGACAATTGTATTAGAAGTGAACTTGAACCAACCACTGCTATATTTAAAAATTGAAACAATTTAAATAAATTTTACCACTTTTGAAATATTCAGTTGTTACCTTTATTGATAATTTTTCCACATTCTACTGAAAAATATATCTTTTTGGATAATTTTTTATGATGTTACCTTAAATCGATCATTTGATCATGATAATTTTATCTTATGTATTGACAATTGTATAAGAAGTAAACACAACCAACCACTGCTTTTTTTTAAAATTGAAACATTTTCAGTAAATTTGATCTCTTTTTGGATAAATATTCAGATGTTACATATATTAATAATTTTCCACGATTAACTGACAATTTTGACTACTTTTTGGATAATTTTATATGATATTACCTTTAATCGGTCATTTGATCATGATAAATTTTTTCGAATGTATCGACAAATGTATTAGAAGCAAACTTGAACCAACCACTGCTATATTTAAAAATTGAATTATTTTCAGTAAATTTGACCTCTTATTGTATATTCATTCAGATGTTACCTATATTAATAATTTTCCGCGATTAACTGACAATTTGGACTACTTTTTGGATAGTTTTATATGATGTTACCTAAAATCGGTTATTGACAATTGTATTTGAAGTAAACTTGAACCAACCACTGCTATATTTAAAAATTGAAACATTTTCAGTAATTTTGACCTCTTTTTGAATATTCATTCAGATGTTACCTATACTTATAATTGTGCATGATTTACTGACAATTATCACTACTTTCTGGATAACTTTACATGATGTTACATTTAATCGGTCATTGACAATTGTATTAGAAGTGAACTTGAACCAACCACTGCTATATTTAAAAATTGAAACAATTTAAATAAATTTTACCACTTTTGAAATATTCAGTTGTTACCTTTATTGATAATTTTTCCACATTCTACTGAAAAATATATCTTTTTGGATAATTTTTTATGATGTTACCTTAAATCGATCATTTGATCATGATAATTTTATCTTATGTATTGACACAATTGTATAAGAAGTAAACACAACCAACCACTGCTTTTTTTAAAAATTGAAACATTTTCAGTAAATTTGATCTCTTTTTGGATAAATATTCAGATGTTACATATATTAATAATTTTCCACGATTAACTGACAATTTTGACTACTTTTTGGATAATTTTATATATTACTTTAAATCGGTCATTTGATCATGATAAATTTTTTCGAATGTATCGACAAATGTATTAGAAGCAAACTTGAACCAACCACTGCTATATTTAAAAATTGAATTATTTTCAGTAAATTTGACCTCTTATTGTATATTCATTCAGATGTTACCTATATTAATAATTTTCCGCGATTAACTGACAATTTGGACTACTTTTTGGATAGTTTTATATGATGTTACCTAAAATCGGTTATTGACAATTGTATTTGAAGTAAACTTGAACCAACCACTGCTATATTTAAAAATTGAAACATTTTCAGTAATTTTGACCTCTTTTTGAATATTCATTCAGATGTTACCTATATTTATAATTGTGCATGATTTACTGACAATTATCACTACTTTCTGGATAACTTTATATGATGTTACCTTTAATCGGTCATTGACAATTGTATTAGAAGTGAACTTGAACCAACCACTGCTATATTTAAAAATTGAAACAATTTAAATAAATTTTACCACTTTTGAAATATTCAGTTGTTACCTTTATTGATAATTTTTCCACATTCTACTGAAAAATATATCTTTTTGGATAATTTTTTATGATGTTACCTTAAATCGATCATTTGATCATGATAATTTTATCTTATGTATTGACAATTGTATAAGAAGTAAACACAACCAACCACTGCTTTTTTTTAAAATTGAAACATTTTCAGTAAATTTGATCTCTTTTTGGATAAATATTCAGATGTTACATATATTAATAATTTTCCACGATTAACTGACAATTTTGACTACTTTTTGGATAATTTTATATGATATTACCTTTAATCGGTCATTTGATCATGATAAATTTTTTCGAATGTATCGACAAATGTATTAGAAGCAAACTTGAACCAACCACTGCTATATTTAAAAATTGGAATTATTTTCAGTAAATTTGACCTCTTTTTGTATATTCATTCAGATGTTACCTATATTAATAATTTTCCGCGATTAACTGACAATTTGGACTACTTTTTGGATAGTTTTATATGATGTTACCTAAAATCGGTTATTGACAATTGTATTTGAAGTAAACTTGAACCAACCACTGCTATATTTAAAAATTGAAACATTTTCAGTAATTTTGACCTCTTTTTGAATATTCATTCAGATGTTACCTATATTTATAATTGTGCATGATTTACTGACAATTATCACTACTTTCTGGATAACTTTATATGATGTTACCTTTAATCGGTCATTGACAATTGTATTAGAAGTGAACTTGAACCAACCACTGCTATATTTAAAAATTGAAACAATTTAAATAAATTTTACCACTTTTGAAATATTCAGTTGTTACCTTTATTGATAATTTTTCCACATTCTACTGAAAAATATATCTTTTTGGATAATTTTTTATGATGTTACCTTAAATCGATCATTTGATCATGATAATTTTATCTTATATATTGACAATTGTATAAGAAGTAAACACAACCAACCACTGCTTTTTTTTAAAATTGAAACATTTTCAGTAAATTTGATCTCTTTTTGGATAAATATTCAGATGTTACATATATTAATAATTTTCCACGATTAACTGACAATTTTGACTACTTTTTGGATAATTTTATATGATATTACTTTTAATCGGTCATTTGATCATGATAAATTTTTTCGAATGTATCGACAAATGTATTAGTAGCAAACTTGAACCAACCACTGCTATATTTAAAAATTGGAATTATTTTCAGTTAATTTGACCTCTTTTTGTATATTCATTCAGATGTTACCTATATTAATAATTTTCCGCGATTAACTGACAATTTGGACTACTTTTTGGATAGTTTTATATGATGTTACCTAAAATCGGTTATTGACAATTGTATTTGAAGTAAACTTGAACCAACCACTGCTATATTTAAAAATTGAAACATTTTCAGTAATTTTGACCTCTTTTTGAATATTCATTCAGATGTTACCTATATTTATAATTGTGCATGATTTACTGACAATTATCACTACTTTCTGGATAACTTTATATGATGTTACCTTTAATCGGTCATTGACAATTGTATTAGAAGTGAACTTGAACCAACCACTGCTATATTTAAAAATTGAAACAATTTAAATAAATTTTACCACTTTTGAAATATTCAGTTGTTACCTTTACTGATAATTTTTCCACATTCTACTGAAAAATGTCTTTTTGGATAATTTTGTATGATGTTACCTTAAATCGATCATTTGATCATGATAATTTTATCTTATGTATTGACAATTGTATTAGAAGTAAACACAACCAACCACTGCTATTTTTAAAAATTGAAACATTTTCAGTAAATTTGATCTCTTTTTGGATAAATTTTCAGATAATACATATATTAATAATTTTCCACGATTAACTGACAATTTTGACTACTTTTTGAATAATTTAATATGATATTGCCTTAAATCAGTCATTTGATCATGATAATCTTTTCGAATGTATCAACAAATGTATTAGAAGCAAACTTTAACCAACCACTGCTATATTTAAAAATTGAATGATTTTCAGTAAATTTGACCTCTTTTTGGATATTCATTCAGATGTTACCTATATTAATAATTTTCCGCGATTAACAGACAATTTGGACTACTTTTTAGATAACTTGATATGATGTTACCTTTAATCGGTCATTGACAATTGTATTTGAAGTTAACTTGAACCAACCACTGCTATATTTAAAAATTGAAACATTTTCAGTAAATTTTACCTCTTTTTGGATATTCATTCAGATGTTACCTATAATAAGAATTTTACACGATTTACTGACAATTTTGACTACTTTTTGGATAATTTTATATGGTGTTACCTTAAATCGGTCATTTGATCATAATAATTTTCTCATTTGTATTGACAATTGTATTAGAAGTAAACACAACCAACCACTGCTATTTACAAAAATTCAAACATTTTCAGTAAATTTGACCTCTTTTTTGGATATTTATTCAGGTATTACCTATATTAATAATTTTCCACGATTAACTGACAATTTTGACTACTTTTTGGATAATTTTATATGAAATTACCTTAAATCGATCATTTGATCATGATAATGTTCTCATATGTATTGACAATTGTATTAGAATTTAACTTGAATCAACCACTGCTAGATCTAAAAATTGAAATATTTTCAGCAAATTTGACCTCTTGTTAGATATTCATTCGGATGTTATCTATATTACTAATTTTCCATAAATTACTAACAATTTTGACTACTTTTTGGGTAATTTTATATGATGTTACCTTAAATCGGTCATTTGATCAAGATAATGTTCTCATATGTATTGACAATTGTATTAGAAGTAAACTTGAATCAACCATTGCTATATCTAAAAATTGAAACCTTTTCAGTAAATTTGACCTCTTGTTAGATATTCATTCGGATGTTATCTATATTAATGATTTTCCACAATTTACTAAAAATTTTGACTACTTTTAGGATCATTTTCTATGATGTTACCTTAAATCGATCATTTGATCATGATAATTTTATCTTATGTATTGACAATTGTATTAGAAGTAAACACAACCAACCACTGCTATTTTTTAAAAATTGAAACATTTTCAGTAAATTTGATCTCTTTTTGGATAAATTTTCAGATAATACATATATTAATAATTTTCCACGATTAACTGACAATTTTGACTACTTTTAGGGTAATTTTCTATGATGTTACCTTAAATCGATCATTTGACCATGATAATTTTATCTTATGTATTGACAATTGTATTAGAAGTAAACACAACCAACCACTGCTATTTTTTAAAAATTGAAACATTTTCAGTAAATTTGATCAATTTTTGGATAAATATTCAGATGTTACCTATAACAATAAATTTTCACGATTTACTGACAATGTTGACTACTTTTTGGATAATTTTATATGATGTTACCTTAAATCGTTCATTTGATCATGATTATGTTCTCATATGCATTGACAATTGCATTAGAAGTAAACTTGAATCAACCACTGCTATATCTTAAAATCGAAACATTTTCAGTAAATTTGACCTCTTGTTAGATATTCATTCGGATGTTATCTATATTAATAATTTTCCACAATTTACTAACAATTTTGACTACTTCTGGGTAATTTTATATTATGTTAACTTAAATCGGCCATTTGACCATGATAATGTTCTCATATGTATTGACAATTGTATTAGAAGTAATCTTGAACCAACCACTGCCTTTTTTATATATTGCAACAATTTAAATAAATGTTACCACTTTTGAAATATTGAGTTGTTACCTTTATTGATAATTTTTCCACATTCTACTGAAAAATATATCTTTTTAGATAATTTTGTATGATGTTACCTTAAATCGATCATTTGATCATGATAATTTTATCTTATGTATTGACAATTGTATTAGAAGTAAACACAACCAACCACTGCTATTTTTTAAAAATTGAAACATTTTCAGTAAATTTGATCTCTTTTTGGATAAATATTCAGATGTTACCTATAATAATAATTTTTCACAATTTACTGACAATTTTGACTACTTTTTGGATAATTTTATATGATGTTACCTTAAATCGGTCATTTGATCATGATTTTGTTCTCATATGCATTGACAATTGCATTAGAAGTAAACTTGAATCAACCACTGCTATATCTTAAAATCGAAACATTTTCAGTAAATTTGACCTCTTGTTAGATATTCATTCGGATGTTATCTATATTAATAATTTTCCACAGTTTACTAACAATTTTGACTACTTTTTGGGTAATTTTATATGATGTTACCTTAAATCGGTCATTTGACCATGATAATGTTCTCATATGTATTGACAATTGTATTAGAAGTAATCTTGAACCAACCACTGCTTTTTTTTTAGGTATTGCAACAATTTAAATAAATTTTACCACTTTTGAAAGATTCAGTTGTTACCTTTATTGATAATTTTTCCACATTCTACTGAAAAATATATGTTTTTGGATAATTTTGTATGATGTTACCTTAAATCGATCATTTGATCATGATAATTTTATCTTATGTATTGACAATTGTATTAGAAGTAAACACAACCAACCACTGCTATTTTTTAAAATTGAAACATTTTCAGTAAATTTGATCTTTTTTTGGATAAATTTTCAGATAATACATATATTAATAATTTTCCACGATTAACTTACAAATTTAACTACTTTTTGGATGATTTAATATGATTATCATGATAATCTTTTCGAATGTATCAACAAATGTATTAGAAGCAAACTTTAAGCAACCATGCTATATTTAAAAATTGAATAATTTTCAGTAAATTTGACCTCTTTTTGGATATTCATTCAGATGTTACCTATATTAATAATTTTCCGCGATTAACTGACAATTTGGACTACTTTTTGGATAACTTTATATGATGTTAACTTTAATCGGTCATTGACAATTGTATTTGAAGTTAATTTGAACCAACCACTGCTATATTTAAAAATTGAAATATTTTCAGTAAATTTTACCTTTTTTTGGATATACATTCAGATGTTACCTATTATAAAAATTTTCCACGATTTACTGACAATTTTGACTACTTTTTGGATAATTTTATATGGTGTTACCTTTAATCGGTCATTTGATCAGAATAATTTTCTCATTTGTATTGACAATTGTATTAGAAGTAAACACAACGAACCACTGCTGTTTTTAAAAAATTGAAACATTTTCAGTAAATTTGACCACTTTTTTGGATATTTATTCAGATATTACCTATATTAATAATTTTCCACGATTAACTGACAATTTTGACTACTTTTTGGATAATTTTATATGATATTACCTTAAATCGGTCATTTGATCATGATAATGTTCTCATACGTATTAACAATTGTATTAGAATTTAACTTCAATCAACCACTGCTATATCTAAAAATTGAAACATTTTCAGTAAATTTGACCTCTTGTTAGATATTCATTCGGATGTTATCTATATTACTAATTTTCCACAATTTACTAACAATTTTGACTACTTTTGGGGTAATTTCATATGCTGTTACCTTAAATCGGTCATTTCATCATGATAATGTTCTCATATGTATTGACAATTGTATTAGAAGTAAACTTGAATGAACCATTGCTATATCTAAAAATTGAAACCTTTTCAGTAAATTTGATCTCTTTTTAGATATTCATTCGGATGTTATCTATATTAATGATTTTCCACAATTTACTAAAAATTTTGACTACTTTTAGGGTAATTTTCTATGATGTTACCTTAAATCGATCATTTTATCATGATAATTTTATCTTATGTATTGACAATTGTATAAGAAGTAATTACAACCAACCACTGCTATTTTTAAAAATTGAAACATTTTCAGTAAATTTGATCTCCTTTTAGATAAATATTCAGATGTTACCTATAATAATAATTTTTCACAATTTACTGACAATTTTGATAATGTTCTCATATGTATTGACAATTGTATTAGAATTTAACTTGAATCAACCACTGCTAGATCTAAAAATCGAAACATTTTCAGTAAATTTGACCTCTTGTTAGATATTTATTCGGATGTTATCTATATTAATAATTTTCCACAATTTACAAACAATTTTGACTACTTTTTGGGTAATTTTATATTATGTTACCTTAAATCGGCCATTTGACCATGATAATGTTCTCATATGTATTGACAATTGTATTAGAAGTAATCTTGAACCAACCACTGCTTTTTTTTATATATTGCAACAATTTAAATAAATTTTACCACTTTTGAAATATTCAGTTGTTACCTTTATTGATAATTTTTCCAGATTCTACTGAAAAATATATCTTTTTGGATAATTTTGTATGATGTTACCTTAAATCGATCATTTGATCATGATAATTTTATCTTATGTATTGACAATTGTATTCGAAGTAAACACAACCAACCACTGCTATTTTTAAAAATTGAAACATTTTCAGTAAATTTGATCTCTTTTTGGATAAATATTCAGATAATACATATATTAATAATTTTCCACGATTAACTGACAATTTTGACTCCTTTTTGATAATTTTATATGATATTGCCTCAAATCGATCATTTCATCATGATAATCTTTTTGAATGGATCGACAAATGTATTAGACGCAAACTTTAACCAACCACTGCTATATTAAAAAATTGAATTATTTTCAGTAAATTTGACCTCTTTTTGGATATTCATTCAGATGTTACCTATATTAATAATTTTCCGCGATTAACTGACAATTTGGACTACTTTTTGGATAATTTTAGATGATGTTACCATTAATCGGTCATTGACAATTGTATTTGAAGTAAACTTGAACCAACCACTGCTATATTTAAAAATTGAAATATTTTCAGTAAATTTGACCTCTTTTTGGATATTTATTCAGATATTACCTATATTAATAATTTTTCGCGATTTACTGACAATTTGGACTACTTTTTGGATAATTTTATATGGTATTACCTTAAATCGGTCATTTGATCATGATAATTTTCTCATTTGTATTGACAATTGTATTAGAAGTTAACACAACCAACCACTGCTATTTTTAAAAATTGAATCATTTTCGGTAAATTTGAACTTTTTTTGGATAATCAGTCAGATTTTACGTAAATTAATATGTTTCCACGGTTAACTGAAAATGTTTACTCCTTTTTGGAAAGTTTTATATGATGATACCTTAAATCGGCCATTTGATCATGACTATTTTTTCGTATGTTTTGACAATTGTAGTAGAGGAAAACTTAAACCAAACACTGCTTTATTTGAAAATTGAAACATTTTCAGTAAATTTGATCTCTTTTCGGATAAATATTCAGATGTTACCTATAATAATAATTTTTCACAATTTACTGACAATTTTGACTACTTTTTGGATAATTTTATATGATGTTACCTTAAATCGGTCATATGATCATGATAGTGTTCTCATATGCATTGAAAATTGCATTAGAAGTAAACTTGAATCAACCACTGCTATATCTAAAAATCGAAACATTTTCAGTAAATTTGACCTCTTGTTAGATATTTATTCGGATGTTATCTATCTTAATAATTTTCAACAATTTACTAACAATTTTGACTACTTTTTGGGGAATTTTATATTATGTTACCTTAAATCGGCCATTTGACCATGATAATGTTCTCATATGTATTGACCATTGTATTAGAAGTAATCTTGAACCAACCACTGCTTTTTTTTTTTATATAGTGCAACAATTTAAATAAGTGTTACCACTTTTGAAATATTCAGTTGTTACCTTTATTGATAATTTTTCCACATTCTACTGAAAAATATATCTTTTTGGATAATTTTGTATGATGTTAACTTAAATCGATCATTTGATCATGATAATTTTATCTTATGTATTGACAATTGTATTTGAAGTAAACTTGAACCAACCACTGCTATATTTAAAAATTGAAATATTTTCAGAAAATTTGACCTCTTTTTGGATATTCATTCAGATGTTACCTATAATAATAATTTTCCACGATTTACTGACAATTTTGACTACTTTTTCGATAATTTTATATGGTGTAACCTTTAATCGGTCATTTGATCATGATAATTTTCTCATTTGTATTGACAATTGTATTAGAAGTAAACACAACCAACCACTGCTATTTTTAAAAATTGAATCATTTTCGGTAAATTTGACCTTTTTTAGCTCACCTGGCCCAAAGGGCCAAGTGCGCTTTTCTCATCACTTGGCGTGTTGCGTCCGTCGTCGTCGTCCGTCGTCGTTAACTTTTACAAAAATCTTCTCCTCTGAAACTACTGGGCCAAATTAAACCAAACTTGGCCACAATCATCATTGGGGTATCTAGTTTAAAAAATGTGTGGCGTGACCCGCCAAACCAACCAAGAAAGCCGCCATGGCTAAAAATAGAACATAGCGGTAAAATGCAGTTTTTGGCTTATAACTCAAAAACCAAAGCATTTAGAGCAAATCTGACATGGGGTTAAATTGTTTATCAGATCAAAATCTATCTGCCCTGAAATTTTCAGATGAATCGGACAACCTGTTGTAGGGTTGCTGTTCCTGAATCGGAAATTTTGCTGTTTTTGGTTATTACTTTGAATATTATTATAGATAGAGATAAACTGTAAACAGCAATAATGTTCAGCAAAGTAAGATTTACAAATAAGTCAACATGACCAAAATGGTCAGTTGACCCCTTTAGGAGTTATTGCCCTTTAAAGTCAATTTTTTACCATTTTTGGTAAATTTTATATATCTAGCGTGACCCGCCAAACCAACCAAGATGGCCGCCATGGCTAAAAATAGAACATAGGGGTAAAACGCAGTTTTTGGCTTATAACTCAAAAACCAAATCATTTCAAGCAAATCTGACATGGTGTAAAATTGTTTATCAGGTCAAGATCTATCTGCCCTGAAATTTTCCGATGAATCAGACAACCCGTTGTTGGGTTGCTGCCCCTGAATTGGTAATTTTAAGGAAATTTTGCTGTTTTTGGTTATTATCTTGAATATTATTATAGATAGAGATAAACTGTAAACAGCAATAATGTTAAGCAAAGTAAGATCTACAAATGAATCAACATGACCGAAATGGTCAATTCAACCCCTAAGGAGTTATTATCCTTTTAAGTCAATTTTTAACAATTTTCATAAAATTTGTAAATTTTTACTAACATTGTCCACTGAAACTACTGGGCCAAGTTAATTATAGATAGAGATAATTGTAAGCAGCAAGAATGTTCAGTAAAGTAAGATGTACAAACACATCACCATCACCAAAACACAATTTTGTCATGAATCCATCTGCTTCCTTTGTTTAATATTCACATAGACCAAGGTGAGCGACACAGGCTCTTTAGAGCTCTAGTTTGGATATTCAGTCAGATTTTACGTAAATTGATATGTTTCCACGGTTTACTGAAAATGTTTACTCCTTTTTGGAAAGTTTTATATTATGTTACCTTAACTCTTTACCGTTCCTATGACCCGAATTCGGGTCATAAGCACTTTTCTGCGTAAAATTTAGATTAAAACCTTAAGTTCTCTGTCATTTGACTATCAACAGATTTCACCAAGGGCTTAAATGAAACCTGTGAGTTTCAGCTACACATTAAAACGCCAGTTGTGTATTTTGGGGTTGATCTTTATGGTAAAATAAAGCAATTAAACTATCGTCGTTTTTTTAAAAATCTGCTAAAATTTTGTAGAAAAAACTTTAGGATTGTGTAAATCTTGAATTATCAAAACATTTCGTTTGGTTTCTATAAACCGCAAAAATCGGTTCTTAATGGATTGTTTTCTTTCAGTTATGTTTTGAGCTTATAAAATGAAGGTTCAATAAGTTTTCTTATGATTAATTTCTACGAAAAACGGATACAAACAGTTAACATTGTCAATATGTCAGTAATTTTCAGCAACTATTTCTTAGAATTTTTGCCAATACCACTTAAAACGTGCATATTATTGTTCCAGAGGCCAAATAGTATAAATAAAATGCATTTCTTACTACTTGTGTTACTTGGTTTTGACATTAAATCATAAGTACCCCCCCCCTTTTCCACCCTCTTCCCTATTTTCCCCGGGTTTACACACCATTCCGCATTGTGTGTTGTTTTAAAATTGTAAAAAAATGCAGTTTTGACGTCTTTCTTAGTATCTTATTATAATCTAATATTTGTATGTTAATGGTCAACTTATCAATAAATATTATAAATAACATTGAAAATAAGTTTGAATTTAATCGAATTTAACTGTCTGCCTCCGTAGCTGAGGGGATGCATCTAAAGCTATTAATCAAGCGATCTAGGTTCGCATCCCGCAATGGTGAATGTACGGTTAAAAAAAACCAACACAAATATTAAATATCCTGACTTGACTTTAATTTAATTCTAATTTCAAATTAAAAATGCATTTTTCCTTGTGACAAAGTAAATTGTCTGTTTTTTTAGCTACAGTCGTTTATAGAATAATAGACATACATATTAAGATAATCTATTACAAATCGGTAACTAAGGGATGCTGAGGCTGCCAGATTTTTTGGTTTTCTGTCCTATAAATGATTGTGGGGATAAAAGTGTGGATGCACTTCAGTTGCACAGTTGAGTTACGTTTTTTACCCCAAAAGCTCGAAAATAGCAATTTTGACCCAAATCACCACATAGCATGTTTGGCTATAAAATTGCTGTTTCTCACATACATAGACCATTGAGGGTTCTTTTTCGTGGAGATGTTATTCCTAACATTGTATTTGAATGCTCTGTTGATACTATTTCCATAAATAAACTAGAAAAAAGGACATTTTGAATCGAAATTTGACAATTTTCCGATTTTTTGGTTGTTGTCACGTGACATTGGACTGATTATCACGTGATCAAACATGACAAAAAAAAAATACAAACCTTTCATTAATAATACTGAAAAACTATTTTCTATAAAAAGTCTTAGTTGATAAGTCAACTAACAGTAACAAGAAAGTTATGAATGATTGAAATTTGATCGTTCCTCTGCGGCAAAAATAGTGCAATTTTTGCCGAATGGTAAAGAGTTAAATCGGCCATTTGATCATGACAATTTTTTCGTATGTATTGACAATTGTATTAGAAGTAAACTTGAATCAACCACTGCTATATCTAAAAATTGAAACATTTTCAGTAAATTATACCTCTTGTTAGATATTCATTCGGATGTTATCTATATTAATAATTTTCCACAATTTACTAACAATTTTGACTACTTTTTGGATAATTTTATATGATGTTACCTTAAATCGGTCATTTGATCATGATAATGTTCTCATATGTTTTGACAATTGTATTAAAAGTAAAATTGAATCAACCACTGCTATATCTAAAAATTGAAACATTTTCAGTAAATTTGACCTCTTGTTAGATATTCGTTCGGATGTTATCTATATTAATAATTTTCCACAATTTACTTACAATTTTGACTACTTTTTGGATAATTTTATATGATGTTACCTTAAATCAATCATTTGATCATGATAATTTTATCTTATGTATTGACAATTGTATTAGAAGTAAATACAACCAACCACTGCTATTTTTAAAATTGAAACATTTTCAGTAAATTTGATCTCTTTTTGGATAAATATTTAGATGTTACTTATAATAATATTTTTTCACGATTTACTGACAATTTTGACTACTTTTTGGATAATTTTATATGATGTTACCTTAAATCGGTCATATGATCATGATAGTGTTCTCATATGCATTGAAAATTGCATTAGAAGTAAACTTGAATCAACCACTGCTATTTCTAAAAATCGAAACATTTTCAGTAAATTTGACCTCTTGTTAGATATTTATTCGGATGGTATCTATATTAATAATTTTCCACAATTTACTAACAATTTTGACTACTTTTTGGGTAATTTTATATGATGTTACCTTAAATCGGCCATTTGACCATGATAATGTTCTCATATGTATTGACAATTGTATTAGAAGTAATCTTGAACCAACCACTGCTTTTTTTTTATATATTGCAACAATTTAAATAAATTTTACCACTTTTGAAATATTCAGTTGTTACCTTTATTGATAAATTTTCCACATTCTACTGAAAAATATATCTTTTTGGATAATTTTGTATGATGTTACCTTAAATCGATCATTTGATCATGATAATTTTATCTTATGTATTGACAATTGTATTAGAAGTAAACACAACCAACCACTGCTATTTTTTAAAATTGAAACATTTTCAGTAAATTTGATCTCTTTTTGGATATTCATTCAGATGTTACATATATTAATAATTTTCCACGATTAACTGACAATTTTGACTACTTTTTGGATAATTTTATATGATGTTACCTTAAAACGGGACATTTTTTCGAATGTATCGACAATCGTATTAGAAGTAAACTTAAACCAACCACTGCTATATTTGAAAATTGAAACATTTTCAGTAAATTTGACCTCTTTTTGGGTATTCATTCAGATGTTACCTATATTTATAATTTTCCACGATTTACTGACAATTTTGACTACTTTTTGGATAATTTTATATGATAAAAACGGTCATTGATTGTCAAAAAAAAATCAAATCTACAGTAAAATGTAGAAAAATCATTATTAAAACCGTTGGCAGGATTGGTGTTACATTCTATACAACTATCTGTAGAATATGGTCGATATACTATAATTTTTTATTGAATTATCAAAAAAGGGTAAAATTCACTAGAAAAATATCATATTTTTAATAAAAATTAATTTGGTTAAAGTTAACTCCAGTTACAATTGTCAATACATATTAAAAAACTGTTTTGATCAAATATCAGATTTAAGGGAAACATCAATTACAATTATGAAGAAAAAAAAATTACAGTGAAATGTAGAGAAATAATTATTAACACTGTTGGAAGGTTTGATGTTACATCCTTTACAACTATCCTGATAATGTGGTCGATTCAAGGTACCATCAGAATGAATTATCAAAAAGGGGTTAAATTTACTAAAAAAATATAATATTTTCAATAACAATTAATTTGGTTGAAGTTTACTTCAGATACAATTGTCAATACATATTAGAAAATTGTCTTGATCAAATGACCGATTTAAGGTAAAATCAAAAACAATTATTAAAAAAAAAAATCAAATTCATGGTAAAATGTAGAAAAATCATTATTTAAACCGTTGGCAGGATTGGTGTTACATTCTATACAACTATCTGTAGAATATGGTCGATATACTGTAATTTTTTTATTGAATTATCAAAAAAGGGTAAAATTTACTAGAAAAATATCATATTTTTAATAAAAAATAATTTGGTTCAAGTTTACTTTAGTAACAATTGTCAATACATATTGAAAAACTGTCTTGATCAAATGACAGATTTAAGGAAACATCTAATATAATTATCAAAAAAAAAAATCAAATTTACAGTAAAATGTAGAGAAATCATTATTAAAACCGTTGGCAGGTTTGGTGTTACATTTTATACAACTATCCTGATAATGTGGTCGATTCAAGGTACCATCAGAATAAATTATCAAAAAGGGGTTAAATTTACTAAAAAAAAATATATTTTTAATAACAATTAATTTGGTTCAAGTTTACCTCAGATTTATTGTCCATACATAATAGAAATTTGTCTTGATCAAATGACCGATTTAAGGGAAAATCAAATACAATTATTAAAAAAAAATCAAATGTATGGTAAAATGTAGAAAAATCATTAAAACCGTTGGCAGTTTTGGTGTTACATTCTATACAACTATCTGTAAAATATGGTCGATATACTGTAATATCTTATTGAATTATTAAAAATGGGTAAAATGTTGTAAAAAATAATTTTTTTATAGAAATTAAGTTGGTTTAAGTTCACTTCAAATACAATTGTCCAGACATAATAGAAAATTGTCTTGATCAAATGACCGATTTAATGTAAAATTAAAAACAATTATTAAAAAAAAATCAAATTCATGGTAAAATGTAGAAAAAAATCATTATTAAAACCGTTGGCAGGATTGGTGTTATATTCTATACAATTATCTGTAGAATATGGTCGATATAATGTAATATTTTATTGAATTATCAAAAAAGGGTAAAATTTACTAAAAAAATATTAAATTTTTAATAAAAACTAATTTGGTTCAAGTTAACTTCAGATACAATTGTCAATACATATTAGAAAACTGTCTTTATCAAATGACAGATTTAATGAAACATCTAATACAATTATCAAAAAAAATCTAATTTACAGTAAAATGAAGAGAAATCATAATTTAAACCGTTGGCAGGTTTGTTACATTCTATACAACTATCCTGATAATGTGGTCGATTCAAGGTACCATCAGAAGAAATTATCAAAAAGGGGTTAAATTTACTAAAAAAAATATAATATTTTTAATAACAATTAATTTGGTTCAAGTTTGTTTCAGATACAATTGTCAATGCATATTAAGAAATTGTCTTGATCAAATGACCGATTTAACGTAAAATCAAAAACAATTATTAAAAAAAAATCAAATTCATGGTAAAATGTAGAAAAAAATCATTATTAAAACCGTTGGCAGGATTGGTGTTACATTCTATTCAACTATCTGTAGAATATGGTCGATATAATGTCATATTTTATTGAAATATCAAAAAAGGGTAAAATTTACTAGAAAAATATCATATTTTTAATAAAAAATAATTTGGTTCAAGTTTACTTTAGTAACAATTGTCAATAATTTGATTAATTTTACTTCTGATAGAATTGTCAATACATATTTGAAAACTGTCTTGATCAAATGACAGATTTAAGGAAACATCTCATACAATTATTTAAAAAACAAAATATTGTCGATATACTGTTATATCTTATTGAATTATCAATTATCAAAAAAATTGTCAAATTACCAGTAAAATGTAGAAAAATCAATATTAAAACCGTTGGCAGGTTTGGTGTTACATTCCATACAACTATCTGTAGAATATGGTCGATATACTGTTATATCTTATAGAATTATCAAAAAGGGGTTAAATTTACTAAAAAAATATAATATTTTTAATAAAATTAATTTCGTTCAAGATTATTTTAGATACAATTGTCAATACATATTAGCAAATTATCTTGATCAAATGACCGATTTAAGGAACATCTAATACAATTATAACTAGAGGCTCTAAAGAGCCTGTGTCGCTCACCTTGGTCTTTGTGAATATTAAACAATGGACACAGATGGATTCATGACAAAATTGTGTTTTGGTGATGGTGATGTGTTTGTAGATCTTACTTTACTAAACATTCTTGCTGCTTACAATTATCTCTATCTATAACAGTACTTTCTGTGGAAAATGTTATTGAAAATCTTCAAATTTTAACAAAATTGTTAAAAATTGACTATGAAGGGCAATAACTCCTTAGGGGGTCAATTGACTATTTTGGTCATAGTGACTTATTTTTAGTTCTTACTTTGCTGTACATTATTGCTGTTAACAGTTTATCTCTATCTATAATAATATTCAAGATAACAAAAAAAACCAGCAAAATTTCCTCAAAATTACCAATTCAGGGGCAGCAACCTAACAACCGATTATCCGATTCATCTGAAAATTCCAGGGCAGATAGATCGTGACCTGATCAACAATTTTACTTCCTGTCAGATTTGCTCTTAATGCTTTGGTTTTTGAGTTATAAGCCAAAAACTGCATTTTACCCCCATGTTCTATTTTTAGCCATGGCGGCCATCTTGGTTTGTTGGCCGAGTTACTGGACACATTTTTTTAACTAGATACCCCAATTATGGCTAAGTTTGGTTAAATTTGGCCCAGTAGTTTCAGAGGAGAAGATTTTTCTAAAAGATTACTAAGATTTACGAAAAATGGTTAAAAATTGACTATAAAGGGCAATAACTCCTAAAGTGGTCAATTGACCATTTTGGTCATGTTGACTTATTTGTAGATCTTACTTTGCTGAACATTATTGCTGTTTACAGTTTATCTCTATCTATAATAATATTCAAGATAATAACCAAAAACAGCAAAATTTCCTTAAAATTACCATTTCAGGGGCAGTAACCCAACAACAGAATGTCCGATTCATCTGAAAATTTCAGGGCAGATAGATCTTGACCTGCTTAACAATTTTACCCCATGTCAGATTTGCTCTAAATGCTTTGGTTTTTGAGTTACAAGCCAAAAAATGCATTAAACAATTTTACCCTGTCAGATTTGCTCTAAATGCTTTGGTTTTTGAGTAATAAGCCAAAAACTGCATTTTACCCCTATGTTCTATTTTTATCCATGGCGGCCATCTTGGTTGGTTGGCCGGGTCACGCCACACATTTTTTTAACTACATACCCCAATGATGATTGTGGCCAAGTTTGGATTAATTTGTCCCAGTAGTTTCAGAGGAGAAGATTTTTGTAAAAGATACCTAAGATTTACGAAAAATGGTTAAAAATGGACTAAAAAGGGCAATAACTCCTAAAGGGGTCAACTGACCATTTCGGTCATGTTGACTTATTTGTAAATCTTACTTTGCTGAACATTATTGCTGTTTACAGTTTATCTCTATCTATAATAATATTCAAGATAATAACCAAAAACAGCAAAATTTCCTTAAAATTATCAATTCAGGGGCAGCAACCCAACAACGGGTTGTCCGATTCATCTGAAAATTTCAGGGCAGATAGATCTTGACCTGCTTAACAATTTTACCCCATGTCAGATTTGCTCTAAATGCTTTGGTTTTTGAGTTACAAGCCAAAAAATGCATTTTACCCCTATGTTCTATTTTTAGCCATGGCGGCCATCTTGGTTGGTTGGCCGGGTCACGCCACACATTTTTTAAACTACATACCCCAATGATGATTGTGGCCAAGTTTGGTTTAATTTGGCCCAGTAGTTTCAGAGGAGAAGATTTTTGTAAAAGTTAACGACGACGGACGACGACGACGGACGACGACGGACGCCGGACGCCGGACGCAAAGTGATGGGAAAAGCTCACTTGGCCCTTCGGGCCAGGTGAGCTAAAAAAACATCAAATTTACAGTAAAATGTAGAAAAATCATTATTAAAACCGTTGGCAGGATTGGTGTTACATTCTATACAACTATTTGTAAAATATGGTCGATATACTGTAATATCTTATTGAGTTATAAAAAATGGGTAAAATTTTGTAAAAAATATATTTTTTTATAGAAATTAAGCTGGTTTAAGTTTTCTTCAAATACAATTGTCCAGACATAATAGAAAATTATCTTGATTAAATGACTGATTAAAGGTAATATCTAATTCAATAATCAAAAAATTGTCAAATTACCAATTAAATGTAGAAAAATCGTTATTAAAACCGTTGGCAGGTATGGTGTTACATTCTATACAACTATCCTGATAATGTGGTCGATTCAAGGTACCATCAGAATGAATAATCAAAAAGGGGTTAAATTTACTAAAAAAATATAATATTTTTTAATAACAATTAATTTGGTTCAAGTTTACTTCAGATACAATTGTCAATACATATTAGAAAATTGTCTTGATCAAAAGACCGATTTAAGGTAAAATCAAAAACAATTATTAAAAAAAAACCAAATTTATGGTAAAGCGTAGAAAAATCAATATTAAAACCGTTGGCAGGTTTGGTGTTACATTATATTAAACTATCTATAAAATATGGTCGATATACTGTATCATTCAATAATTAATATAATTTAATAGAAAAGTTACATAGAGCTCAATTTGAATAAAAAAGCATATCCACCGGCGAAAAAGGATATTCACCGCGGGAAATTGTGCAAGCGGTTTATTTTTAGATTTCGGGAATTTCCCCAATTATATTATCCAATGAAAATTAATCTGCTATTTCTCACGAGATCTTGTTGTCTGTTTACATCAACAACAAAATGGCAGATGTTCACGACGAATCAACTCAAAATGTAAAGAAACCACGGTTTGCAAGTATAAAGGACGACAAATATCAACAAATTTTAAGGGAAAAGGATTCAATCAACACCCAAAAAGCAACCAAAAGAGCAATAAAGCTATTCATAAATTATTTAGAGGAAAAAGACATACCGACTGACATTGAAAACTATCCCGTCAATGAACTTGACAGAGTTCTTTCCAAATTTTATGCAGAAGCACGGAATAAAAATGGGGAACTTTACAAAACCACAACATTAAAGAACACCAGATACGGGATAAACAGGTATTTAACTGAAAAAAGAGATATTGACATTAAGACAGACCCAGACTTTATGAAATCAAACAAAATGTTCAAGGCTATGTCGGTTCAACTAACACGTAATGGATTAGGAGGGATTGAGCATTATCCACCCATTGAAGAGGACCATATTAAGACAATTTATAGTTCTCTAACACAAATGGATCCAGTGTCTCTTCAACAAAAGGTTTACATAGATTTAATGTTGTACTTTGGTCGACGAGGACGGGAAAATCTCCAGGATTTAAAAGTAAAGGACTTTGAATTTTCTAAACAAGGTGGTGGTGACAAAGAACATAGATATATAAGAATACAACGGGAAGAACTAACAAAAAATCACAAGGAAGATACAAATACTGCAGTTGGAAAAATGTACGAGGTGAAAGGTAGGTACACAATAATTTTGATATTTAGGTACATTTGTAATCACTCTGAAGCAATCACTCAGTGTATAAATACTAAAAAAGTTTTTAAAAAAATACACCAAGGGATTGATTAAAACATTATGGCAAAAGATTAAAGTAATAAGGCCGTCCATAAAAAAAAACAAAAGTAAATAAGGCGGTCCATAAAACTAAACAAAAATAAATATTGATCAATTTGAACTCAGGTACTGTGCTCCAGTTTATGGTGATACATTTGTACATGTACATGGACACGTTCATATAAACAAATACAAATTCAATATGGTAGTAATGAAAACACATTCAAAATGATATTGATAACATCAAAACATGAGCAAAGATTTCTGTTATCATAATTTGATTTATTTCATTGTGGCTTGAAGGTACACACTACATAGAGTAATACATGTATTTAAATATGAAAAAGGAAGATGTGGTATAATAGCCAATGAGATAACTCTTCAAGCATTTAACTGTAATTTTGATTCCTTATTGACCAGTTTACTGTATTTTTCAGATGATGCTAAGTGTCCAGTAAAGAACTTCATCAAGTACACAACCAAACTCAACACAAACTGTGAATATTTCTTTCAAAGGCCAAAAAGCACTATAAATGATGACTCTGTTTGGTATGATGCATCACTATTAGGACATAACACCCTAGGTGCTATAATGCCGGCAATATGTGAAAAGGCCGGTCTCGGGAAAAGATATACTAACCATTCACTTCGTGCAACAACTGATCATGTGTTGGATGAGGCTGATTTTTCTGGAAGGCATATTATGTCAGTAACGGGTCACAAAAGTGAAAATTCTTTAAAACCATATACCGGGTTTACATCAGACCGTGCACTACATAATATGTCAAACGTAATTAGTGAAAGTCTTCGGACAGATGCTACATCTACAACTTCTACTGCTGCAGTTCCTGATCGTAATGTTGAAGATATGTTCCAAATTGAAAATGACAGTGATATTTTTGACTTCATGCTTTTGTCCGATTCGCAAATGAATAATTTATGCCAAGACATTACTAGTACTTACTCTTTGCATGGACCGGTGGCTGCTTGTGAACAGCAACAAGTAAATGTTAACAAAACAGCAACATATTCAAGCTATCCATGTATAAACAATTTTTGAAATGGATATCCAAATTATCCTGTCATTACAAACAATTATGGGAATATCAATATCACCTACAATAAAATTCCAAAGTAAATTGTCTATAGACATTTTTATTGTTACATTGTGTAAAAGAACCTGTGATTACTTCAAAAATCAGCTTAATACCTGTTTTCAAGTCTGTTCTCTAATTTTTGCAAAATTAAATTTGCGTTGATTATTATTCTTACAAAAAAAAGGATATTTCAGGGAGATAACTTAACAATAACTATGAATAAATCATACAAATATCCAATAAATTGCAAAAAAAAAAACAAACAAGTTACCATGCACATACATTTACATGTATATTGAGGAATATCAAGGACAATACACTCTTTATTTTCTGTATTATTGAATAAAACAATCATTGTCTTTTGTTTCGGTAAATGTGTGGTTTTATTGACTTTTGAAAAACTGATATTCACTGCGGCCGTTGGCCTCAGTGAATATCAAATTTTTCAAAAGTCAATAAAACCACACATTTACCTCACCAAAAGACAATAATTGTATAATATCTTCTTGAATTATCAAAAATGGGTAAAATTTTGTAAAAAATATATTTTTTATAGAAATTAATTTGGTTTAAGCTTACTTCAGATACAATTGTCCAAACATAATAGAAAATTATCTTGATCAAATGACCGATTTAAGGTAATATCTAATTCAATTATCAAAAAATTGTCAAATTACCAGTAAAATGAGAAAAATCATTATTAAAACCGTTGGCAGGTTTGGTGTTACATTCTATACAACTATCTGTAGAATATGGTCGATATACTGTTTAGCAGGTAGTGTTTTTGAATAATTGTAGTGGTTGGGATGAGTGGGTCACCATTTCAAGCTCTATTTTATATTGCATAATACAATCTAGAAATTTAGATGAAGGTGAAGTTTTCAACTTGACTGTTTATATCACAAGTGTCTGAAACTAATTAGATGTCAGAATCTTTTGATGTTTGTTAATGTTTCCAATAGTGTGGTCAAATCAATTTTCCCATGCAATCTTACCAGCTATTTATTTATTTGCTGTTTGTGCTGTTTGAACCTATTATTTTGACATTTTCACCTAATTAACATTAACAATATATTATAATGACCCATTATATTACTACAAATGAATCATAAAAAGAAATTATGATGTCTTTAGAAGAAATGGAAATGTATCTTTCATTTGTTAAATACCTGTATATGGTTTATCTTATTTTCATAAAAAAACATTTATATGCTTCTATGATAGATATACATTTTAGATAAGTAAAAATATGATATGGGAAGGGTTCGGTACGTGCTGGATTAAAATTCTTATGAAAATAATGCTGTACGTCATATATAATTATATAAACAGTAGTCCAAAAAATTATGACATCTTGGAAGGCTATTTTAAATTTTGCTTTGACGCCTTCCGTCAACGAAAGACGTAAAAGAAAAAAAATACAATAGCCTTTCAAGACGTCATAGTTATAAGGACGATAATATACACGGGTAAATCTTGTAATTCTAATCAGTAATATGTTAGTCTAAGGACTAAGCTTCTCTTGGTTACGACTGCATATTGTATAAGCATGTATTACTGAGTAAATCCTGGAATTTCAGAAAATTTGGCAATGGTGAAAATATTTCCGTGGAATTTTAATTTTACAACTGATGTCATCCATAAAGGGGGGCTTATTTCTGGAATAGCATTGTTTTCTCAATAACAATTCAATCATTAATCTGTCAATTATCAATCACTAATCCATCAGTAATCGGTCTTAAATCGATCAGTAATCTAATCGATCATACTCCTGACAGAGTTTGATCGATTACTGATCGATGACTTCAAGTCATCAATCGAGTACTGATCAAATATGATTGATTAGTGTTCGATTACCGATCTGATCGATTAGTTAAAGTCTGGATTAAAATTCGAAAATACACACAATAGCGATCAATATATTATGTGTGTTTATTTTAAACTCGATCGTTTAAAAAAACATATATGATCTATAAATATAGGATATGGTATGAGTGCCAATGTGACACCTGTCATCCAAGTCATAACTTGTAAAAAGTATTGGTTCATATATATTCCGAAGCTGTCAAGACAAGAAAATTATAGTTCAAACTACGGCCTTCATCACATATTAATAGTTCAATTCAAAAAGCAAATGGTTTCAAAACTATTTGAAGATGAGTGGCTAAGGCAACTGAAGAAAGAGTTCATTGGTGAAGAAGGAGTTGATGCTGGAGGACCATGTCGTGAATTTTTTTCTCTTCTTTT
Organism: Mytilus edulis; assembly: GCF_963676685.1. NCBI lineage: Eukaryota > Metazoa > Mollusca > Bivalvia > Mytilida > Mytilidae > Mytilus > Mytilus edulis. The sequence continues at coordinate 51,965,564 of NC_092354.1, forward strand.
TAGAAACACTCTCGTTTTTGAAAATGGAGGATTATCACTTAATTCAGAACTGTTGAAATTTTTTTTACATGTATATAGGCAGAATGTCTTCCTTAACTATTATAAATGGACATCTAGGTCCGAAATGCATGAACAATCACCTGATTAACTACATATTAGAAGGCATACAGCCTGAATGCACACTAACTCAACTTGAGATGATTAGTAGAGATGACGTTATTGAAGCTATCAAAGAGGTAAGACAAAAAATCAGTTTCTGATATGATTTTTTACATTTACTGAATGCAATAGATCTTTATAGATTAGCATGTACCAGTTGGAATTTAAATCAAAGGTTAAATTGAGAACATCAAAATAACTTGACCTTGACTTAAATTTGAATACTGGTACAAATAAGAAGGACCCTGGGCTTATCAATTTTTTTTTTTTTTTTTTTTTTTTTTTTAAATTGATACTTGTTTAATGTGCACTGTATTATCCGAAAAAAATAGTATACATGTAATAATACTTATATTCTTTTATATGACAATGAGTGAAAAAGGAATATCTTTATAGAATGTACTACTAGTGGTAAATTATATAACATTATAAAAACATAAACGAGTGCACCTTTAAACTAGATTCACATAACATTTTAACATAATCGAGTGCATCTTTAAACCATGGATTACCGTAATCAAAATAAATTAAAGAGATATAAAAAAAAACAGACAACATGACTGCTATCTCCTGCAAGGTATGAACTTATAGTATGAAATTAATTAATGTGTTTATTTTCTCTTTGTCTAATGTATTAATCGATAAGTAACAGGGTACAGATTTCAGATGTGTTATCATGTATGATTTCCAAAGATTTAAAATATAAGTAGAGGACATTTTTATCCCATCATATTTAATTTTGTTTCTTATTTTCCACATGGACCATTTTGTCAAAATAAAAAACAGATTTACAAGTAAATTTTGGTTCGAGTTACCACTGCTATCTCCCAAAAGCATAAACTGTTTTAAATTATCATCATCTAATTGAATATTCCATAATGTAAAAATATCTTTGATTTTACTAATGATTAATTTTGTTGTATTGCAATCGAAAAATAAATGTTGCAGATTTTCGTGTATTATTTGCAGTTTGGCAAATATGACATTTTCCGTTTGACAATTGCATTTTTTTAAGTCTACTTTCCGTATATATGATATTGTGAATGCATTTCCATTGAAATTCTTTCATTTTATTGGTGATTTTAACTTTTTTCAAATTGCCCCATACTATTTTCCAATTAATTTCGTGGCCATAAAATTCTTGCCATTTGACATTGACATTTGACATTTTGGATATATATTCTCGATATCACAAACTAGTCAAAACATTTACTAAATTTTATCATCGGTATAAAGACATCATTCGTAAATAAAGCTCAACATGCAGACTTCTTATACGTTCAGGTATTTCACATCCAATTTTTTTTCTTTTTAAAAGATTTTATTTTCCAAGAACCGAACATCTAAAACTGGCAAGTGACATTGTTATTTATGAAGATAAAAATATGGCGGGTGTTTTCCCCTTCAGAAAAACTGCCACATTTGCTTTCTATTGGCACAATAAATACAATAGGTAGGTCTAGCCACAAGACAGGCCATCTGGTATGATGTTCGGGGAAATTTGGACTGCCACATGAAAATGAGGATATATTGGATAGGGACAGAAATTTTGCCTTGTAGCAGGCCACCTACGGGCCCCTCAAAGAGTTATTGCAAGGGTTTTTAACGTACAAAGAGCGTGGCACTCTCTTTACACGAGACATCGGATTTAACGTCCCCCTTCTGACCGGACGTGACTGGGAACTTGATACATCTCGCACAGCTAAATGGAAGCCCCACTTCGGCAAGCGTTTTAATGCCGGTCGGGAGAAGACCAAGTGACCATATTTCTGTTGCCCAGTCAACCTTGGGGGTCAAAATCAAAGAAATAGTGTTTAAAGAAGGGCCATTTATATATGTTACAAACAGTCAATGAAATAATAGAATATCAAACAGAAATAGCAAACAAACAGCCTGACTGAAATGATAATGGCGATCTAGACGCGGGATTTTCGGTTTAATTGAGTGGGTATTGAAAATTTACTGATATTTTTTTTTAAAATAATTTCAGATTTCGGAAAAGGAAATACTCAACAATCAATGCCAGTACCAGAAGATCATTTGTATCTCAATTATAGATATAGATAAACTTTAAACAGCAATAAGGTTCAGCAAACTAGGATCTAAAACTAAGTCAACATGACAAAAACGGTCAGTTGACCCCTTAAAAGAGTGATTGTCCTTTAAAGGCAATTTTTAACTTTTTCCAATAATTTGGTTAACTTTCGTATTTTTTTTTACATATCATTTTCCTTTGTATCTAAAGGGCCAAGTTAAATGTAGATAGAGAAAATTGTAAGAAGCAAGAATGTTCAGTAAAGTAAGATCTACAAACACATCACCAACACATAATTTTGTCATAAATCCATCTGTGTCCTTTGATTTTGTCCTGGTATTATTTTGGAATTCCACTACTTTACTAGTTTTTGACTTGACAATGAAGCCTAATGCCTTAATTGTTGGATCTAGTTATATTTCACGACTGAAGCAAGCTTTTAATGGTGAATTGAGAAGTGATTTTAATCTAATGCAGTGTTTAGTTTGTTGTTTTGGTAAACGAGGAGGCACTTTGAATGAAATGGCTATTCATCCATTTATCTATTTAAAGACGTGTATTACCAATTTACGCCCCAGTATTATAATAATAAACTTGGTGGTCTGGTGGAAACGATATTTGCACGCAAGAGTCTTTCGCATGTAAAGTTGTTGACTAGATGAATGGCCTTGGTCTCCAATTTAATTAATTAGTACAGCCATTGAAGCTCTTTTTTAAGTTATCAATAAGCAAACTTCACCAGACTGTATGGTTATGAAAATGGTGCGATTCTTGGTTTTGAAATGCTTACAACAAACATTCTTTTTAGGCATAACACATTGATGGGAATAAGAACATTCAGGCCAATTACCTTCCTCGTTTACAGGAAGACTATTTCTTAAATTCTGCTCCGACTGCTCAACGCATGCCAACGTCAGTACCAGTTCCTCCCACAAAACTGCTGGAGTACATTAATATTTTTCAACAAGCAGCTTTAGCAACATCAACTTAAGCCACCTACAAACGGACATGGTAACAGTTATAACGTTTCCTTTTAGAAATGAAATTATCAATTCATTTCCCATTATATGTGGCTCCTATATCATTATGAATTGCATATATGTTGATCAAATCATTTGCCCCATCAACAATATCAACATATCTCTCAGCAAAAGTAATTTGATTTTTTTTTGAATTAATAAGGGGTACACGGACCCAAAACAAATGCTTTTAAAGCAGATTCAAGAATTCTGTATAATGTCTTATTATAAGATGGGAAGCATGTTCTTATTTAGTAACTCGCGTATAGAGCTGAAATCCTCATGCAGCCACCTGAATATAAAACTTATGAACAAAATATACAATAAAAACATCTGTTGTCCCTAAATCTGTCATATCTTTCATACCAAAACACACGAGAGTCAAATAATTTAACAATAATAACCAAAATAAATCGGTATTTGTACTTCAAAGCTACACGTCCAGATGTTATTGTTCAAGCATTCAGATTATAGTAATTGATCTACTCCTTCTTATAACAAACGAAAACAGAGGTCTCTATTCAGTTCAAATTGACTAGTAAGTTCATGTCTGTTTGATAAAGAACCGAAATATGTCATACGGTAGGAAGGTTCACCTAGTTACATCCCAAAGTGTCCATTCTATCAAGGTTTGCGTAAAAAAAAATAAAGAGCGATATTGACGACCAAAATAAATCAAGAGAAATAGAAATCGGACCTCCTAAAATCATCATCAAAACAAGTATATCAAATTCTGGTACATAAAACGAGGAAAACCAGGGCATCTACAGTACAAATATATCACTGAACAAGATATGTGTGTCTGTCCTACAGGAACAAATCCAGCTTGGCATTCTTCGTCATTTCACTGACGAATGCTACACTATTTGTAAATGGAACATCATTAAAAAAAATCATACATATTATTGACATTGGAATGGTTCTTTTTTGGTGTTGCTTATTGTTCAAGAAGACTACATATCAGTTATAGTACTATTAAACTGTTTTGTGTGGTATTAGGTTCAAATGTTTAGAACCGAACATAATTTATTCTAATTTAACTAAGTTCAGACGACTCAACGTTATGGAGTAAAGCGTACTTATAAACCCGACCCTTATAATAACTTTTGATAATTTAAAAAAGGCTGTCTCTGGCTGCTGCAGAACAGTCGTTATGATAATGTTTTTTCGACAGAGAAAATAAGCTAAAAAAAAAAGCAAAATTGACTCCTATATGGTTTACTTATTTTCAGTTAGTAAATAAATAAGTATTAGTTATTCTATATTTGAAATATACTTCAACGTTCTCAACCACTGTTACAATTATCATCATGGAGTGAGGACAACATACAGTTCTGACTGATTTGAATGATGCCAAAGATGTCTTAGGTCATGGACAAACTAGTCCAATGAAAAACAGAGTACGACGTGATTTAGACGTGTTGCAACAGAAACAGTCAACAGAAAAGCAGAACTTATTTATACATGGTGAGTAAATTTTTACCAGGCATGAAATACAGTATTTATAAAAGGAATTGACATTTCAAGCTCTATCCAAAAAGAAGGCCAATGGACAAAAGACCAAATTTTGAACAAATAAGACACTTTAGGATAAAAATTGATTGATTTATTGTTGGTTGCTTAACGTCCAGTTGCAAATATTGCATGCATATTGAGGACGAGAACAAGTTAACAATAAATACAATAGGTAGGTTGATACAATAGAGGCTATCTAGAATGATGGTCGGGGAAATTTGGACTGCCACTGGAAAATGAGGATATATTGGATAGGGACAGAAATTTTGCCTTGCAACAGGCCACCTACGGACCCCTCAAAGAGTTGTTGCAAGGGTTCTTAAAAGAGCGTGGCACACTCTTTACAGAGACATCGGATTTAACGTCCCCCTTCTGAACAGACGTGACTGCGAACTTGATACATCCCGCACAGCCAAACGGACGCCCCACTTCGCAGGCGTTTTACTGCCGGTCGGGAGAAGACCAAATGACCATATTTCTATACCCCAGTCACCCTTTGGGTATAAGAATAAAGAAGAAGTTTAATTCAGCATTGCCAGTTTTATGGAAGATGATAAACATGTACTCCAAATTAACTTGGGAGACCTCAGGTGCTCTGGAAGGGGAAGCAGGATCAGCTTCTTGCAAGACATCCCACTGAAAAATTTAGTGGCCACAACAACAAAATGGTTTGTGACCCATGTTAATTGAAATATTTTTTGATGAGCACATAATAACATATAAAATAAAGCTTCTGACATAGTAACGAGTGGATTTTCAGATTTCTCCAATCAGGCAAGATCAGACAAACTCTGTGTGAAGAATACAATCAGGTCACACAACTTTGCAGAAAAAAAACCCCAATTCAGTTATGAAGGTGTTATTAATCAGTGTTTGTTGTTAACCATTTTAACAAAGCAAATTTCATCAAAGGACAATTTAGATATTCTTTTTAGATTATCAATGCCACCGTCCAGAACATGTGTACATCCCAGTTGTCGTCCAATATATATTTTAAGGATACATTTTTCGTAGAAACATTCAAGATGAAAGGGATGAAAAGTGTGATGAAGATAGAAAACATGTCCTCACAATATTATGTCTTTCTCCTTATCACACACCAGGTTATTGGTTCTTTGTGGTGAGATTTAGATGATTTATAAACTCAGAAACTGAGAATAAAACAAAGGGAACAACGTGTCAGGTCACTTTATCAATGCTGTAATAAAATCATATAATTGCTAAATTTACTCTGGATATTGCTAAAGAAATGTTCTTACAATAGCATGGTATTGTTATGAAAACAGATTCTGTACAACAAAAAAATAGATTATCTATTATTTATTTCCGTAGAAAGTGTAAAAGTTAGAAGAAAATGAAACAATTGATAAAGGTGTCTTAACCTATATTGATTGATTGATTGTTTATTGCTTAACGTCCAGTGGCAAATATTTCATGCATATTCAGGACGAGAACAAGTTCACAATAAAATTCAATAGGTAGGTTGATACAATAGAGGCCATCTGGGATGATGGTCGAAGAAATTTGGACTGCCACCGGAAAAGGAGGGTATATTGGATAGGGACAAAAATTTTGCCTTGCAACAGGCCACCTACGGACCCCTCAGAGAGTTGTTGCAAGGGTTCTTAACGTGCAAAGAGCGTGGCACTCTCTTTACACGAGGCATCGGCTTTAACGTCCCCCTTCTGACCGGACGTGACTGCGAACTTAATACATCCCGCACAGCCAAACGGACGCCCCACTTCGGCAAGCGTTTTACTGCCGGTCGGGAGAAGACCAAGTGACCATATTTCTATACCCCAGTCACCCTTGGGGATTAAACTATATTGAATAACAGTTATCCTTCATCAATATTTATGATGTAAAGTAAGTCATATTCTTATAAAGTTTAAAAGTCTTAAACAGTAATACACCAGTATATTTATAAATTTCAAAGTTGGTGTAGGTAAAATATTTACAACACAGATCGCATTTAATAGTAGATATTGGGCAATATGAGGTGTATAACTAATCATTTACTAATGTACTGTTTATGTATACATTTCAGGTATCAGTCACCCTTATAATTAAGATATTTACTAGGAAGATGATGACTCTCATTTATAAATAACGGCACCTTTTAATGTAAAGTTTAGTATAAACATTATTGAGTTCTTTGTTATATGTTGGTTTGTTCTAGTTGACAAAGGGCTGGACAAAAAAAACAGTCATGCATTTCTTTTCCTAGGTAAAAATAAAAGTAAAATAGTTTGTCTATTTATATAAAAATATATTTGGCACAATTTTTTTGGAATTTTGGTTCCTCTATGCTCTTCAACTTTGTACTTGTTTGGGTTTATAAATATTTTTGATTTGAGCGTCACTCATGAGTCTCATGTAGACGAAACGCGCGTCTGGCGTACTAAATTATAAACCTGGTACCTTTGATAACTATTGTCTTAAGTGATTAATAAATTTCTAAACAATTCATTTATCAAAGTAATATACTTTAAATGCATTTTTGCTGGCTTCTTATGTCTTATAGCAAAGTGTATCCTTGCTAAACTTGTAGTCTTAAATGCTTGATTTTGTTACGACTTCTCAGTTGTCTATTTTAAATGCACATTTTTTATTTAAGGTGTTTGATGCGAGGACTCGTGTTTCGTTAGTAGATCCACTGAAAAAACATTGATTCAGACATTCTACAAACTATTGGGTAAGTTAATGAAAATAACATTAATTTTCAGAATCTTTCCATTAAGGTGGTACCCAACACTTTCACTAAAATTAATTTGGCTCGTTTAATTTTCATAAAATTTTGACAAAGTATTTTCTTTGACCCTTTAAAAAAAATATAAAAAAATCAAAAAAATTTGAACCAAGCGTTTTATCAGAAAAATTACACTGGTTATATAGCAGTTTGACAAACACTAATTTTTATCATTGAGAAGCTTTGTATTGCCTTCACAACGCAACGTAATTAAAACGTTTAGCTGATATTACAGAGTTATCTCCCTGTAGTGTTAGGTACCACCTTAAGCAGGCAGTAGGTAATATTTATTTGACCCCATATGCGCTTTTATTGGTACGTCTTTTTTTGGAATATGTTGATGTTTAGACGAGTTGTGTATATATATATATTAAAGTACGGCTGCAGTGCAGGCGATTTGGTGTCACGATATCACAGAAGCATGGGTCCGAATCCCGGCGAGAGAAGACAAAAAATTTGCAAAAGCAAATTTACAGATCTGACAATGTTAGATCTGTAAATTTGCTTTCGCATATATATATATTCTTACTGCTTATTCCATCATGCATTTGCAATTTGGTTTTAAGAAATTAAGATCTTTTACTTTCAAAATTATCAAAACAGAACATCATATTACAAATTTAGAAACGTTCATTGATCAAGGAATTATTCCAAAATGGTTAGTATTATAAGCTTCGCCACTTACAACATGCGAAAAGTCAAACAGATTTTTACATAGAAGGCACAATGTTCTATACAACAATTCCTTTAGCCTGATGGATCTTTTACGTCAAGAAGCAATTCATCAAGTTAATAATTTATACAATCTTAGTGATAATTTGCACTGCCGATCTCATAACCTTAATACAGACTTCAAGATCAAAATGATGTGCTCTGTAAAAAATAAACATTTTTAATCTGTGCATGGTACCTGTTTAACCAATTCATTAAACCAACTAATAAGACCTGTAGCAAGCACGAAAACCGCTTTTTATTAAAAAAAATTATAAAAAAGTAACAAATTAATAAAAATAGAGTTTGAATTTTCAAATAATATTCATTTCAACGATATCGTTAATACATCTTGTTTTATTTGATGACGATTTAAATCAAGTTTGTATATTCGGTAATTTTATCTATTATTTTATAAACTTTGCCAGCTGCCGACAGTTAACTACAGTATACTAACTAGATATGGGAAGATGTGAAATGAGTGCCAATGAGACAATTTTCCATCCAAATTACTATTTATAAAAGTAAACCAGTATAGGTCAAGGTACGGCCTTCAACAAGGAGCCTTGGCTCACACCAAACAGCAAAATATAAAGGGACCCAAAAAATCCTTTTTCGAAAATATGCGGTACTGAAGATAGCGACGCCATAATTCATCGCTGGATTCGGTCAGTACAGCACATTTGGTCCATTTTCGGGATTATATGTCACAATTTCCTTTAAACCACCCAAAAAAATTTGTCAGGGAAATATCTTCATCTTGAATGGTGTTCAAATCTATAGGTTCCGTCATCGTTAGCGACATCGAAGATCTAATATGGCGTTATACTGTATACCCTTTCCTCAAGATCTACCATAGATTCGGAGTAAACAAAAATCTGCCATAGATTTGAGTTGTTTGGCGTTTGTACCGTCACATTTACCATAGATTAGAAATCTGCCATAGATTTGGAACCCGCCATAGATTTGAGTCCTACATATATATTATGGTATAATATTTTAAAAGATGGTAATTAACCTTGTTAACTAAATTGTAAACCCATAATTGAGTACAAATTCAACATAAACTGAGTTGACCAAAAACTTCAACCAAATCTTGAAGTATGCACCTCACGTAGGCATATCACAAAGTTTTTGATTAAGGATCTTTTGAGATGATTGATGTTACTGATAGATAGATACTGATGTGCTGTTGTTATGTATAATGTTAAGTTTCATGCAAGACTTTTTATTACTCCTAATATGAACAATACATTCAAATACCAATTAATATTCTTAATAATAGATTCTTCTTTTGTTTTAGATGATAGAAATATGCCCCAAAACGTTTTGTTATATTCCTATTAAGATTGATTGATTGATTGATTGATTGATTGATTGATTGATTGTCGGTTGCTAAACGTCCAGTGGCAAATATTTCATGCATATTCAGGACGAGAATAAGTTCACAATAAATACAATAGGTAGGTTGTACAATAGAGGCCATCTGGAATGATGGTCGGGGAAATTTGGACTGCCACCGGAAAAGGAGTGTATATTGGATAGGGACAGAAATTTTGCCTTGCAACAGGCCACCTACGGACCCCTCAAAGAGTTGTTGCAAGGGTTCTTAACGTGCAAAGAGCGTGGCACTCTCCTTACACGAGACTTCGGATTTAACGTCCCCCTTCTGACCGGACGTAACTGCGAACTTGATACATCCCGCACAGCCACACTTCGGCAGGCGTTTTAATGCCGGTCGGGAGAAGACCAAGTGACCATATTTCTATACCCCAGTCACCCTTGGGGGGTCCTATTAAGACAAAGGCAATCATATTTTGGGCTGTTAGTTCCAGGGGAAAGTTAGCAGCCAGACTTTTGAGGGCCTTCTATACTGAGGAGGAACTGCGTGATGCAAAATACCTTGGTAACCTCAGAAATGGTGCTGTTATTATCAGGTCAGAATAGGTAAGATATCCACTATCGCAACGTACGTTAGGGTCCTTGTATACTTTTGTTGATTGCTAAAACAAAGTTCAAACTGCATTTGTGAAATGCCAGAATTAATTAATTGTTAGCAGTTCACTTACGTATGGATACAAAATATTGTTAGGTAGATAGGAACATATCTTTTTATTTTTAATAAAACAAATTAAACCATATCAAAGCAGACACAAGCATAACTATAATTTTCTAATAAAACAAAAAAGTACCTTGTTAAAAAACAACAATGAAATTATTTGGGTAGATCAATATTTCCTGGGAAAGCGGTCTCTTGTTATTATCCATTCTCCCATCATGCATTTTTATGCCACATTTTATACCGTGTTTTTGTCAAGCTCGACTAAGGGATAGTGACCCGGCGGCGGCTTTAGTTTCCTTCATAAAAGTGATTAAGCTTCATACAAAAGGTGCAGATCTAGGCTGCTCGCACAAGGCAGCTTAAATGCCTAAAAACAAGAATTTCAGAGGTGGAGTGTATCCTGCTGATCGAACCGTAGCGAAATACCACCACCAGGACTATATTATAGCATTGTTAAATGGTCATGGTTATTGACCCCCGCCGGCTACACTACCAGAGGTCGGATGGGAAGTATTCTGCATATGCCCAAATTAATTTTTAAATTAGGTTGAGTTGCGACGGCGGTTTTCATTGGCGGCTGAAAAGATGCACTGCACATGCTGCTTCCTTTAGCATCCATATTGCACATTGCTCACTTCGAAAAAGAAAAAGCAATATTTGGTCAACATTTTGATAACATATGTGAATAGATATTGAGAGTCTTTGAACATATATATATTCTTAATCACACGCCATCGTCTTTTGGAGACGAACTAGCAAGAAAACTACGACGTTAGTGTATTTTTGTGTCTGAATATTTTTGTTATTATTTCTTTAAAGTTTAGATTTGTTTATATATTTGTAAATTATATAATTGTTCTACATAAAATGAGACTTACAGTAGCCAGCTCAGTTTTTGTATCAATACAGAATATAGTCGGTTGTGGTACGTTTTCAGTGTTTTATATTGCCTGCAGTTTTGTTGTATTTAAATTTTTGAACATATTCGATCAATATAACTTGTGTCATACTTATATTATAGATATGTTTAACACTAATCTTGATAAAGTTTTGAGAAGCGTTTTAATTGCAGGGATGATTCCAACCTGAAGCAGCTTTAACTCATGTTTGATTACCCAGTTAGAACACTGTGCATACCTGGTACCAGAGTACAAAATGACCGGAAAGACTTCTATCGGCAACTGATGAGTGTAATGATGACGGAAAACCCAGACCAGATTGATCTGCATCTAGGTTCGAATGATGTTTTCGGTGATGTTGATTCAACTTTGAGGTATTTTTTTTTTTACAAAAAACGATAGTTGGTTTACGAAAGCATGAATATAAAATTCATGAATTTATTGTATAGCTGCACCAGACGCGATTACTACTGTATACAATTACGAATGTTTGCATGTGTTTACCCTCTGAAATCACATTTATTTATGAAAAATTATTGAAAGATGATCACAATAACAAAATAATTCTGAAGATATTACCATGATTAAAATGATTAATAGGACGACACTCTCGCCCGAAATTATATTTATTAAAAAACACCAGGAAAAACATCTTTTTATAAGGTTCGTATACATGATGTCTATTATATTGCCCAAATAACCTTAAAATTGACATTTTGTATGGCCCCTCAACGCTTTGAAACATCTAGTTTTCTACTCTTTAACCCTACTTATTGTCTGAAGAAATTCGTAAATTTTATTGAAAAGTCAAGAGAATTCAGAATGAAATCTTTATCTGCAGAAGAGAAAAAACACCATAGATAAGTGATAAAAAAAACAATTCCAAAAATCTTGCCTTAACACATGGGATACATTTCGAAAGGCCAAAATAAAACATGTCTGTTTAAGGTTACATACTTCAAATAAATATGGTAGGTATTTCCATTTTATTTTACTTTTTTGAGTCATGTGGTTTTTTCTTGTTGTGGTCCGAGTTGAACATTGGCTGAGTTACCCGTAAATTTAATTATTGGATTATTTCCCTTTGATATTGGTTTGAATAAATGGCGACAAAGTGTTTATTTCATTACACAAGTCGCAAATTTCCTTAAAACAGCTGTTATATCATGATTGTGAACATAAGAATGTATTAGGCAATCGATTTATACTATTGGCGACATTAACTTCACTTTGGACACAAGCTCAGTTTATTTTTAACCATACGATGGAAATAAAATGCCTTAGGGTTGGCGCTCTAAAGTAGGGTAGGTCGGGTAACCGTAAACAGACATATATATTTGTTTGGCTAATTGGGTACCTTTACGAAGAACAATGTTAAAAAAAATGCCAAATGATGTTATCGGTAATTTATCGATGCAAATGATAAAATTTACATGTATTTTACAAATCGATGGTAAAAATTCGGTCATTTACATTATTGTTTTCCCCTAATTAGCGGCAACCCATATTTATTTGAGATTTTTAACAAATCATGTAATTTGCTTGGCTGATTATTATTGATTTAAAAGAAACATTTTCTGGAAATACAATATAAAATTACCTAGTTTCTAAATTATGTTAAAGAATTTAATTTAATATTTTATTGCAAAGAGCACAATAGAGGCGTGATCCAATACAGACAAATAATTACATTAGATGTATGTTTCAATATAATATACATCACTCAATCAAACTTTTCCTTCATGATAGCAGGTGGTCCAACAATAAAGTCCACAGGTGAATAAAATACAAAATTTATAAAATTCGTGTTTTCATGATCATAGCTAAAATGTGTAATTATAAGTATTGAATGCTTCTTTTTGTAACTTTATAGGGTTGTAAAAGCGTTGACCGTGCGCACATTTTTAGTATGAAGCGCGGAATACATAATGTACTTCGATCAGCTCTTTTACACCCCAATAAATTTACAAGAAGAAGCATTCAATTCTTAATTATAATATTAAAACAACATATAAATGAAATAAAGATTCATGTAAAATTATTTTTATGTCTACCTGTAAGAATTTCAAACGCGCATTTTTATACCAGCTATGAAACCCTTCTTTCCTTTACGGGTAGACTTTATATACATATATTAAGTGGAACAAGAAAAGCAAAATGAGTATGTTAACTTTGATGTTTGCCTTTTGGGGATTCTTCGTTACATTTGTTGTTTTTATAGTGATATTAAGATGATAACACAATATTGACTGCTGTACACCTATTTTTGACAATTTTACTCTTTGAGTATGTTTGTTTTGTTCATACATCGTTGACAATGTAATGGAATTTGATGCGACTGTCATACATGCAGGAGGTTTAGCTAGCTATTAAACCAGGTTCAATCCACCATTTTCTACATTAGAAAATGCCTGTACCAAGTCAGGAATATGACAGTTGTTATCCATTCGTTTGATGTGTTTGGACTTTTGATTTTGCCTTTTGATTTTCCTTTTTGAATTTTCCTCGGAGTTCAGTATTTTTGTGTTTTCACTTTTTATTCATGTAACAACAAGGCATAAGCCAATTGTATGTATACCATTACATTATAAACTGATATTGATACCATAAACTTATACATAAGTCATGTCAGTATTATTCTAAATTTTCATAAATTTACTTAAAACACACAATGTAAGATATATGTGAATATTAATGCATGAACTACTGTAAAAGATTATTATCTTATGAAACAGTGGGTGGTCTCTCAAATCAAGAGCTTCCCCAATATACATACAAATAGATTTTAATTCTTTTTCAGACATTGGATTTAACATTTTGGTAAACAAATTATCCAAAAATTTGAATTATTATCATTAATTTTATACTAAGATCTAATTTTGTTAAGTTGCGGACATTCAATCAAGAAATGTATCTTGTTTTCAATTTTTCCTGTGCAAAATTTACAAAATCTCTTATTAGAGGGTATTTTTGGTCTTGCATATCTACCAGTTTCTATTGCTAATGAGTGTGCACTTATTCTTAATTTGGTGAGTTTTTTTCTTAGGTATTTAGGAATTTTACAGTTTAAATATTGTTGTTTAAATTTAGTATACATTTTACTAAAAAATAAAAGTTCACCACAGTTTCCGTCATGTCCATAGATAGTTCAAATATAATTTTATAGTTTCTTTTTAAATTACTATTACAATGCTTGTTTAAGGGTACTCCAATATATTTCATTAATTAAGATAGTTTGTTAGACCATGAATTTTCTTTATTTGTGAGAGGTTTGTCCAGTTCAAAAGCAGCCTTGAGAATTTCATGTGAACCACCAGACCATTCATCAATATCACTGAGACGCACATAGTATGACATCGGTAGACATAGCTTTTTTTACTGTAATGAATATGATGAATATTATTTGCATCATGTACAAGTTTATTATTTTGTCTTTAGATCTTATAGAGTCCTGATAGAGAATTTGTTGCTGGAATTTAAATCGTTGCAAATAGGTATTTGTGGCATACTTCCCCGTGCAGTAAACCACTATGAGAGTAACTATTGGAACATGTCAGTATTGCCAAGACTGCAGAGAGATGTTGAGAAGTTGAACGTTGGTATACAGTCTTTAACTTGTGGTTACAGTAGATGTTTTTTTTTTTATTGATTATGCCAAGCTCTTTCAACCTGCTGTTTATCTTGGAAGGGACGGACTTCATGTTAATAGAAATGGTGCTTTTATTTTGCAGATGACTTTAAAAAGTATTTAGCAGAGAGACGAACGTGTGTGACATATATGAATGCAACCTTATCATCTCCTGTACAGGTACCTGATGTAGAATCTTTATCACCCAAGATGACCTATGCAGAAGTGGTGGGAGCAGTACCTTCATCTGATACAAGGAACAGACCTTTTGACAAGGTATTTAATAAATTATATGTATGAATAGAAAAGATGAAAGCATATATGTATTTGTCTATCACTATCTTGCATTAAAAAGTAACCTTTTGTTTTCTATGATGCTTTTTAAATTGTCTCCCTGTCATTTTAATGCATTTTATGCCGTTGAAAAAAATAGAGTACATTTGTTCATAGCACATACGTATGTACTAGAAAGAAAAAAATTATAAAAAAATTATTGGATGATTAAGACATAAGTTTAACAAAAAAATTGTAAGGGTTCCGCGGAACCCAGTGTCTCGCCTACTTTTGCTGTAAATTGCAGGCTAAACAAAAATGAGGAAAAAAATCAATAAAAATATTCCTCTTGATACTATCTTATGATTGTAAGAAGCTTCTGTCCAAGTTTGGTAAAAATCTTGGATGGTTAATGAATCTAATAAATGTTTTGAAAACTTTAACTGCAGACTGTATGTAATGTTAAAGTCATAAGAAACCTCAAATCAAAAAAAAAATAATGCATATGATTTTAATAACTCAATGGATAGTTTTCATTATAAAACTTATGTACATGTACTTTTTTCTGAAGAAAATTCTTTAATTTATTCATGTTTAGAAGAAGTTTACTTTATTTGAATAGCTTCCTTCCAGCAAGCAATTCCCCCGAGATATTTTCCGTATGCAAGGTGACCTCAGTGTGACCCATCTCGTAAAAATCCGGTGACCACAATACGCATGGATGTCCTTAAAATAAACTATTATCTGAATTTACATGTTAAACACGTGCTCAATTTCCATGCTTTTTTGTTTATTTTTCGTCAATTGTTGACAAACAGGTGACAATCGTTTAACTTCGGCTTCAAGACACGAACTTTAATTACCTGCCATATTTTCACAACAACACTGACCGATTGAAAAAAAAATTGACAATTATACGAAATTTACACGAAAAAAATGATAAATTCGAGCACAGAAGACTAAGTTTATGATGTTTGTATGCATTGGTTCAAGAATTGGAAGAACATTATTTTTCACCGGTCACTCGTTTCTTATGACTTTAACTGGAAGAAAATCTAAGTCCATTTAAAAGTAAAATACACAAAAAATGGATTTATCTTTTTACAAAATTTACTTCTGGATACTATCTTATGATCATACACAAGCTTCTGTCCAAGTTTGGTACAAAGCCAGGATAGTTTTAGAAAGTTATTAAAATTCTAAAAACTTTAACCACAGAGTGAATGTTATGTTTCCCCCCAGAAAAAAACTAAGTCCATTTATAAGTAAAATATGGAAAAAATGGAATTTTATTTTTACAAAATTTACTTCTGGATACTATCTTATGATCATAAACAAGCTTCCGTCCAAGTTTGGTACAAACCCAGGATAGTTTAAGAAAGTTATTAAAATTCTAAAAACTTTAACCACAGAGTGAATGTAATGTTTCCCGCAGAAAAAACTAAGTCCATTAATAAGTAAAATACGGAAAAAATGGAATTTTATTTTTACAAAATTTACTTCTGGATACTATCTTATGATCATAAACAAGCTTCTGTCCAAGTTTGGTAGAAATCCAGTGTAGTTTAAGAAAATAATTAAAATTTCAAAAACTTTAACCACAGAGTGAATATTTGTGGACGCCGCCGACGACGACGGAATGTAGGATCGCTTAGTCTCGCTTTTTCGACAAAAGTCGAAGGCTCGACAAAAATGGATTTAATTTGAATATTATCTTTTTGTGAAATGTTTATTATACTTAACACAATTGAAACTGTTTATGAAACTGGTGATTTTATATGATATGTACATGTATTTATATTTGCATATGATTGATGTTGAGAATTACATTTGAATGTTTATTATCTATTAAAGAGGAAGAGATTGTGTTTAGCTTGGGCAGTTAAAAAAAGAGTAAGTGAAAAATTTAAAATTTGTACTATTTAAAATAGAAATGTATAATGTTATAGGATAACACGGATAAATTGCTAAGAGAAACAAAAAATTAATGGTTTGTACCCTTGTTTTTTTTTTTTAGATGTAAGCCATTTAAGATTTGGTGGGAGATATTCCCTCTAGATTTTCTATACACTTAACATTAGCACAGGTGATTTTATGTAAAATAAAAAAGAGGACAGGCCTTTTAAATACATTAGAAAAAGAATTGACATAGTAAGCATTCTAACTTTTTGATGGAACTAGATGTGAATAAAACCAGAGGATTACTAATATCTGTCAAAAACAAAGACAAGAGAACATCCTAAATGATTTGAACAAAAAATTATATAACTTTATTTGTTTTCATTTCCTTATTAATTTAGTCTCAGAGAAAACCAAGATGAACTTATAAAACAGAGTTTGTTATCATTGCATTATTGTTGCTTTTTTGTGTGTTTTTGTTATTGTAATTACGTTTATTGTTAAAAGTTGAATTAGCCTGATTTAGTTTTAAATTCACATAAATTTATACCATGGCATGCTTTTAAAAAGTTGACATTCAGTTTTTTAAATGTTTGCATGTTTATGATGATGTTAAAAAATAAAAACAAATTTCAAGGCAACACCAATTTTAGTGTTACCAATTTTAAATACTACCATGGAGCTTTTGATTTAAAGGAGAAGTTATATAGAATATATAAAAAAGAAGATATGGTATTATTACCAATGAGACAACTATCCACAAAAGCCTAAAATGACACAAACATTAAAAACTATAGGTAACCGTATGACCTTCAACAATGCGCAAAGCCCATACCGCATAGTCAGAAGTTTGAAAACTAGTACACATATGATGTATATATATGAAGGCTAAAGCCCATGTGAATTTATATTGCATTCTTAGAAAATTTACTATCACATGCTTAAAAGAAGGTTGAAAACAATGAAATATGGATAACAAATTTAATAAATCACAAAATCATAGTTTTCAATTGTTTTATTTTTCTAATTCTACTTCAACTTTTTATAGATACAGTATCAAGAGGAATGATTGATTGTTGGTTGCTTAACGTCCAGTGGCAAATATTTCATGCATATTCGGGACGAGAACAAGTTAACAATAAATTCAATAGGTAGGTTGTTATAATAAAGGATGATGGTCGGGGAAATTTGGACTGCCACTGGAAAATGAGGGTATATTGGATAGAGACAGAAATTTTGCCTTGCAACAGGCCACCTACGGACCCCTTAAAGAGTTGTTGCAAGGGTTCTTAACGTGCAAAGAGCGTGGCAATCTCCTAACACGAGGCATCGGATTTAACGTCCCCCTTCTGACCGGACGTGACTGCGAACTTGATACATCCCGCACAGCCAAACGGACGCCCCACTTCGGCAAGCGTTTTACTGCCGGTCGGGAGAAGACCAAGTGACCATATTTCTATACCCCAGTCACCCTTGGGGGTTCAAGAGGAATGATATAGTCCCAGATGCTACTGACGATGTTGCTGTTATCTTGTCACCCTCAGTAATTTTTTTTATCAGGTATTGTTTTGTTTACTTAAAGATTTATGCTGAAATTGAAATGCAGAAAATTAAAATATCATTTATCAATCTCAACATTTACATTTTTTATTCTTACAAAGTATCTGAAAATATTAGTGCGACTTAAAGGAGTAGGTCCGGTGAGACCCCTTTTTGGCCCCAAAATATAACAGTTTTACAAAAATGTCAAAACGTAAACTTTTAGTCATTTAATGGATAGTTGAATGCTTCTGCTACATAAAAATGGGCTGTTTTTTTACAATACAATGCAAATATATCAGGTTGTAGTACCATTAAGTCGTGCTAAATTACTGAAATCTTCAAAATTCTATCATTTTAGTTAAATTTTAGACAGTTTCCGTGTAAAACGAAAGTGGCCGCATTCGTGTTTATCCTTAATATTGAAATGTAAGTTGTATTTTATGATAATACATAACATATATAAAGGTTGTGGATGAACACGGATGCGGCCACTTTCATTTTTTACAAAAACCATCGGAAAAGTGACGTTTTTTGGCATAATTATTGGCATAATTAAGAGATTTTTCATATTTGAGCTTAAATCGGATCGTTTGTAAATACTAAATCAGTTAAAATCTTTCACTTTAACTAATTGAATCAAGTAAAATAGACACTTCAGGGGTCGGATGGGAAATATTCTGCATATGCCCAAATTAATATTTAAATTAGGTTGAGTTGCGACGGCGGTTTCCATTGGCTGCTGAAAGGATGCATGGTGCTTTCAAACTCCCATCATCCTATGCGCCTGTATGCTGCTTCCTTTAGCATCCATATTGCACATTTCTCACTACGAAAAAGAAAAAGCTATATTTTGTCAACATTTTGATAACATATCTGAATAGAAATTGAGAGTCTTTGTACATATATATATTCTTAATTACACGCCATCGTCTTTTGGAGACGAACTAGCAAGAAAACTACGACGATAGCGTATTTTTGTGTCTGAATATTTTTGTACCAAACCAAACTTATTTCTTTAAATTTTAGATTTGTATATATTTGTAGATTATATAATTGTTGTACATAAAAAGAGACATAAAGTAGCCAGTTTAGTTTTTGTATCAATATAGATTATAGTCTTGAACTTTTAGTGTTACGGTTTCAGTGTTTTATATTGCCTGCAGTTAAATTTTTGTAGTATTAAATTTTTTTAACATATTTGGTCAATATAATTTGTGTCATACTTATATTATAGATATGTTTAACATTAATCTTGATAAAGGTTTGAGAAGCGTTTTAATTGCAGGGGATTCCAACCTGAAGCAGCTTAAACCCATGTTTGATTACCCAGTTAGAACACTGTGCATACCTGGTGCCAGAGTACAGAATGACCGGAAAGAATTCTATTCCCAACTGATGAGTGCAATGAAGACGGAAAACCCAGACGAGATTGTTCTGCATCTAGGTTCGAATGATGTTTTCGGTGATGTTGAATCAACTTTGAGGTATTTTTACAAAAACGATAATTGGTTTACGAAAGCTTAAATATAAAATTCATGAATTTATTGTTTAGCTGCACCATACGCAATTACTACTGGATACAATTATGAATGATTGCATATGTTTGCCCTCTGAAATCATATTTATCTATGATAATTATTCATTGATATTATATATAAACCCTATAAAAAAAATTCCCTTGTTTTTATGATACATCATGACATGTAATACAAGGTTACCGTAATACAATTCATGTACAATTATTGAAAGATGATCACAATTACGAAATAATTCTGAAGAAATTGATAGGACGACACTCGCCCGAAATTATATTTTAAAAAGAAACATATCAGGAAAAACATCGTCTTTTTCGGTTCATATACATGATGTCTATTATCTCGCCCAAAAAACCTTAAAACATTTTGTATGGCCCCACAAAGCTTTGACACATCTAGTTTTCTACTCTTTTCACCCTATTTATTGTCTAAAGAAAATGCGTAAACTTTATTGAAAAGTCCAGAGAACTCGGAATGAAATCTTGACCTGCAGAAAAAAAAAATAACACCATAGATAAGTGATAGGTTAACCAATAAAATTGTATTTAGTGCATGTTAGAAGGAGGAACTTATTTAAAAACAAAACAATTCCAAAAATCTTGCCTTAACACCTGGCATACATTTCGTAAGGCCAAAATAAAACATATGTCTGTTTAAGGTTACATACTTGAAATACATAGGGTAGGTATTTCGGTATTTCCATTTTATTTTACTCTTTTGAGTCATGTGTTTTTTTCTTGTCATGGTCCGAGTTGAACATGGGCCGAGTTACCTGTAAATTTAATTATTGGATTATTTCCCTTTGATATTGGTTAGAAAACATGGGGACAAAGTGTTTATTTCATCACACAAGTCGCAAATGGGCAGAGTTACCCGTAAATTTAATTATTGGATTATTTTCCTTTTATATTGGTTAGAAAACATGGGGACAGTGTGTTTATTTCATCACACAAGTCGCAAAGTTCCTTTAAACAGCTGTTATATCATGATTGTGAACATTAGGATGTATTAGGCAATTGATTTATATTTTTGGCAACACTAACTTCACCTTTATGAAGAACAATGTTAAAAATTCTTGCCAAATGATGTTAAAGGTAATTTTTTGGTGCAAATGATAAAATTTACATGTATTTTACAAATCGATGGTAAAAATTGGCCAATCATATTAATTTTTTCCCAAATTAACAGTAACCCATATTTATTTGAGATCTTTGACAAATCATGTAATTTGCTTGGCTGATTATTATGATTTAAAAGAAACATTTTTGTATAAAAAAATTCCTAGTTTCTAATGTTAAAGAATTCAGTAGATATAGCTTATTTACTGTAATGAATATGATGAATATTATTTGCCTCATGTACAAGTTTATTATTTTGTCTTTAGATCTTATAGATTCCTGATAGAGAATTTACTGCTGGAATTTAAATCGTTGCAAATAGGTATTTGTGGCATACTTCCCCGTGCAGTAAACCACTATGAAAGTACTTATTGGAACATGTCAGCATTGCCAAGACTGCAGAGAGATGTTGAGAAGTTGAACGCTGGTATACAGTCTTTAACTGGTGGTTACAGTAGATGTTTTTTTATTGATTATGCCAAGCTCTTTCAACCTGCTGTTCATCTTGGAAGGGACGGACTTCATGTTAATAGAAATGGTGCTTTTATTTTGAAGAGGACTTTAGAGAACTATTTAGCAGAGAGACAAAAGTGTGTGACATATATGAATGCAACCTTATTATCTCCTGTACAGATACCTGATGTAGAATCTTTATCACCCAAGATGACCTATGCAGAAGTGGTGAGACTATCAGTACCTTCATCTGATACAAGGAACAGACCTTTTGACAAGGTATTTGATAATTATATGTATGAATAGAAAATATGAAAGCAAATACGTATTTGTCTATCACCATCTTGCATTAGAAAGTAACATTTTATTTTCTATGATGTTTTTTAAATTGTCTCCCTGGCATTTTAATGCTGTTTATGCCTTTGAAAAAAATATAGTACATTTGTTCATAGCACATACTGATGTTCTAGATAAGAAGAATAAAATATAAGCAAATCATTGGAATGTAATGACATAAGTATTACAAAAAAAAGGATATTATTTGAATATTATCTTTTTGTAAAGTGTGTATTATACTTACATGACTTAACGCAATTGAAACTGTTCATGTAACTGATGATTTTATATTATATGTACATATATAAACATTTGCTGTTGAGAATAACATTTGAATGTTTATTACAGGATGTTGACCATCAGAATTCCTTTAGAACCCCTTCTAATAGGAAGAGATTGTGTTTAGCTGGGGCAAGAAGAACAATTAAAAGAAGAGTAAGTGAACAATTAAAATTTGTACCATTTAAAATAGAAATATATATCATTTTATGATACAAAATAAAGATAATATCATAAAATTAAAGATTCTCTATAACTTCTTATACAGCTATGATGGAACTCAATTTAATGTTATAGGATAAATTGCTAAAAGATAAAAAAAAAAAAAAAAAAAAAACAACAAAAAAACTGATTAATGGTATGTACCCTTGTTTTTTTAAGATGTAAGCCTTTAAGATTTGATGGGAAATATTCCCTCTAGATTTTCTATACACTTAACATTAGCACAGGTGATTTTCTTTTAAAAACTATGTAAAATAAATAAAGAACAGGCTTTTAAACTATATTAGAAAAAGAATTGACAGAGTTAGCATTCTAAATTTTTTATGGAACTAAACGAATAAACCAGAGGATTACTAATATCTGTCAAAAGCAAAGACAAGAGAACATCCTAAATGTTATATAACTGTATTTGTTTTCATTACCTTATTAATTTAGTCTCAGAGAAAACCAAGAGGAACTTATAAAACAGGGTTTGTTATCATTGCATTATTGTTGATTTTTTATGTGTTTTGTTATTGTAATTGCGTTTTTCGTTATAGTCTGATTTAGTTTTAAATGCACATAAATTACCATGGCATGCTTTTAAAAAGTTAACATTCAAGTTTATTTTTAAATGTTTGCATGCTTATGCATGTTTTATGCATGTTTGTGATGATGTTAAACAAATAAAAAATAAATTTCAAGGCAACAACAGTTTTAGTGTTACAAATTTTAAATACTATCATGGAGCTTTTGGTTTAAAGGAGAAGTTATATATAAGTGTGAAAACTAGTACACATATGATGTATATATGAAGGCTATAGCACGTGTGAATTTATATTGTATTCTTAGAAAATTTACTTTCACATGCTTAAAAGAAGGTTGAAAACAATGAAATATGAATAACAAATTCCATTAATCCCAAAATCACAGTTTTAAACTGTTTTATTTTTCTAATTCTACTTCAACTTTTTATAGATACAGTATAAAGAGGAATGAGATAGTCCTAGATGTTACTGATGATGTTGCTGTTATCTTGTCATCCTCAGTCATTTGTACTTTTTATCAGGTATTGTTTTGTTTACTTAAAGATTTATGCTGATATTGAAATGCAGAAAATTAAAATATCATTTATCAATTTCAACATTTACATTTTTAATTCTTTAATATAAAATATCTGTAAATATTAGTGAGACTTAAATTTTGAATTATAAGGGGAAAACATTTATAGAATATAATAGGTCAAAAGTACTATGTTGTTTGAATAAATTTGTTACTTTATCCCTTCTTGTGCATGAATTTGTAAAGTTAAGATTTTATAAAGCTTAAATTATTCATTAACCCTGTGAGATCATAGGAAATTTACTAATTATTGAACTTGAATTTTTATTTCATTGCATAAAGGCAGATATTTGATTAATTGTTGTACTTTTTTTAGACTGACACAAGAAAGCAACCTGGAGAATCCGTACAATTCAAGCAATCAAAGAAAACAGCAGTGACTAAGAAAGAAAAAAAAGTAATCTTGTTACATAGCTTCTATTCTGTAACCTGTTCAAATATTTACACCAACAAAATTTTAAAAGAATGAAAAAAGTAAATAAGTTGGTAGTGAACTAGCTTATGATATATAAACCACAAAATGTAATTACTTATTCGTATTATATTAGATTAAGATTCTTCAAACTTTATTTTTCTTTTACATGTTCTGTTCAAAGTTTCAGTTTTAACATGCACAAATTTCTAATTCATTTTATGTTTGATTATGACCTATGCTAACAGTCGTGAAGTGTTATAGAAAAATATTTTTCAACCCGTTTAAACTTCTGTTTGATGATGGGGAATTGATTTTTCCATGATAATACCTTTATCGATCACACAACATTTGAATTACAAGAATTTCATAAAAATTTTGACCGCTACAAAAAGTTTTAAAATTTGTGGCGGGAGTAGAGTTCTTACAATGGACCAGAGCGATTTATACAAGCTTGATAATGGTATTTTAAATTTTCAATAGATTGATCAGAAAAGGCACATACAATAGTGTTTTTTTTTAGTGGGTGTTTGATTTCTTTTAACCAGCGAAAGGTGTTATTAATTCATGTTTACCTACAGACATTGAAATTTCAAATCATATCAGATTGATAGATGTAATATATATCAAAGGTTGTTCATTTAAAGTTCAATATTCAATATCTTTTCAGAGCACATATAATTGTCCTGTTTGTCCAGTAACATGCTCCAGAGAAGATTTTCTGATAGACCATGTTATTTGCCGTCATGCTAAAAAAGGTTTGGTATTACCAATTCTAAGAATTTAGATATTGTGATTTTCGAATTTGATATTTTGGTATATAGAAGAAGGAATTTGGAAACCTGACTGACAATAGGCATTTTAATATTAGGTTGATATTAGGATTAGTTTAGGATTGAATGAGACTTCTCTGGGTATAATTTATCATAATTAGAACAGCAATTATAATATATTGATTAAGTACATTTTGATGATCCAAAAGAATAAGCAATTTGTCAAAGGCACTTTCCAAGTTATTAAATATATTACTGGTATTAAAACTTTAAATTCCCTATACTTAATTTGTGTTAAAAGATTGATATGTACAGTAAAATAGGATTGCTGAATGCAAATCGATATGTATATATATATGATGTATTTTTTATTCCAGGTCAAACTCACTCAGTCAAAGAAATTTCTCTTAAGGTTTGTAATGTTTTGAATTCATTATGTCTGGTGATAATCATTTGAATATGTGGTGAATCAGTTTTTTTAATTATTTTGTGCTTACTATAAGAAATGTTTGAATTATAGGTAGTTTATATATACAGAAGGAAAAAAGAAGAAATACATGTACCAATCTGACAATTTTTTACAAATTGATATATGTTTTTGAAAAACTTACTCTTTTATCTTGATAGGTACCAAAAACAGAAGAACCTGTGGAGGAGCTGAGGAGTTCCTTTGATGAGAATGACAAAGACATACATGACATAGAATATGTTAGTGTAAACATAGGTAAGAGTGTTATCATTTTTAAATGTGTTGGATGGCATAATCTTTTCAACTACATATAATATTGCAATAGATTTAGTGAAAATGAAATAGTTTGGGCTTCACTTGTGCATTTTGTCTATCTAATTACCTTTTAAATTAGATTGCTGTTGTATTTTTCCCTTGTGTACAGATTCATTTTAAGCCAAAGTGGAACATTTATGCTTTGTTAATGATGTATTAAGTATGTGCTATGTACCTATTTCAGCTTTGTTTTTTTTTAACCACACTACTTCTAGTCCTATATTGATTATATAGTTCTGAAACCATAAGTCCATTATTGTTACAGAGAGTTATGAAGGGGATTGTATTATTCCATCAAGAACAGAATTTGAAGAGAGTGATGAACTGGAGTGTAGCAGTCCAACAATAGAATTTGCAGAGATTGGTGAAACAGAGTGTAGCATTCCAACAATAGAATTTGCAGAGATTGGTGAAACAGAGTTTAGTATTCCACCAACAATAGAACTTGCAGAAACTGATGAAATGGAGTCTTGTAGTCCAATAAGAATAGAGTTTCCACTACCAACTCTGAAGGTTTTGGCAAGCAAATGTTGGAAGAACTTTAAAAGTTTTATCCTGCATCTCTGTGGGGACGTTGAAATGAATCCGGGACCAACAATGGTAAATGTAAAATATATTTATATTACTTGATTTTTAAACATAATGTCCCTTTACGACAATTTAACTAAAAACAATCTTTGACTATAAAATGTACAGGATGATAATCATGAAGAATACAACAACTTCCTAAAATAAAAAGCAGACAGCAGATGCCAAATAATTTATGTTTTTTATGATGTAACAGAACATGTATGTAATACAGTAATACATGTTGCATAGATCCATATATTTTTTATGAAGTGATTTTCAGGTATATTAACTTCTATAACTATTTATTTATTATATATGCTTTTATATTCTTTCAGCTTACATGCAAGTGGGAACAGTGTACAGAGAACAAGTTCACTGATGTTCGACTGTTAGCCCAGCATGTGATTTCACACATTTCTCCTGGAATTGTGTGCCAATGGGAAGAATGTGTATATTGTTGTCGGAATGATCAACACAAACTGGAAAGTCATGTGCTAAAACATATATACTTGGTAAATATCTCAACAGAAGTTATATATAGAATTAAAAAAGATGTATAATTGCCAATGTGACAACTGCAGGTCACCATATGACCTTCAAGAATGAGCAAAAACCAAATCATAGAGTAAGTTATGTAAGGCCAAAAGTGAACAGTATATAACAACTCAAACAAGAAAACATACAGCAATAACGTCCAACAATGAATTGCTGGCTGATGCCAAACCCAACACTACCCTCTCCCCTTTAACTGTGGTATAACAGTACAACATCAGAACAATCTATAAGCAACAGTGGAAAAGAACTTAACTCATCAGATTAATGCAAAGCCCAAAAAACTGACAAAAATACAAATAACACAAAGTATAGATCTGAGAGTACTCACAGTTACTGAAAACTAGTTCAAAGCTTAAGGGCCTTAAATTCTTACTGGCATGAAGAGGTTAGGTGAGGTGCTGTGATTTCAAAGCCAAAAACAATAGAAAAACATGGACATAAGGACTAAGTGCAATCACTAGTTTCTCAAGCGATTTTATAGGGAAAAGAAAAAAGATGAAAAGAACATCATAATTTTACCCAAATGAAAAAAAGAAAGTATCTTTGTATGGCATGAGGCTGATAGTTATGTCTCATTGTTGGATATTGTATTATATATAGTACCATGTAAATTGTACCAATTTCCTTTAAATGATGCATATAAATTGATTTAATTTATAGGAACAGTTTGCTTTTCATTCAATTGAAGAATGGGGAAGAGCACTTCCTTCAGGGCAGTTTTCAGAGACTTGTACAGATCTTCACTTGTGTCCTCCAAATTTGGTAAGGTTATTTCCATTTCAGCCTAATATAAAACTTATAAACCTTTTCTTTTGCACAAGCATTTAACATTACATGTTTTATATCAATTTCTTATTTATTAGTATTTCAAATATGTAGTATGATTGACAATGAGACAACTATCAAACAGAGTCAAAAGATGTTGATTTCAGCAATTATGTGTCGCTACAATCTTCAACAATGAGCAATACCTCAATCATATATTCAACTTTAAAGGCCACAACATTAAACATGTGAAATTAAAAAACGTTCTGATATATGACAAAATCTATTGTTTACAGTATATAGAAATATGAAGATGTGGTAACATTGCCATTGAGACAAATCAAAATGGCCACTAGAGATGGATAGCTATAGAAAATTAAAAACTATAGGTTAACCAATAGGTTTCAACAGCCAGCCATTATTATATTTTATTTATCATTGGTATGCCTAAATGTTTATTACAGCTAATTTCCTATTGCATGTAAAGCAAAACCTTGGTTGGCTTGCTTGTTTTGTTTATATAATTGTTTATACAGACTTTGTAAATAAGATTAACATCTTTAAACAATATATATAGGCAGAGTTTAACCTGTATATATAATTTTTGAATTTAATTGGGTGTTATCCTAATGATTGTACAATATAGAAACAAAGCAAGCAAGCTAACTAAAATCTTGCATTACATGCTTTAGGAAATTAGCTGTAATGTCCTTCACAATAGACATGATAGAAAATAAAACTGCTATCAAGGACGCACTTGTGTTAATACAATATCACAAATTTGCATTATAAGATGTCTCAAATAATAAAAACAAATACAATAAGTAACAATGTGCACATATATTTTTTCATACCTATTTTTGTTGCAGAAGATGAAGTTAAATCTCCCACTGTTAGATGAAGAATTCAGTATGCCTTCTCAGTACCCATATACTGTTAGAGATCATCAGCATTTTCTACTACAATTAAAGACAAAAAATCCAGAAAATTATGAAAGATTACTGTCTGTCTTTCATCAAAAGGTTGAAACCATGAGTGAAGATACTACAGCCAGTCAATCCGGAACTGAGCCCTCAACTTCCACCAGTGGTAATAATACAACAGAGCTGACAATCCAGGGAATTGATCCATTGGCTATCTTGAACTCTAACATGACACGCTCAAGTCAACATGTAATTGTGACAAACCGTCCTGAGCTGACCAGTACCAATCAGAGTACAGTAAAATTTAGACTCCAAGATGAAACAGAAATAGTAACAAGGAAGTATATCTCAGGCAATTCTAAGAAGAGAAAACATGCAGCCTCAAGCAGTCAAAAGTTTAATGATGAAAACATGACCGGAAATGATCTTATAACAAACTTAAATATATGTAGACAGGCTATTTTGGTGGAACATAATATAATCACCAAAATGCAAGATATGAAATTTCTTGATCCAAAGAATAAATTTCTTTCGTCATTTGAGGAAGCTGCTATTAATATGTCAACTTATCCAGACTGCTCTGAAGGAGTTTTCATTTTTTCTATCTTTGATATTGAGATTGAAAATCACAATGCTCCGGTACATTATATACGATACATAGAATCCGGATATTACAAACATTTCATGGAAGAGACTTTTCTTGAGGTAATATGTCAAACCTTGGGAATTCTGCAAGATAATGTATTTTTATGCAACATATTAACTGGTGGAGATCAGCAGAGAATGCTTATTGGAAAGAAAAACAAGGACTTAAGAAAATCTAGAATACGCCCTGACAAAATTTATGGCAACAATTTAAAGAGCTTAAAATCTAGAAGACAACAGTTGTGTGAAAAAGTTAAAGACTTTTGTGACATTGAACTAACTGCTTGCTTTGTGCACACTGCTAGGCATGGTTATAAAGTAAACATAGATTCAGATGCTGGTGATGGTCTTTACTTTTCATCTAACAATGAACTATTCCACACAGAAACCATTCAGAACAAGATACTTCATTACCCAGAAGTGAAAAATGCAGAAGTTAGTGAAAAATTCTCAGATGACTTTATGAAGCCTCTCCCTGCTTGTGATGTGAATAATCTATGTTATAAAAGTTGCATGATTAACTTTCTATCAAATGATCACAACAGATTCCTTGGAAATGAAAATTTACGCTATCCATACAGATTTTCAACCAGTCCAAAGGCCACTTCTCTGAGAAATCGTGTATTGTACTTGTACAAAAATCATCAGCTGAATGAACTTAAGATCATTTACTCATCTTTCCAACAGGTAGACCAGAATCAAGAAATCATTAATAACGAAAATATGATTGATTCCAATGGAGAACCTAAAACCAAAAGAACAAGGACATTTATTCCACGGAAGAAAATTCTGACAAAAGAAATGGCTTTGCAGACTATTACAGGACAAGATGTGGAAAATATGTTCAAAAAAGTAAACTTATATGATAACTACAAAAAAAATCTTTTACAGAACAGAAGTTTTATTATCCAGGTTTACGATGACGTGAAAGTTATTGCAATTATGAATGATTATGATGATGAAAGTGGAGAATTTAGGAGCTCTGATTATGTTAAAACATCAAGGGATCTTTTCGAAAATGGTTATTTTTACACTTGCACCTGTCGTATCTATTGCACCTTATTGGAATCCCTGGATAACGATATGCAACAGTATGATGCTCTGGATGAAAATGGTATTAAATGCATGCATTGTCGTTTTTTGCATCAAGAGGTATCACCAAACTTGCACAGGGATGAACAAGCAACCTTAACAAATATTCAAGAAGTCATCCAAAATGCTCTGTTATATAAGGATAGGAAAATTATTGAATTGCCAACTGCAAGACCAGGAACAAAAAAGTTTTCAATTTTGATAGATGATGACATTTCAATAGTTCACTTGACATTCAATTCACGTCTTCAGCGGTATGTTGTTTCCTGTTTAAATGGATTATGTAAAAGTAAAAAAGGTTGCAAGAAAAATGTTGACTGTCTTAACACTGATCAAAACTTATGTGCTCACTTGTCTGAACTGAAGAAGGCTCCTCATTTTTGGACAGAATTTATCAAACCTGAAGCTGCAGTGAATACTGAAAATGATGAGAATATTCAGCTTATTGACCAGGAAATTGAAGAAATTACTGGCAATGACATAGAAGAAGAAATTCCGGTTCTGAATCCAAGCGACTCTAATTTTGATGTGACTAGTGGACTTTGGTCATTTCCTTGCGTAAGTCGTCATAAACCACGGAAACAACAAGATCCCAATCTAGTTCAAAATATACAACAACGTTATATATTGGGTGCTCTTAATTTGAACAATGTTGAAAATGGATGCATCAAAGGTCAACATCTTATTCCAGATATTCCAACTTCAGGTTGTCCATGTGGTGCAGGCTGGACAAGTAATCAGCAGCTAAATGGTGTAACTACATTTTCAAGAGTACTCACTGTCTTTACAAAAATAGCACCAGTACAGTGTCAGGTTTATAGCAGAAGCTGTGTAAATGAAGCATCACCATGTAAAAAAGACTGGGATGAAGGAGATAAAGAATGCATACATGTAGTTACTCGAGATACTGCAGCTGGAGATGAAATTGGTTGGGCATTTGTAAACCAGGTTTTGTCTACTAAAATAACCTTTTCACCGTTCTGTGATTTAAAAACTAAAGACTACAAAGAATGCAATCCTAATTTCAGGTCATTTATGGATTCATCTGTATTTATAAAGTGGTGGTTTAGTTGGGCATCAAATATGAAGATTGACTTTAGGAAACCTTGTCCTATCTGCAAATTTAGACCTAAACAACTTGCCTGTGATGGAACGAAAGTTGGTATTGGATTCAGACATGCTTCTTTTGAGGAAATAAGTAAACCAGATAATCCTAACAATATACTGCCTACATTACATCGTAGAATGGCCAGATGCTTCCTTTTTGACAGAGTTGGAGATAAAGAACAACTTACTACCGCTAGACACCATTTGAACTACTTAGCAAAGTTAAATCTTGATAAAATTCCACCGCAAGAAATATTGTCTGGTGAAGATACTCAGCAGAGAGACAACATACTACTAGAAATATTAGACAACTCTGTAAGGCCTTCTTTCGGACGCTTTCTTAATGACATGCCTGACGTGGAAAAGATATCTTATGCCCTCATACTACATATGCTTTGCACTACTGCACCAGTTATCAGTTTAATTCCATATTCTTACTTGAATGATCTGACTGAGTTATTAGACCACATTAGTGGCATTAATATAAATGCAGCTGGAAATGGCTTTTACAACAGAAAAATGTATGAAATGAGAGAGTATGCTCCGGAATTGAGAGATTTGATTGCTTCATCCATGCTTAGTCATGCCGATCCTCAAGGAAATAATTTTATTCCGGATGATATCATTGCATTCATTCGATATTTGATCAAATGTATTGCAGACATGGAGATTACGCAACCAGATCCAGCAAATCCACAACAGGGAACATATAACCCAGCTAAGTATGGAAGAGCTTACTACTTTTCAGAAACAGGTGAAAAACTGCGCCCTGTTAGAAAATTTACCATTGATGGTGAGAAGAGAAAAAACCCAGCATATGATGACCCACCTCTTCCCCATGACAACTGTGAGAAATATTTTTCCAAAACTCAAATTTCAGCAAGAGGTACTTCAACATTATTTTTATGGTTTTGTCCAAGTCATGGTCACTGTTATGGGTTTCACATGACCAATGCAGAAGGCAGAAAAGATCCATCAGCCTCCCTTTACTCACATTTGGAGCATCCACCAACAGATATCTTCTATGATTTTGCATGTAATCTACAAGAGTATTGCCTAAACAGAGAAAGTGGCTACTACCGATGTGTTCGTTTCTTCCATGATATTTTCCATGGGTATTCTCATAAATGCTCATGTGCCTACAGATCTTCAAGACTCCAAGGATTTGACACAATAAACTCTGAAATATGTGAACAATTCAATAGCTTTATCCAATGTATAAAGTCATCAGCACGGCAAATGACCCAGGAACATTTTTGTTTTTATCTACAGTTTTTTTTACATGAATGGAATGAGAGAAAAAGGGAAAAATATCAGAAACGAATTGCAGTGGCAGTTGCTGGAGCTCCATAACTACAAACAATATCCATTTTAGTCATCAAAATGTAATACCAAATAATTTAAGTTTATGAATCTCTCTTTGTTATAAGTCCTTTAATAATTATTATAGTGTCATATATTTTTGTAGTTTTTTTAAATGCCCCTTAGTAGTAAAGTGTTTTATGTTTTGGTTGAATCTCCCTTAGTTTTATAAAGTAAAATATTTTTTGTCAAATCTCTTTGTATGTAGTCCCTTTATATCATTGTGTCATATATTTTTGTATTTTTTTAAAAGCCCCTAAGTATTAAAGTGTTATATGTTTATGTTAAATCTCCCTCAGTATTATAAAGTAAACTATTTTAAGTTAAATCTCTCTTTGTTTGTTAAAAGTCCCTCAATAGCATAATGTCCTACATTTCTTGGTTAAACCTCTCTTTGTTTGTTTAAAGTTCCTTAATATCATAGTGTTATATTTTAAGTTAATTATCCTGTAGTTTGTTTAAAGTCCCTTAGTAGCATAGTGTCATATTTAAATTGAAATCTCCTGTAGTTTGTTAAAAGTCCCTTCTGTAGTTTGTAAAAAGTCCCTTAGTAGCAAAGTGTCATACTTTAAGTGAAATCTCTTGTAGTTTGTCAAAAGTCCCTTCTGTAATTTGTTAATAGTCCCGTAGTAGCATAGTGTCATATTTTAAGTGAAATCTCCTGTAGTTTGTCAAAAGTCCCTTCTGTAGTTTGTTAAAAGTCCCTTAGTAGCATAGTGTCATACTTTAAGTGTCATTTTTTAAGTTATATCTTCTGTAGTTTGTTAAAAGCCCTTTATAGTTCCTTGGTAGCAAAGTGTCATATTTTAAGTTATATCTTCTGTAATTAGTTAAAAGTTCCTTCTGTAGTTTGTTAAAAGTTCCTTAGTAGCATAGTGTCATATTTTAAGTTAATTATCCAGTAGTTTGTTAAAAGTCCCTTAGTAGCATAGTGTCATATTTTAAGTTATATCTTCTGTAGTTTGTTCAAAGTTCCTTAGTAGCATAGTGTCATATTTTAAGTTATATCTTGTGTAGTTTGTTAAAAGCCCTTTAAAGTTCTTTGTAGCAAAGTGTCATATTTTAAGTTATATCTTCTGTAGTTTGTTAAAAGTCCCTTCTGTAGTTTGTTAAAAGCCCTTTAAAGTCCCTTAGTAGCATAGTGTCATACTTTAAGTGTCATTTTTTAAGTTATATCTTCTGTATTTAGTTAAAAGTCCCTTCTGTAGTTTGTTAAAAGTTTCTTAGTAGCATAGTGTCATATTATAAGTTACATCTTCTGTAGTTTGTTAAAAGTCCCTTCTGTAGTTTGTTAAAAGTTCCTTAGTAGCATAGTGTCATATTTTAAGTTAGTTATCCCGTAGTTTGATAAAGTCCCTTAGTAGTATAGTGTCATATTTTAAGTTATATCTTGTGTAGTTTGTTAAAAGCCCTTTAAAGTTCCTTGGTAGCAAAGTGTCATATTTTAAGTTATATCTTCTGTAATTTATAGTTAAAAGTCCCTTCTGTAGTTTGTTAACTGTTCCTTAGTAGCATAGTGTCATATTTTAAGTTATATCTTCTGTAGTTTGTTAAAAGTCTCTTCTGTAGTTTTTTAATCTGTAGTTTGTTAAAAGTCCCTTCTGTAGTTTGTTAAAAGTTTCTTAGTAGCATAGTGTCATATTTTAAGTTAGTTATTCCGTAGTTTGTTAAAAGTCCCTTAGTAGTATAGTGTCAATTTTTAAGTTATATCTTCTGTTGTTTGTCAAAGGTCCCTTCTGTAATTTGTTAAAAGTTCCCTAGTAGCATAGTGTCATATTTTAAGTTATATCTTGTGTAGTTTGTTAAAAGCCCTTTAAAGTTCCTTGGTAGCAAAGTGTCATATTTTAAGTTATATCTTCTGTAATTAGTTAAAAGTCCCTTCTGTAGTTTGTTAAAAGTTCCTTAGTAGCATAGTGTCATATTTAAAGTTAGTTATCCCGTAGTTTGTTAAAAGTCCCTTAGTAGTATAGTGTCATATTTTAAGTGAAATCTCCTGTAGTTTGTCAAAAGTCCCTTCTGTAGTTTGTTAAAAGTCCCTTAGTAGCATAGTGTCATACTTTAAGTGTCATTTTTTAAGTTATATCTTCTGTAGTTTGTCAAAGTCCCTTCTGTAGTTTGTTAAAAGTTTCTTAGTAGCATAGTGTCATATTATAAGTTATATCTTCTGTAGTTTGTTAAAAGTTCCTTAGTAGCATAGTGTCATATTTTAAGTTAGTTATCCCGTAGTTTGATAAAGTCCCTTAGTAGTATAGTGTCATATTTTAAGTTATATCTTGTGTAGTTTGTTAAAAGCCCTTTAAAGTTCCTTGGTAGCAAAGTGTCATATTTTAAGTTATATCTTCTGTAATTTATAGTTAAAAGTCCCTTCTGTAGTTTGTTAACTGTTCCTTAGTAGCATAGTGTCATATTTTAAGTTATATCTTCTGTAGTTTGTTAAAAGTCCCTTCTGTAGTTTTTTAATCTGTAGTTTGTTAAAAGTCCCTTCTGTAGTTTGTTAAAAGTTTCTTAGTAGCATAGTGTCATATTTTAAGTTAGTTATTCCGTAGTCTGTTAAAAGTCCCTTAGTAGTATAGTGTCAATTTTTAAGTTATATCTTCTGTTGTTTGTCAAAGGTCCCTTCTGTAATTTGTTAAAAGTTCCCTAGTAGCATAGTGTCATATTTTAAGTTATATCTTGTGTAGTTTGTTAAAAGCCCTTTAAAGTTCCTTGGTAGCAAAGTGTCATATTTTAAGTTATATCTTCTGTAATTAGTTAAAAGTCCCTTCTGTAGTTTGTTAAAAGTCCCTTCTGTAGTTTGTTAAAAGTCCCTTCTGTAGTTTGTTAAAAGTCCCTTAGTAGCATAGTGTCATACTTTAAGTGTCATTTTTTAAGTTATATCTTCTGTAGTTTGTCAAAGTCCCTTCTGTAATTTGTTAAAAGTTCCTTAGTAGCATAGCGTCATATTTTAAGTTATATCTTGTGTAGTTTGTTAAAAGCCCTTTAAAGTTCCTTGTAGCAAAGTGTCATATTTTAAGTTATATCTTCTGTAGTTTGTTAAAAGTTCCTTAGTAGCATAGTGTCATATTTAAAGTTAGTTATCCCGTAGTTTGTTAAAAGTCCCTTAGTAGTATAGTGTCATATTTTAAGTTATATCTTTTGTAGTTTGTTAAAAGTCCCTTAGTAGCATAGTGTCCATATTTTAAGTTATATCTTCTGTAGTTTGTTAAAAGTCCCTTAGTAGCATAGTGTCCCATATTTTAAGTTATATCTTCTGTAGTTTGTTAAAAGTCCCTTAGTAGCATAGTGTCCATATTTTAAGTTATATCTTCTGTAGTTTGTTAAAAGTCCCTTAGTAGCATAGTGTCCCATATTTTAAGTTATATCTTCTGTAGTTTGTTAAAAGTCCCTTAGTAGCATAGTGTCCATATTTTAAGTTATATCTTCTGTAATTAGTTAAAAGTCCCTTCTGTAGTTTGTTAAAAGTCCCTTCTGTAGTTTGTTAAAAGTCCCTTCTGTAGTTTGTTAAAAGTCCCTTAGTAGCATAGTGTCATACTTTAAGTGTCATTTTTTAAGTTATATCTTCTGTAGTTTGTCAAAGTCCCTTCTGTAATTTGTTAAAAGTTCCTTAGTAGCATAGCGTCATATTTTAAGTTATATCTTGTGTAGTTTGTTAAAAGCCCTTTAAAGTTCCTTGTAGCAAAGTGTCATATTTTAAGTTATATCTTCTGTAGTTTGTTAAAAGTTCCTTAGTAGCATAGTGTCATATTTAAAGTTAGTTATCCCGTAGTTTGTTAAAAGTCCCTTAGTAGTATAGTGTCATATTTTAAGTTATATCTTTTGTAGTTTGTTAAAAGTCCCTTAGTAGCATAGTGTCCATATTTTAAGTTATATCTTCTGTAGTTTGTTAAAAGTCCCTTAGTAGCATAGTGTCCCATATTTTAAGTTATATCTTCTGTAGTTTGTTAAAAGTCCCTTAGTAGCATAGTGTCCATATTTTAAGTTATATCTTCTGTAGTTTGTTAAAAGTCCCTTAGTAGCATAGTGTCCCATATTTTAAGTTATATCTTCTGTAGTTTGTTAAAAGTCCCTTAGTAGCATAGTGTCCATATTTTAAGTTATATCTTCTGTAGTTTGTTAAAAGTCCCTTAGTAGCATAGTGTCCCATATTTTAAGTTATATCTTCTGTAGTTTGTTAAAAGTCCCTTAGTAGCATAGTGTCCATATTTTAAGTTATATCTTCTGTAGTTTGTTAAAAGTCCCTTAGTAGCATAGTGTCCCATATTTTAAGTTATATCTTCTGTAGTTTGTTAAAAGTCCCTTAGTAGCATAGTGTCCATTTTTTAAGTTATATCTTCTGTAGTTTGTTAAAAGTTCCTTAGTAGCATAGTGTCATATTTTAAGTTAGTTATCCAGTAGTTTGTTAAAAGTCCCTTAGTAGCATAGTGTCAATTTTTAAGTTATATCTTCTGTAGTTTGTCAACGTCCCTTCTGTAATTTGTTAAAAGTTCTTTAGTAGCATAGTGTCATATTTTTAGTTATATCTTCTGTAGTTTGTTTAAAGTCCCTAGGTAGCATAGTGTCATATTTTAAGTTATATCTTCTGTAGTTTGTTAAAAGTCCCTTAGTATCATAGTGTCCATATTTTAAGTTATATCTTCTGTAGTTTGTTAAAAGTCCCTTAGTAAACTTTTTATATAAGTATATATAGTATGTGATTATGGTATCCTGAATAGAATCAAGGATGGATGGTGGAGGGTTTACAATACTAGAGTATCTGCAAGTTAATTTCTGCTGGACAGCAAGGTGCGTCTTTAACACACCAGCAGTTTTCACTGCTCAGATCCTTAAACTGCAGGTAGACGATACAGTATTGTGGGGTTATAAAATAGTTTTTTGTGGTTTTTTTTTCAAATATACTGTTTTATTTGAATGTACTATTATTGATGAAATCTTTTTTATATCTTTTTATTGTATAGATTTTTTTTTAAATACTGTGAAAGTGATATAATCAGTTTGTCTAATGAAATATATTCATATTTCACCATAAGGTATTACCTGATGTTATATATATAAAAACATTTCTTCAAATACTGCATACTCAATTTCAAATGAAAATATAACAAGTCTGACAATTACTTGCACTATAATTATTACTGAAATAAAAATCTTCCACAGTATTTAAAAGGGGTTTTGAGTTTTTAAAGTTTATGTACCACTTTACTGAAAAACATGTTACTATTTACAGGTTATAGATTATAAAGTACCATTAATAACCAGAACCTTTATTTGATTAAAAAACTAAAACCCCTTAGAATATTATGAGTGGCTGCTGTAATATTTGATCAGTATACACCATATGTTTTTATGGGTTTTGGTAGAATCTACAAGCTGCATCTAATATAAAGATGGTTCAACTGTACAAGTATGTATCCAAAAACAATTCCAATCAATAAAGTTGGTTGATTATAAATATACATGTATGAAAATTTGGAAACCTGGTCGTGATAAACCAGTATGAAATAAGAAATATTTAAAAAAAAAAAAAACAATTAGTGATGTAGGGTCATATTGTTCAATTCAAAGTCTATCTAAAGGGGATTTTCAGTAATGTTGCTACACAAAAAAGCTTCATTATTTTCAAATCAAATGCAATAAAAATATATATATCAGTCTAGATGGCCTAGTGGTCCAGAGTGATGGATAATGTGCAAGCAATGCTGTTCTGCCTTGATGTCCCAATAGAATAAGGTTCTTATACCAATGAGATGAGTATACACCCTTTATAACATTCATACATCAATGAGACAGGGTTAATCAATGGCTATAAACCCTATACAAGGTTCATGCATGAATAAGACGGAATTATTGATAGGTACACACCCTTTATAACGTTCATACATCAATGAGACAGGGTTAATCAATGGCTTCAATCCTATATAAGGTTCATATATCAATGAGACAAAACTTTTGAGGGGTATAAACCCTATTTAAGGTTCATATATCAATGAGACAAAAGTTCTTCGATGGGTATAAACCCCATATAAGGTTCATACATTAATGGAACACAGTTATTTGGGGGAGACAAAGTTATTTGATGGGTACATTCCCTATATAAACAGGCATATATACATCAAGGAGATCGAGTAATTTAATGGGTATAAATCCTATATAAGGTTCATACACCAATGAGACAGTTCTTCAATGGGGATAAAACCTTTATAATGTCCATACATCAATGGAACACAGTTATTCAGGGGAATATACATCAAGGTGACAAAGTTCTTCGATGGGTATATTCCCTATATACCGTGCATATATCAAGGAGATCGAGTAATTCAATGGGTTTAAACCCTATATAAGGTTTATACATCAAGTAGACAAAGTTATTCAATGGGTATAAACACTATATAACGTTCTTACATCAATAAGACGGAGTTGTTCAATGGGTATAAACCCTATATAAGGTTCATACATCAATGGATCACAGTTATTCGGGGGTATAATTCCTATATACCGTGCATATATCAAGGAGATCGAGTAATTCAATGGGTATAAACCCTATAAAATGTTCATACATCAATGGATCACAGTTATTCGGGGGTATAATTCCTATATAAATTTCATATACCAAGGAGACCGAGTTATTCAATGGGTATTAACCCTATATAACGTTCATTCATCAATAAGACGGAGTTGTTCAATGGGTATAAACCCTATATAAGGTTCATACATCAATGGATCACAGTTATTCGGGGGTATATTCCCGTAATTCAATGGGTATAAACCCTATAAAATGTTCATACATCAATGGAACACAGTTATTCGGGGGTATATTCCCTATATACCGTGCATATATCAAGGAGATCGAGTAATTCAATGGGTATAAACCCTATAAAATGTTCATACATCAAGGGAACACAGTTATTCGGGGGTATATTCCCGATATACCGTGCATATATCAAGGAGATCGAGTAATTCAATGGGTATAAACCCTATAAAATGTTCATACATCAATGGAACACAGTTATTCGGGGGTATATTCCCTATAAAATGTTCATACATCAATGGAACACAGTTATTCGGGGGTATATTCCCTATATACCGTGCATATATCAAGGAGACCGAGTAATTCAATGGGTATAAACCCTATAAAATGTTCATACATCAAGGGAACACAGTTATTCGGGGGTATATTCCCGATATACCGTGCATATATCAAGGAGATCGAGTAATTCAATGGGTATAAACCCTATAAAATGTTCATACATCAATGGAACACAGTTATTCGGGGGTATATTCCCGATATACCGTGCATATATCAAGGAGATCGAGTAATTCAATGGGTATAAACCCTATAAAATGTTCATACATCAATGGAACACAGTTATTCGGGGGTATATTCCCGATATACCGTGCATATATCAAGGAGATCGAGTAATTCAATGGGTATAAACCCTATAAAATGTTCATACATCAATGGAACACAGTTATTCGGGGGTATATTCCCTATATACCGTGCATATATCAAGGAGACCGAGTAATTCAATGGGTATAAACCCTATAAAATGTTCATACATCAAGGGAACACAGTTATTCGGGGGTATATTCCCTATATACCGTGCATATATCAAGGAGACCGAGTTATTCAAAAGGCATAAACCCTAAATAACATTCTTACACCAATAAGACGGAGTTGTTCAATGGGTATAAACCCTATATAAGGTTAACACACCAAATGAGACAGTTTTTCAATGGGTATAAACCCTATATAATGTTCATACAACCCTATAAAACTATCATATACCAATGTGACACAGTTATTCGATGGGCAAAAACCCTAAACATCAATTAAACACAGGTATTCAAAGGATATAAACCCTATACAACGTTCATATACCAATTATACATATTTGCCACTGGACATTAAGCAACAGACATTCAATCACCAATGAGACACAGGTATTCGATGGGTATATACCCTATAAAACGTTCGTAGACCAATGAAACACAGTTACTCAGTAGGTATATATACCCTATAAAAACATTCATACACAAATGAGACACCGTTATTCGATGAGTATCAACCCTATAGATCGCTCATATACCAATGAGATACAGTTATTCATCGTCCTTAACATGCATGAACTATTTGCCACTGGAAATTAAGCAACAACATTCAAACACCAATGAGACACAGTTATTTGATGAGTATATACCCTATAAAACGTTCGTAGACCAATGAAACACAAGTATTCACTAGGTATATACCTATAAAAACATTCATACTTCAATGAGACGGTTATTCGATGAGTTTAAACTCAATAGAACGTTCATATACCAATGAGAAACAGTTATTCCTCCTCCTGAACATGCACGAAAATTTTGCCACTGGACATTAAGCAACCAACATTCAAACTTCAATGAGACAGTTATTCATCTTCCTGAACATGCACGACATATTTGTCACTGGACATTAAGCAACAAACATTCAAACTTAAATGAGACACAGTTATGCATCGTCCTGAACATGAATGAAATATTTGTCACTGGACATTTAGCAACCAACATTCATGCACCATTTAGACAAAGGTTTTCAATGAGTATATACCCTATAAAACGTTCATACACCAATGAGACACAGTTATTCGATGT
Source organism: Mytilus edulis (assembly GCF_963676685.1). Lineage (NCBI taxonomy): Eukaryota > Metazoa > Mollusca > Bivalvia > Mytilida > Mytilidae > Mytilus > Mytilus edulis. The sequence continues at coordinate 52,006,718 of NC_092354.1, forward strand.
GTAACTCTATAGAACGTTCATATACCAACGAGAAAGTTATTAATCGTCCTTTAACATGCATGAAATATTTGCCACTGGACATTAAGCAACCAACATTCATACACCAATGAGACAGTTATTCGATGAGTTTATACCCTATAAAAGGTTCATACACCAATGAAACAGTTATTCAGTAGGTATATATACCCTATAAAAACATTTACATACCAATGAGACAGTTATTCGATGAATATAAGCCTATAGATCGTTCATATATCAATGAGACAGTTAATTGTTGTCCTGAACATGCCTGAAATATTTGCCACAGGACATTATGCAACCAACCAGTTATGGGATGGGTAAAAACCCTATATACTAATTAAGGAATGAAACAGTACTGTAGTTGAAGAGTTGGCACTGTCAATTGTAGATTTGACGGTCGAAAATGCAGTTTTACTGGCAACACTTAGCGTAGACCGTCAAATCAAAATTGATGGTGGCAACTCTTCAACTACAGTCCTGTTATTCCGATTCTAATGCATTTCAAAAAGAAATAATACGATAAAACTTGGAATAATGTCTAGATTTGACAAATAAAAAAACATCCACGAGAAACTTAATGAATGATTTTGGCCCAAAGACGTCATACAAATGAAAACTTACAAATTGGAGGTTATTACATTACCTGTACGCTTCAAATTCTGATAAAATAACTTTAATATGACGAATTCGAGGTAGGTGTTGTTTATTTTGGATTATATAGTAGTAATCGAACAGTTGTTGATTCTATCATTTCCAAATGGTTGTCCCTCCTTAGTTACGCCTGGTCAACTGCGGAAAAAATTGCTACATACAAATTGTATTAGAATGAAACACAGGTATTCGAAGGGTATAAACCCTATAAAACTTTCATATAATAATGAGACAGTTATTCATCTTTCTGAAGATGCATGAAATATTTGCCACTGGACATTAAGCAACCAACAATGACTGCAAACATCCATGTTTAAACTCAAAATTAAATGCACATATACCATGAATTTCTCTTGTAACAGTAGTTATACAAGTTCATATATTAGCCATAGTCCAATGTGTAGTTGACATTTTGCACCTGGTACAATGAAGTTTCATTTGATATAATTTTTTATAATTTTTTTAATGCCCCACTTACCTTTTTCAGTCTGTGCGTCCTTTCTTTTTTTTTTTGTACTGCTTCAAGTTAAAGTTTTTGGTCAAGGTAATTTTTGATCAAGGTAATTTTTGATCAAGTTGGAGTAATCTGCCTGTTTGTAATTTAAACAGCATATTCTTGATAAACTTTGTTTTGAATGAACAGATGAAAAAGATATCTGAAAATGATGTTGCCCTTTTTATAACTTTTTTTGTAAAGTTACCTTCTTTACATTTGCATCACAAAAAATAAACAAATAAATCTAAAATATATTTATTCATAATTATAATTAATTTTTTTATACATACTAACTGTAGAAATTTATTAAACAAACTCTGACACAGTAACTGCGCTACAGAAGCATCAATTATACATTATAATGATAGATGACAAAACAAGTAAAAACAAGTGAAACTGCGAGCTACTGCTCACTGATGATACCCCGCCGCAAGTGGATAATATTAATAGTGTAAAAATATGCAAGTGTTCGGTAAACAGGAAGTTGTCGAGTGATGAATCTGAGAACGCATCACACGGTATAGCTGACTTAGATAAACCCTGAAACCAAATTTCAGAAATCCTTGTATTGTAGTTCCTGAGAAAAATGTGACGAAAACTTTCAACTTGGCTATCATGTGTAAAACCATACAAGTGTTCGGTAAACAGGTAGTTGTCACGTGATCAATCTGAAAACGCATCACACGGTATAGCTGACTTAGATAAACCCTGAAACCAAATTTAAGAAATCCTTGTATTGTAGTTCCTGAGAAAAATGTGACGAAAGTTTCATGGGACGGACTGACTGACGGACGGACTGACAGGGGTAAAACAGTATACCCCCTTTTTTAAAGCAGGGGAATAAAAATTTCAGAAATCCTTGTATTGTAGTTCCTGAGAAAAATGTGACAAAAGTTTCATGGGACGGGCTGACTGACGGACGGACTGACGGACAGACAGAGGTAAAACAGTATACCCCCCCTTTTTTTAAGCGGGGGTATAATTATCTTATATATTGAACTATAAGTTTTCAAATTATTATATATTATAGACAAAATTTTTGAAATTTTCAATTGCTTTAACAATTTCATCCTCTGTTTTTTCAGAGTTAAGATTACAATTAACTAACAGTCCTGAACTTGAAATTCAATACAGAAATTACTCAAAAATATAATTAATTAGATATAATTGATCAGGTTTGACAGAAATAATTGGTTAAAACATTTCCAACAAATTTTCTTTTGTTATTGTAGTAGATGGATTCCTATAAAGAATATCTAAGGTTGTGATGTTTACCAATAGTAATAAAACATAGTCAAGAGTTTTTTTTAAACAATTATATTTTCAATTATAATGTAATGAAATATATCTATAATGAATAATAAAAATTAGTAACACATATGTAATCAATTATTGGGTTCCCAAAAAATTTGTGTGATAAATTTAAGTGACATTTACAGCTAAGGAATAATATTTTTGAATAAAAAAAGTTCATATAAGGGATTAAAAATCATAAAACAAATTCAAATATATGGATTGTCACTTTAAATATAGGTTCTGTCAATATGTTTTGCTACAAATATCTACAGAGAAAACATGAAATGATACAGTGGTCAACATGAAATGATATACAATGGTCAACATGAAATGATAAACAGTGGTCAACACAAAATGATATAGAGTGGTCAACATGAAATGATATACAAAGGTCAACATAAAATAAGTGATATACAGTGGTCAACATGAAATGATATACAGTGGTCAACATGAAATGATATACAGAAGTCAGCATGAAATGATATACAGTGGTCAACATGAAATGATATACAGTAGTCAGCATGAAATGATATACAGTGGTCAACATGAAATGATATACAGTAGTCAGCATGAAATGATATACAACAGTGGTCAACATGAAATGATATACAGTAGTCAGTATGATATATGTCTCAGAAGAACCAGTTTAGTCAGCCACAAGCCTGTTTACTTCTTCTTATTCTCAAAGAACTTATCAAAACCTAAAAAAACAACAAGCATAAAATGCTAAATGAAACATGTATAAAATTAAGCCAAAAGAAAATAATATCAACACAATCAATTGCAATTTTAACAGGGAGAGAACTCTAGATTGCATGATGTCAAACTATATTTGCTTAGTAATTTCCCAAACACAAGGCCAATGACTTAAAAAACTGACCAATCGACTCAATGAACTTCAATGTATTGTGTGGTTACTACAAGTTATAACACATGGAAATAGCGGAAAAACTGTCAACTAATATAGTGTCTATCATAAGAAGTCATCATGAAAATATTACTTGGAATTCTACAGTTAATATCTCATAATGGATAACCGATCTTTCTAAAAGATGCTTGAATACAAAAATAAGGCGATGTGGTATGATTGCCAGTGTCTACTTATTAATAAGTTCAAATGAAGTTGATGTAAGTAATGATAGGCAACTTTAATGCCTTCAACAATGAGCAGAACCCATACCTATAATCGGCTATAAATTTGATAATCATACCTTGTTGTTTCTTAAAGACTATAAAAAAATACTACTTTTCCTCGATCAAAATTACTTTTTAATCATAGAAAAAGGTACAATATTATAAAAATAATATTTTTAAACTGTGAAGTTTTAGTGACCCAAACAGGCTCTGCAAGGACATAAGTATTCTTACTCATGCATATCCATATAAGGTAGTGTTTTTACATTTTACATCTCTAAACTAGAGAATTTTTGTGGGATTGTAAGAAAATTTACTTATACAAGTTAAATTTTTTGAAATTAAGGGGAGATTATTCAAACATTATAATTAATTTATATGTGTATATTTTTGTTTACTTCTTCAAGGAAATAAAAAATACTTGTACAAGTAGTACTCCTGACTGACATATAAACAAGCAAAAGAGATGAATATAATTAAGGCATACTTTTCTTATGTAAAACAAATGCTTATTACCTCAGGCATATATATATATATCCAGTATAAGATGGTGCTTTTCTACTCCAACTTATGTGATTAAACTAGTATTCATAATGTCAACATAAAGAAAATGTTATATACAACGATCAGATTTTGTATTTACCTTCCAATTTTTTCTTCTTCTCATATTTCAAAAACATTTAATTACAATCATTATAAAAATGATTTATTAAATCTTTCATTGCTGTCAGAGGTAAAGGCATTGTTAAACTAAAAGCTCTAAAGAGCCTGTGTCGCTCACCTTGGTCTATGTGAATATTAAACAAAGGACACATGACAAAATTGTGTTTTGGTGATGGTGATGTGTTTGTAGATCTTATTTTACTAAACATTCTTGCTGCTTACAATTATCTCTTTTTATAATGAACTTGGCCCAGTAGTTTCAGTGGGAAATCTTAGTGAAAATTTACAAATTTTATGAAAATTGTTAAAAATTGACTATATATCTCCTAAGGGGGTCAATTAACCATTTTAGTCATGTTGACTTATTTTAAGGTCTTACTTTGCTGTACATTATTACTGTTTACAGTATATCTCTATCTATAATAATATTCAAAATAATAACAAATAAACAGCAAAATTTCCTTAAAATTACCAATTCAGGGGCAGCAACCTAACAACCGGTTATTCGATTCATCTGAAAATTCTAGGGCAGATAAATCTTGACCTGAAAAAAAATTTCACCTCCTGTCAGATTTGCTTGAAATGCTTTGGTTTTTGAGTTATAAGCCAAAAACTGCATTTTACCCCTATGTTCTATTCATAGCCATGGTGGCCATCTTGGTTGGTTGGCTGGGTCACCAGACACACTTTTTAAACTAGATACCCCAATGATGATTGTGGCCAAGTTTGGTTAAATTTGGCCAGGGACATATATAGAGTAATAGGTAACTTCTTGACAATCCTTGTTGCGATAAAAAATATGTAGAGAATCATTGGAGAAACCACACTGTACACCTTAAAACTTTAAAAGTTGTTGGTGGATTTTAATGAAATAAAGATTTTCTTAAATTTAAATGATTCTACATTGATAGAGTTAATTTGGTTAATAATGTTCATGTCCTTCATGTAATTTGAATTATTTAAGAAAGGAGGGTAATTATTTTTGGGGCATTATTCTACATTTTGGGTGAAAAACACAATAAAACGTAGTTCAACTGTTCAGCTAAAAACTTAAAAAGTTCTTGATTGATTTTGATGAAATTTATTTTGTCTGAAGTCTTAATGTTTTTTACATGTACAGAAGAATTTTCATGGTTATCAATAAGGTATAAGATTAAATATAAGCAATTTAAAAATGTATAGAAGATATGTTCAAATCCACATTCTCTACATATTTTCTAAAAAATTATGAGATTCGAATCCTTCTATATAAGTTCTTGATTTGGCCCAGTAGTTTCAGAGGAAAAGATTTTTGTAAAAGTTAACGACGCTGGACGCAAAGTGATGGGAAAAGCTCACATTGCCCTTCGGGCCAGGTGAGCTAAAAATGGCATGGTTATGAAGATAAAACGAACTTCAACTTTTTCATACAATTTGATACATATTGCAATAACATGTTATTATCAAAACTTACAAACTCTTTTGTAAAAGAACCAAAACCACCACTTCTAAGAGCCCATTTGCATTTCCAATTAGCTTCCCATGAAAACGCCTCTTTTCTCAGGCTATGCTTTTGTTCCACTTTGTCGACTATCATCTAAAAGAATCAATTTAAAAACTTCATTCAAAATCAGTACCCTGTAGACCTTACAAATGGTCTTCTAAGGTGGTACATCACACAATAGGGAGATAACTCTGTTAAATCGGATGAATGTTTAAATAATTTTTTATTGTTAGTCATATAAACCGAGTGACTGATGAAAAATAATGTTTATCCAATTCTTGAACCAACCAGTCTTCTGTGCATGATTTTATCATTTTTTAAGCAAACATATCGATAATCATCTTTTTTTTCTCTAATTATTTTTCATTTTTTGAAGCCGTAGTTTACCAATTGTCGTCTTATAGTAATCAATCAAGAAAAAAGCAAAAATATTGATAATATGTATAACATGTACAATCAGATAATAGTACATTTCATTTACAGATCCATGGGTTTAGCAATCAGGCCAAAATAAATAAATAGTGTGGTTCCGATTTCCTGACCTCCTCAAAATCATTGATAGCAATGACCAATATGGACTAGTAAAGCATTTCAAGAACCAAGATTTCAAATAAACAACCTTGGCTTTTCGACAACTGTGCAGCGTATAAGCTGTCAAATATGTGAAATGTGATGACATGGTTGTAAAATATAATGACATTAATTCTGGAAAATTAGGATATGATAATCTTTTTGAGGAACACCATGATGGACCTATAGACAAAAAAAATACGAAGTTGACGCAAGAGTATTACCCCTCAAAAAATCATAATAAATTGCTGCTTAGCATCAATTTGCAGTGTTTTTACTATTAAAAAAAAAAGGGTAGGAATTGGTTCCCACATGTATACATTATGTGTCATTTACATTGTTAGGTCCAACAAAGCCAATCATAATAATACCATGCTAGATTTTTCACTGCCAATTTTTGCTTTAAGATAATTAATCGGCAAGAACATATTCCTATTACGACCCACAAAATGAATAACATTTGCATTAAAGTCTATTTTCATATTTTTTACACAGAACTAAAGCAGAAAATTAAAACAGCTGTAGATTTAAGTACTATTCTTAATATTAAAAAACAAAAGATTTCTGCTGTCATGGAGAGAAAAAAAGGAAAAAAGTTTTCACAAAATAAAATGTTTTACCTTCCTACCCTAACTATTTATTTTCAGGGTGAAATAGGATACACACTATTTATTTATTTTGGCCTCACCAGAAGGGTCAGTCACCCTAACATCACTTGCATACAAATTTGGAAGCAAGCAATTACAAAAAAATAAACCTCTTCTAAATATGGACAAATCAGCGAATTTTTTCCCAAAAAAAATTTATAATGAAAACTATCCATTAATTTATAAAAAAACATATATATGCATAATTTTTTTTAAATTTGAGGTTTTATATCACTTTATGGAAATATTAAGCTTTTGAATATAAAGCTGTATACCTGTAGAACCGTAGCACAAAAAGAATGACATACTGTTCGACTAAAAAATCATATTTTTGAAGCTGGAACCACATGATTGATAGTTGCAGAACTGTCTGAAGAAAATAATTGGAAATAAAATTATACAAGTATAACTAAGTTCAAAAGTAAAAAACAATTATGCATCTAGGTGTCTATAAATATATTACATTTTTCTTCAAAATGATTTGTGATGTAGTATACTTCAATGTAATTAGGTTGAAGTCAGATAAATTTTTAAAACTTCTTCAGATTATTTGCTGAACTCCTTATAATATAAAATATTTTAAGGCACTCTTAAGGAACACAAAAATCACTCTTTACAGCATCTTAAATGAAGTTATAAGCCTTAGTTTTAACCTTAGCAATATATTGCCATTACATACACTATACATGTATGTGTAAACGATGTGAATGATGCTTGTAAAAAACTTTACAAATGTAATACACAAAATTGTTAAGATGATATATTTTGAGTGAATATCTTTGAAATAAGCATGATAAATACCATGTATGTACATTTATACAACAGATAAATAACAAAGATATAGATAATATACATAGGTAGCAAAATTAAAAACAGAATACTTGGTCTACTATTACATACATTGATTTGGTGCTTGTCCCAAGTCAGGAGCCTCTGGCCTTTGTTAGTCTTGTATGATGTTAAATTTTATTTTCTTGTGTATTATTTGGAGTTTAGTATGACGTTCATTATCACTGTACTATTATGCATATTTTTAGGGGCCAGCTGAAGGACACCTACAGGTGCGGGAATTCTCGCTACATTGAAGACCCATTGGTTGCCTCGGCTATTGTCTGCTCTGTGGTTGGGTGGTTGTCGCTTTGACATATTCACCATTTCCTTTCTCAATTTTATCAGACCAGTAATGATATACAGAACAGTACTTTAAATATCTGTGCTAAATGAATATGTGCATTTTTCAGTCATTAATAAGAAACATGAATCAGGCTGTTAGTTTTTTTGTTTGAATGGTTTCAGATTCGTCATTTTGAAGAGCTTTTTATAGTCGATTATTTGACCTGTAATTGTTAATTTCTGTGTAATTTGGTCTCTTGTGGAGAGTTGTCTCATTGGAATTCATACATCATTTCCTCATTTTTATATCAATATATACACACTAAATGATAAAAATTATTTTGAAAAACATTATACTTACTTCCGTCCCTCTATGACTAGTCGAGACCAGCTCTTTACGGCATCCATACACTCTTCTTCCTCTGCTGTTCTACATTCACTTTCTGCAGGGTAGATTTAACCCACAGGTAAGTTTTATCTTTCAATTCTTCTTCAATCTGAGAAATTTTTTACAATAATATCATTAGAATAACTATTACTTTCCTTCAGGCAATTCTGTCAGTGCTTAAATAAAAAAAAAAAAGAATTAACATTGCCAAGCATAGATAACCCCTTTAATAATGGTAACCTGTGATTTACATAATTTCTTAAATTATGTCCATTTCTTCTACATTTGTATACTTATGTGCTACTCTTTTATCATACTGCATTATAGTGATATTGATTGAAACACCAGATTGTGATCATATAAATGGTTTGAGAATTCCAAATAAAAATCTTTTCAAATAAACAGGTGTTATAGTTGAAATTTATACTTGATTTATAATATAGAACAGTTTAGCAAACAAGCATTTCCATTAGGGAACCTCATTAGGTTGGATTTATTTAGGAGCAAAAAACAATTCTATATTCTTTCCGTAATAGAATGGTATAAAATGATGATAAAACACATAAATGAATTTATTATATACTTAGTGGTAAATACAGATAAATTGTATGTGTAATACTATCAATGCCAAACGTGCTGTATCAGCCACCCGTGATGATATCGAAATCAGCACGGTTGCAAAAGCTTTATCACACCTCTAATCTGTATGATGTCACGTCATCGATTGCAGTCACTGTTGCAAAGGCTTTATCAAAACCCTAATCTGTATGACGTCATGTTACATAAAAAACATCTACTTGAGGTATATGTATATAATAAAGTGTATATGATATGGGTTGTTCACTATCACACACCGTATCAACCCTCAGAGCTCTTGGGATTATATTGGTGTCTCGGGTTGATACGGATGCGATATTGAAAACGCCATATGATATTCTCAATATATTGTATTCTTACATATTTCGACAAAGGTACTATATCATCCACCATTTTCAACACTGAAACCACAGCCATATTTACATTTATATAGAGGTTAATGGACACTGCATGATAAATGCAATTTCTACTGGTAAGCTGTTCATTCCCATATGGAAAGTGGTATAAAGTCTTTATACCTGAAAAAAGGACACCTATAATATTACCCGATTTCCAAAGGATACTTACTATGAACAAAGCAAGATAAACAAGGATGTACTTCTAAACTTGATGTATGATTTAATTTTGGCATTAAAAATTATTTTAAAACCTGCATTTACATGTATGTTATCAACTCAAATTATATGCATACTAAGGTTACTTTTTAAAGTATGTTAAAAGAAATATGTAAATAACAAAAAAATAAGCAAATGCATTACATAGGAAAAGAAATGGGTCATTATGCTGAGGTTTTTTAAGCAAAAGGCTTTCAATATCAAAATACACAAATAATCACTGAACATTAATAACAAAAAAAATCAGTGTTCTCCCCATGCCGTTTTAGCGTCACGGTACAGTGACGCTATAATTATTTCCGCGACGCTATAATTATTTTCAGGATGTTATTTTTCTCGTTTCTTTTGGCAAAGCCATGTCCTAAACTTTGAACTTTCATGTTATTGCCGCTAGTAATCATAAAAAAAAATGTTTCACCTTTAATTGAAATCCCTTCAAGTCAGACAATAGGTGAAATTTAGAGTGATTAAATCTGAGTCTGCTATCGACAAGGAGAAAATGTAATAAGAAAATCATAAAAAAAATCTAAAAAGATGTTTTCAAAATGAAAATTCAAAGAAACCAACATTTTTTCTCTTTTGAAAAGAGGTTGAGTCATATCTCTTTATGACTTTCAAATTATTAGTATTGCTTTCTTTCTATTCATATTACCTGGGAACAGTATATCTATATTTTAATATATATGTTCTTGGTATAACTTTTTGTAAATTGAGAATAATTTTTTTTTATTTTGAGCTAAATAAGTTTTGTACTTTGTTTAGAAAGTGATCATAGTTGGCATTAGTTTATGTGTCAGTTACTCTGACAACCCCTTTTTGAAGAGAGGGGATGCTTCCACATTATCTAAATATATCAATAATGTTATGATATAAATGTGGTGAACCTAAACTATGATTCATGCTTTTTTATACAAAATGTAAGCGGTATTATAAATACTTGCACTAAAACGGCTAAAAAACATAGATTTATTAATCTTCTCTGTTCTTCTTGGTGTGATTCCATTCTGGTGTTGATCTGCTTTATAGATTTTTTGCCTAAAAATCATAGAATGTACTGTAGCCAAGTGCAAAAAATAAAATATTTTTTTTCATTTACTCAGTTCTGATTTGTTGATTTGGATATTTCATCTGTTATTTATTTTTATTCATCTTGAATAACATACGTATATATAGGATTTCAATGAGTACTTGATTACAGAAGCGATAGAAAATGTTCAATGTATACGAAAAGTGATATCGGAGACGAATACCACTTTATTTTTGTTTGCTCCGCTTTACAAGATGAAAGAAGAAGATTTATCCCAAATGAACTAGTACCAAGACATAACATTATTGCCTTCAACAAACTGTTTAATTAAAAAAAAACCAAAGAGACTTAGAAACCTCTGCAAGTTTATAAGATGTATTAAAAGTAAGCTCACTCCTTCTTAACAACCATAATTTATTTACCATACATGTACTTATAGGAAGTATTTCTTTATACAACTTTAACATTTCAATTGACTATAAAAGTCTATATTTATATTCTTTAATATGTTATCTCATCCGAAATTTTTGAAGTTTATGCATTTTTAATGCATATTTTGTTTTTTATGTATATTATTTTTCAACTTCTCTGTAACTTTTGTACTTGCATGATTTTATGTGAATAAACTATCTATTATATATTACTAAAGTATCCCTCGGTAGTACTGAGTATTGAATACCAAAATGATACTCCACTAATTGGTTTCCTGTTAAATGTTGTTACTTTCTTCAGTTTAAACAAACATATTTTTATTTAAAGATCACATCCCGGAAAATTGTATATTCATCAAAATAATTAAAAAAATTAAAATATGATTTCAATGTTTGCATTTAACTGTCATTTAAATTTTCTTTGAACAGAGGTACATGTAGGATATATGATCAAGAGCATTTTTCCATGACTTACATTTTTAGCTAATCTTAGTCACTCCCCAACTTCTGTCCTGTCATAGCTCATATTTTCATCAGCAAGTCTGTTAGTTACCTAAGTAGTTGTCTCATGATCATTTTGATGAATATGGACTTCATTTGTACTGAACCTGAATAAAATACAAGAACATATATAAATATATTTACATTTGCTGTTAAAATCTAAGTTATTACTTGAAAAGCAAAGAAACTTTTTAATATTAAACATCTAAAATTTAAAAAAGAAAGTTGAATTTATAATTAGAACAGGCTTTCTGAAAATATCATAAATGTGATATTTTCAGAAGGCCTCGATATTTATATGTCTATTTCATCTATTATATTTTAACTTTAAAATAAATAAGCAATTATCTTTCTAACTAGTGGATGTTTGTCCGTCTTTAATAAAGATGTTGCAAATAATCAATAATCTATAAATATTTTTCAGGCTTAATTACTTTTACATGACTATGGTTAATAAATCCATTTAATATAATAATACATACATGTAATAATATTTGTTTAAGTCATGGCATGATAAGAGTTTATCAAAGAAAACCAGATGCTCCGCAAGTTGCAGCTTTATACGACCTCAGATTCAATTCTGAACAGTTGGGGCAAGTAGGGACAAAACATTTAAGCTTGATACAGCTCTGAATTTGGATTGTGATTAAATAGTTGACACAACATAGGTTTGCGACACAGAATGAATGTGGTTTAAGAACTTAAACTTAAAAAATTTAAAAGTTGCACATTTACCTATTATGGTCCAATATCCAAAATCTAAATACATGGTTAGATTCAGCATATCAAAGAACACCAAGAATTCAATTTTTGATAAAATCAAATAATGTTCAATTCAAGACCCGTTAGACCTCAATGTGGACCAATTTGATAACCGGGCCCAAATATTAAAAATCTAAATACATCATTGTACATGGTTATATTCAGCATATATCAAAGAACCCCAATAAATCATTATTTGATGAAATCAAACAAAGTTTAATTTTGGACCCTTTTGGCCCCTATTCCCTAAACTATCGGGACCAAAACTCTCAAAATCAATCCCAAACTTCCTGTTGTGGTCATAAACCTTGTGTTAAAATTTCATAGAAATCTTTTTACTTATACATGTTATACTAAAGTTATTGTGCAAAAAAAAAAGAAAAATGCTTATTTGTGACCTTTTTTTGGACCAAAACTCCAAAAATCAATCCCAACCTATCCCAACCTTCCTTTCATGGTCATAAACCTTATGTTAAAATCTCATAAATTTCTATTTACTTATACTAAAGTTATAGTGGGAAAACCAAATGTCTTCAGACGACGACAACAACGCCAACGTCATACCAATATATGACCAAAAAATTTCTCAATTAAAAAAGTCTCAAATATATGATTACAGATACATACCAGCGGATACATTGACATTATGAACAACAGCCATACAAATAGTAGCAGATCCTGGATGTTTATCAATGAAATTCTCCACCTAAAAGTATAATACTTATAAGTGTGATACCAAGGAAAAATATATATATAATATTCGAAAAAAATATCATAACACTTTTTACATTTATAAAAAAATATGTCAGATACTTAAAGTATAGGTGTTTTATATCAGTAACTGGAAGCAAAACTTGTATCCTGCAGTCGACCTTTTCATTATAGTGAAAGAGTTCACGATTCGTTGAAAACAGATACATAGGTCTATAGTTATGATATCCACATGTATAATCTGTATAACATATACCACTTCTTGTTACGGTTATTGTTATTGGTCCATGGTCTTCTATTTCATTGTGGAATATGTATAAAAGAGACCATGGTATGTTTCTGACAGTCTAATTGATGTCCATAGTTTCCTATTTCATTGTGGTATAAGAGTCCATGATGTGTAAATACATTGTGTTATTTATAGAGTCTATGAAGTGTTACTTACAGATTATCCATGGTCTCATGTGTAATATGTATTAATGAGACCATTGCTTTTTATTCAGTCTATTTGGCTCATGAATGGTTTAATGTTTCTTTGTGGTTTAAAAATCCATGATATGCTTAGGTCCATGGTCTCATGTGTAATAAGTATAAATGAGACAATGGCATGTCGTTTAGTCTTTTTAGTCCATAATCTTATGTTTCTTTGTGGTTTAAAAGTCAATGATGTGCTTCTGACAGATATATAGGTCCATGGTATCATGTGTAACAGGTATAAAAGAGACCATGGCATGTTTAAAAGTCTAATTGGTCCATGGTCTTATGTTTTCATTGTGGTATACAGTTCCACGATGTTAATAACAAATGTTAAGGTCTATGGTCTCATGTGTAACAGGTATAAAAGAGACCATGGCATGTTTCTGACAGGGTAATTAAGGAATAACAGTACTGTAGTTGAAGAGTTGCCACCGTCAATTGTAGATTTGACGGTCGCAAATGCAGTTTTACTGGCGACGCGTAGCGGAGACAGTAAAACGGAGATTTGAGACCGTCAAATCAAAATTGATGGTGGCAACTCTTCAACTACAGTACTGTTATTCCGATTCTAATGCATTACAAAAATAAAAATTACGATAAAACTTGAACAAATGTCTAAATTTGTCAAATAAAAAAAAATCCGCGAAACTTCATGAATGATTTTGGCACAAAGACGTCATGGCTAAATGTGACGTCATACAATGAAAACTCACAAACCAGATGTTATTACGTTACCTGTACGCTTCAAATTCGGTTAAAAGTACATTAAAACGGCGAATTCGAGGTAGGTGTTGTTTTATTATCGATTATATAGTAGTAATCGAACATTTGTTGATTCTTTAATTCAAAATGGCGAGTCCCTCCTTAGTTACGCCTGGTCAACTGTGGATTTGACGGCAACTTTTAGCCAATGAAAAAAATTGTTACATTCAAATTGCATTAGAATTGGCTATTGTCTTCAGTTTCATTGTGGTAAAAGAGTTCACGATGCTTTAAAAACAGATACATACAGTCATGATAGTCACATGTATAATGTGTATAAAATAGACCACGTCTTGGTAACTCTTGTTACGGTTATTTTTATTAGTCCATGGTCCTCTCTTCGATTTCATTATAGTGAAAGAGTTCACGGTGCGTTGAAAACAGATACATACATGTAGGTCTATAGTCATGATATTCACATGTATAATCTGTATAAAATATACCACTTCTTGTTATGGTTATTGTTATTGGTCCATGGTCTTCTGTTTCATTGTGGAATATGTATAAAAGAGACCATGGTATGTTTCTATAAGTCTAATTGATGTCCATAGTTTTCTATTTCATTGTGGTATAAGGGTCCATGCTGTGTTAATACATGGAGCATATGTATATAGGTCAATGGTCTCATGTGTAATATTTATAAAAGAGATCATAGTATGCTACTGTAAGTCTTAATTGGTCCCTCGCTTCGGTTAAATACAGGTATAAAAGTACATGATGTAATGTCAGAGATACATAGGTCCATGGTGCAATGTGTAATTTCATAAAATAAACAATGGCAGTCTTATTGGTCCATTGTCTTCTGTTTCATTGTGTTATAAAATTCCATAATGTGTTACTAACAGATCTATAAGTTCATGGTATCACTTGAGATATGTAAAAAAGAGACCATGACATCTTCTTTTTTTTATGATCCATGTTTCTGGGTGATTTAAAAGTCCATAATGTGTTATAAAAAAAGATATATAATATATACCTATGGTCTGATGTTTAATTAATATGCATAAAAGAGACCATGGCATGCTACTACAATGTAGCTGTCTCATTGGCATTCATACCACATCTTGTCTATATAAGAGTCTAATTTGTGGTAAAAATAGTCCTCTATGTGTTTCTAACAGAGATAAAGATCCATGGTCTCATGTGTGTAATTCGCATAAAAAAGACCATGGCATGTTAATGACAGTCCAATAGGTCCATGGCACCCATGGTGTTGCTTATGTTAACTTCGAAACACTCAATTATGTATGATTTCCCAACTAAAAGACATTTCAGAATATTCACCCAACTAAGAACTGGCTATACAGAACTCAACTACTACAAGAACCGAGTAGGCCAAACCAACGCCATAGAGTCATGCAACTGTGAAGCTTCTAAAACGCCTCATCATTTCCTCTGGTGTGTCCCTGCTATGAGAACAAACATGAATATATGTTACACCAAATATTCAAAGAGGTCAGGGTAAGAAACCTCAATCTTCTATTTCTAACGAGACTGAACAGCGAGAACACAGAAAGGACAAAAGCCAAACTAAAAAAAGTGGCACATTACATTCACAGAACAGGCAGATTTAATTCTGCTGTTATACTGCTGTTCCTCAATCAGGACAATCTTAACCAGCGCATACTAATTTAAACCACAGAGAACATGGAGAGAAAAAATGTTGAGAAAAACTGCACATTGAGACATTTCATGCTAACAGGCCTTAAGATTGAGGAACTGAAATAAAGGTTTTATCAGATCTGTCTGAACTCGAGACTCAAGTAAATTTTGAGGTGAAAAATACGGCAATTTCAGACAAAGGGTCCACAGTACATGAACCTTAATTTATTGAAAATTAACCTTTATCGGGGGGGGGGGGGGGAATCGCCGCGATATAGCCTTTTTGTGCTAATGCGGCGTAAAGCAAATAACAATCAATCAATCAATGGGGGAAAAAACTAATATATTTTTTCAAACTCAAATGAACATTTGTGTGCTGTAGAGGTGATCAAATAGCAAGAGATTCATCTTATTTTGAAAAAAAAATCTTGGGGGAGCATGCCCCAAACCCCCCAATCGGGCCGATACTGGTAGAGATGGCCTACCAGGAATACCCCCATTTTTTTCTCTCGTTAGTCTTGTGGACTAAATATTCTCTAAAGTAAGGATCTAACAACTGCATGTAAGCTTTGCCTTTGCCACAAAATACCTAGTATCTGATGCAGGACAGTCGCCATCTTGCTTACAGCTTCACCATTATGCATAAGTATCTGCATATCTGATTGGCTCCCTAAAAGTGACGTATTAGATATCCTTATTTGGCATTTGCAGAATATTTCCCAACTACCTAGTGCTTAAGTGTTTAAAAAGTGGTCAAAATCTTTCGTCAGATGAAACTGAAATTTGAGGCCAAAATGAGTCCTTACCGGACCTACTCCTTTTGAATTAAAAGGAGAAAACATTTATAGATTATAAAGTCAAAAGTACTATGTTGTTTGAATACATTTGTTACTTTATCCCTTCTTGTGCAGGAATTTGTAAAGTTAAGATTTTATAAAGCTTTAATTATTCATCGACCCTGTGAGATCATAGGAAAAAGTAATATCACAAAAATACTGAACTCAGAGGAAAATCAATTTGGAAAGTCCATAATCACATGGCAAAATCAAAAAACAAAACGCACCAAAAACGAATGGACAAGAACTGTCATATTCCTGACTTGGTACAGGCATTTTCAAATGTAGAAAATGGTGGATTAGAAATTTACTAATTATTAAACTTGAATTTTCATTTTATTGCATAAAGGCAGATATTTGATTTATTCTTGTACTTTTTTTTAGACTGACACAACTAAGCAACCTGTTGAATCCTAACAAGTAAAGCAATCAAAGAAAACAGCTGTGACCAAGAAAGACAAAAAAGTAATCTTGTTACATAGTTTCTATTCTGTAATCTGTTCAAATATTTAGTTTTTACACCAAAGAAATTTTCACAGAATGAAAAAAAGTGAACAAGTTGGTAGTAAACTAGCTTATGATATATAAACCACAAAATGTAATTACTTATTCGTATTGTATTAGATAAGATTTTTCAAACATTTCTTTTCTATTACATGTTCTATTCAAACTTTAAGTTTCAACATGCACACATTTCTAATTCATTTTCTGTTTGATTATGACCTATGCTAACAGTCGTGAAGTGTTATAGAAAAACTTTCAACCAGTTTAAACGTCTGTTTGATTCATTGTTGGATGCGTAATGTCCAGTGGCAAATATTTCATGTGAACTCAGAACGAAACTTTTGTTTGATGATGTGGAATGGATTTTTCCATGAAAATACCTTTATCGATCACACAACATTTGAATTACAAGAATTTGATAAAACTTTCTGACCGCTACAAAAAGTTATCAAATTTGTGGCGAGAGTTGTGACAATGGACCAGAGCAACCTATACAAGCTTGATAACGGTATTTTAAATTTTCAATAAATTGATTAGAAAAGGCAGATACAATAGTGTTTTAGTTGGTTTTTGTGTTTATCAACAAGAGAAAGGTTTTATTAATTCATGTTTACCTACAGACATTGCAATTTTCGAATCTTATCAGATAGATAGCTGTATTTTATATATCAAAGGTTGTTCATTTAAAGTTCAATATTCAATATCTTTTCAGAGCACATATAATTGTCCTGTTTGTCTAGTAACATGCTACAGAGAAGATTTTCTGATAGACCATGTTATTTGCTGTCATGATAAAAAGGTTAGGTATATCAAATTCTTAGAATTTAGATATTGTGATTTTCGGAATTGATATTTTGGTATATAGAAGAAGGAAATAGGA
This sequence comes from Mytilus edulis, assembly GCF_963676685.1. Lineage (NCBI taxonomy): Eukaryota > Metazoa > Mollusca > Bivalvia > Mytilida > Mytilidae > Mytilus > Mytilus edulis. Next base: position 52,024,884 of record NC_092354.1, read on the forward strand.
AACCTGATTTACAATAGGCATTTTAATATTAGGTTAATATTAGGATAAATATAGGATTGAATGAGACTTCTCTGTTTTAATTTAACATAATTAGAACAACAATTATAATATATTGATAAAGTTCATTTTGATGATCCAAAAGAATAAGCAATTTGTCAAAAGCACTTTCCAAGTTATTATTAAAAATTTAGATTCCCTGTACTTATTTTTTTTTTAAATGATTGATATTTACAGTAAAATAGGATTGCTGAATGCAAATAGATATGTATATATGTTAAAACTTGTCTTTTTTATTCCAGGTTAAAACTCACTTAGTCAAAGAAATTTCTCTTAAGGTTTGTAATGTTTTGAATTTATTCTGTCTAGTGATAATCATTTGAAAATGTGGTGAATCAGTTTTTTTAATTATTTTGTGCTGACTATAAAAAATGTTTAAATTATAGGTAGTTTATATATACAGAAGGGAAAAAAAGAAATACATGTACCAATCTGACAATTTTTTACAAATTTATATATGTTTTTGATAAACTTACTCTTTTAACTTGATAGGTACCAAAAACAGAAGAACCTGTGGAGGTGAGGAGTTAAAACCCAGACTCAATTAAAATGAAAAAAGATAGGAACCTAAGAAGTACGTGCTGGATAATTGTTTTTCTAAAACATAAATGTTGTGCAAACCTTTAAAATACTATTATCACATATCTTATACTGATATGTACGTTTTTGCATGGCAAATAATAGCCGGAAGTCAAGGTTGGTTATCAGCCCTCGGGGCCGATATCGATATCAGCCCTCGAAATCCATACCAAGCCCCCGAGTTTAACTTCCGGTAACCTGTCAATCAAAATTTATTTCTCTTGCTTGAAATATGTGATAAATAGATTATTACATGTCATTTTGCATATGGTCCGTGGCATCAGCCCACGACCCATATCAAGCCCTCGGGCTAAAGCCCTCTGGCTTGATATGGGAGTCTAGGGCTGATACCAGGGCCATATGGAAAATGCCATGTAATAATCTATAATTATTGCACATAAAACAAGAGGCTCTCAAGAGCCTGAATCGCTCACCTTAATTTTTTTGGTTAAATCTCTCAATGATTATTTTGGCTTTTCAATTTATTTAAATGTTCTTTGAATCGTCCTATTTTCTGAAAAAGCAAAAACAAATCATTTTCTCCTATATTCTATTTTAGCCATAGGAGCTATGTTTCTTGACCTACAAGGAAATAAAATATAAAATTTATACTAGAAACTCTGAAACTCATTTAGCCTAAGTTTGGCTGAAATTGATACAGCAGTTTCAAAGGAGAAGATTTTTTAAAGTCAACATGATGAACAAATTGTGAGAAAAAGTCTTTAAGGGCAATGTCCTTAAGGGGTCAATTGACAATTTTGGTCAAAATTGACTTATTTGTAGATCTTACTTTGCTTAAAATTTTTGCTATTAACAGTTTATTTGTATCTATAATAATATTCAAGATAATAACCAAAAACTGCAAAATTTCTTTAAAATCATCAATTCAGGGGCATTATACCTGAAAAACCAGTTACCCAATTCGGCTGAAAATTTCAGGACAGGTAGACCTTGACCTAATTAACACTTTAACTTCTTGTCTAATTTGCTCTAAATGCTGGAGTTTTTGAGATATAAGCCAAAAACTGCATTTACCCTTTGTTCTATTTTTAGCCATGACGGCCATGTTTTTTGACGAAATAGAAAATAAAACACAAACTTTAATTTATACATTCAGTTGAAGTTTGGTTGAATTTGGTTGGTTTGCAATGTGATTATGGACTTTCCAAATTGAATTTCCTCTGAGTTCAGTATTTTTGTGATTTTACTTTTTAGTACGCCAGACGCGCGTTTCGTCTACATAAGACTCTTCAGTGACGCTCAAATCAAAAATATTTATAAACCCAAATAAGTACAAAGTTGAAGAGCATTGAGGATCCAAAATTCAAAACGTTGTGCCAAATACGGCTAAGGTTATCTATGCCTGGGATAAGAAAATCCTTAGTTTTTCAAAAGGTTCAACGTTTTGTACTATTTTTGTTATTTTTAACACCTTTGTTGTTGTTATCAATTCAATATTTGAAGTTGTATACTAGTGAAAAAGGTGTGTTATAATGTAGCATATTCTGAAATGTTGGTGCATTAGTTTGTTTGTTGAAGTAGGCCGTTATCATGGAGTAAATAGTGTAGTACCTCAGGGTCATTGGTGGTGCTCCACATTGGAGGCAGATCCGGAAGACGAGAGAGCCTCGTTTCGGATCTGCCGGCAGTCGATAACTAGAGCCAGAATAACCTACAAGTGCTGATCTAGCCGACCCAGAGAATATCAGAGATAACCGTCGTAGTTGTACTTGCAAGTAACCACGGTAAGTTTAGAGAAACTTACATTGGCGCTGCGAGCATTCGTTTTCGAACAAATTCACTCGGGGAGTCGAATTCTACAGCGAAATTGAGAATTTCAAGGGGCCAAAACAGCACCTCCATTTTATTTTTAGGGATCCCTGACAGGTCACCTATTATTAGTTTTCGCTAACCATAGCTTTGCTAGGTTAGTTTTATTGGGAGGGAAAAGTTAAAGCACCGGGAAGGGAACCTTGTGTGGTTAAGTTTCAGTCACCGTTTGTTATTTTTGAGGGATTTTTTCATACTTGGCCGTTTGCGGAGCCCTTGTAGGAACAAGTGTGAACCCCTTACTCGTTCTGCAAAACCCTTGTAGGGAATTTTGTAAACCCCAATCCATTTCCGCCGCGTATTGCACTCAGTTGACCTACGCAGTTCAACTTCCATTTGCAACCCAAATTTGCAAATCTTCCAGTTGTCAAAACAGAAAGAAGAAATTGTAAGTGTCAATTTAAACAACCCACACACATACACTTGCCCTTTACATACATACCTCTGGGGTCAACTTATAAGCTTGATCCCCAGTTAAAAAGTTGTTGTTGTAAAACCATACAAAACAGTTTGATAGTATAAACACCCCTTTTCAGTAGATACCCTTGCCTAAGCCCTAATTTAATCCTAAATTGTTTATTGTTTATTTATTGTGTTTCCATTAAAGTGTAACCATGGCTAGAGTCCACATAAACTCTGCCACTTTTGAGGAATTGTTATCAATTCCAGGGGTAGGGGCAAAAATTGCGGCAAAAATTTGGGAATTGAGGGAGGATAAAGGAATTCTGGAGTTGGAGGACCTACGGGAGGTTCCTTATATGAGAATAACTGAGGCAGCTCTGGAATCTATGGATTTTAGTACCTCTCAGCCACCCAACAGGGGGTCTAATAAATTTTGCAAAGAGGAGATGGGGCATCAGGAGAAGGTGCAAAGGATCGATAGCCTCATACAGGCAAGGGGTAGGGGGCAAACTGAGTATCCCAGTCAATCAGGAGAAACACCCAGAGCCAGGGAGTCAGTGTCCACATCTCCATCCCAGCATCTCAACTTCCAAGATGGTGGGGAACTTAACCGGGGGTTCAGGGAAGACATGGGAACCCACCAGGACCAATGGGACAGGCCCATGGGTGCTTATGGGGGTCCAAGAGGGAAACACCTCGGTCTAGATATAACAATGCCGGGGATACAGGAAGGGGAAGAGGGGGTTTTCAAAACCAGTATATTGATAATGAGGGTCCAAGGCTCAGAGATGCCCAGCCGGAGAGTGAGGCTCCGGCATCAAGGCACACCAGTAGCATGGGGTACCCCACAGGGTCAGGGGAACCGAGACGGGGATATGGGGACCAGAGAAGCTCTCGTCGGGATGCATATGACCACCAGGGGAACATTGGAGGGTCAGATAACCAAAGACAGAGGGGGTCTATGGGGGTTAGACCTCCCATCCTACAAAAGAGCTTAAAGTATGATGGGAAAACTAATTGGCAGGCTTTCTATGCCAAATTTTCCCGATTATGCCAGGTTAGTGGGTGGTCTTCAGGGGAGTGCAAGGATCAATTGTGCTGGTCCCTTGATGGGAAACCCAGTGAGTTTTATGCCTTGCTCGTGGAAAGAAGGCATGACTTGTCTTATGAAGACTTGGTGAGTAAGTTGGCCAAACGATTTGGGTTCAATGAGTTGCCAGAAACAGCCCAAGTCCAATTTAACATTGCCAGGCAGGGTGGGGATGAAACCTTAGAGGACTGGGCCGACAGGGTCCAATCACTCGCCACAAAAGCCTTCCGTCACCTTCCTGAAGATCACATGTACCAGCAAGCCATCATGAGATTGTGTCAGGGGGGCCTCAGATAAGGAGGGGGGAATGTTGGCCTCCAATGCCAAACCAAAGAGTATTGAGGAGGCAGTGGATAAAATTCGTTGGCACCAACATAACCACCAAGCCATATATGGCCGTAGTGCCCGAAAAGAAGTAAAAAGTGTAAGTCCTGAGATCAGAGGCAGGGGTGGGGATCACTATACTGTATGTTCCACATCAGGACCAGTCTCCAATAATGCCCCTTCCAAAATTATCCCCAAAGAACATTCTCCTAAAGATGTCCAGGATTTGAAGGACCAATTTCATGCCTTCAAGGGGGAGGTAAGTGGGACTCTGGGCAATATCATGTCTGAAATACAAAAGCTATCTTTTGCTGTCCGCAATAATGCTAGGCCCCCATCCAGAAGCCCCTCTCCTCGTGCCGGTAATGGTGGTTGTTTCCATTGTGGGGAGGCAGGCCACTTTAAAAGGGAATGCCCAAAGTTTCAAAGGTCTAATTCTCCTCGACCTGGGGGAAAAAGGTAACCTTCCAGGACAACAAGGGTCCGTTAAACTCCAACGGGTCGACTCAAGAGGTCTGAGTCTGGCCCCTAAACCACGGAGTATAAAGGACCTCGTGATAAGCCATAACCCACCTTACTTAACTAAGGAGGGTACTATCAGTCAAATAGAAATGATACCGGAGGAAATAATTTCCCCACTTGTGCAGGAATGCCTAGAGGAACCGTCCCATCCCGAGGAACTAGGGGTCATTAAATCACTACCTCCCGTCCCACCAGACCCCACGTCCACCAAGGAGAAAGACATAGCTCAAACAGCAAAACCAATAGAGGGGCCTAAGAGGGAACCCATCAGTCTCATAGTCCCGGACATGTCTGAATCGGGGTCACAAGACGAAGAGTCGGGGGAGGAAGGGGAACAAACACTGTGTGATAGCTCAACCAGTGATGGGGAGGGGGACTTGGTGACAGAGGGGGAAAGAGAAACGATAACCATAAGTCAGTTAACGGGGGGTACTATGTATCGGGTGCCTGTGGTAGTCCAGGGTCACAGGGTCGCTGCTGTTGTAGACACAGCAGCTCAGGTTACCCTAATATCCGAGGAAATGTACAAAGGTTTAAAGGAGCCACCTCCTATTCTTAAGGAAGTGGTAATGAACACTGCAGGAAAGGGCCTACAAATGAATGGGTTTGTTGCTGGGCCTTTTTATATTAAGTTGGGGAACCAAGAGTTCACATGGGACATATATGTAGCACCAATTGGAGATCAGATGCTTTTGGGAATAGACTTCTTAAGGAAGCAGGGCATATCGCTTGACTTGCATAGGAATCAATTGTCCATTCACGGGGAGGTCATCCAAATGTCATGGGGTCAGGCCAGTTCATTGGCCAAAACAACTGAGGTACGGGCGGGAAAGAATCATACAGTCCCAGCCAATTCAGTTCAAAGAGTCATGGGAGTGTTGGCCAAACCCATGGGTCGAGAATACATCATTGAGGCAAAGGCTGAGGGCTGTTTGCTCATACCCAGAACCTTACATGATGTAGGTCAAGATCCGGTGTTGTGTCTGATAAACCTCACCGATAGTCCCCTGGTGATCGCAAAAGGGGATCTACTAGCCCAAGCTCAGGAAGTCGACATGGGGGAACCCCCGGGCCCTAAAGTGTGCAAGATGGGGGTTGCTGGAGATGTTAAGGAAAAATTGTTGCCCCAACACTTACAAGAGATGTTCACTAGGTCCTGTGAGGATTTGTCTAAGGGGGAGGAGGAGACCTTGTGTTCCCTGTTACAGGAATTTCAGGATGTCTTTGCTAGCAGTGACTTAGACCTGGGCCATTTCACGGCCTTGGAACATGGCATTGACACCGGGAATCACCCCCCATTAAACAGCGAATGCGGCGCACACCCTTAGGTTTTGCCCAAGAAGAGGAGGCTCATTTGGAAAAAATGTTACAATCTGGGGTAATTCAGCCATCCGTATCGGAGTGGGCTTCTGCCCCAGTCCTCATAAGGAAAAGGGATGGTAGCGTTAGGTGGTGCGTGGACTATAGGAGGGTCAATGGGGCCTGTTCCCGCCAAATCTTTGCACTCCCCTTAGTAGAAGAGTGCCTAGACACCCTAGCAGGAAATGTGTGGTACTCCAAGTTGGATGCTAATTCGGCGTATTGGCAAGTCAAAATAAAAGAGGAGGACCGGCCAAAAACGGCTTTTATCACCAAATATGGGCTGTTTGAGTTTGCACGCATGGCTTTCGGGCTATGCAATGCCCCAGCCACATACGTCCGGGTCATAAGCCTTGTACTCCGGGGGTTAACATGGCGGGTAGTGTTAGCTTTTTTGGATGACATATTAGTCTTGGGAAGGGATTTTGGGGACCACTTGGCAAACCTGAGGGTGGTATTTGAAAGGTTTAGGACGTACGGGCTCAAACTAAAACCCAGGAAGTGCGATTTATTTAGGAAAAAGGTAGAATTTTTAGGGAGGGTGGTAGGTCCCGAAGGGATGGAAACTGGGCCGGGATATGTAAAAGATGTAAAAAACTGGCCAAAACCCCGGAACTCAAAGGAAGTTGAACGGTTTTTGGGATTCGCAAACTATCACAGGGCCTTTATAAAAGACTATACTAATATAGCCTTACCCCTTCAAGCCTTAACCGGAAAACGCCCCTATTTCTGGGGAAACGAGCAACAACAGTCTTTCGATAGACTCAGGGAAGCCATGGTGTCAGCCCCTGTTCTGTCATTACCCAATGCCACTGATCCTTTTATCTTAGACACGGATGCTTCCGACAAGGCTATTGGGGCAGAATTATTGCAGGTCCAGGGGGGACAGGAACGGGCCACGTCCTATGCTAGCTTTACCCTAACCCCAGAACAGCAGAAATATTGTACGACCCGAAAGGAGCTGTTAGCCATTGTCAGGTTCACCAGGCTATTCAGACATTACTTGCTGGGGCGGAGGTTTACGGTTCGACCAGATCATAGTAGCCTCACTTGGTTAACGAATTTCAAGGAACCCCAGGGACAATTAGCCCGGTGGCTGGAAGAAATCAGTCAGTTTGATATGGAAATCAAACACCGGCCAGGGGCTAAACATCCTAATGCAGACGCTTTGTCTCGATTGCCTCAATACGGACCGTGTCCTGAGTTTCAAGTAGACAAGGTTGTAGCAAATTTGCCCTGTGGGGGATGTACCTACTGTGCCCGAGCTCAACAAAATTGGGGACAGTTCACAAAAAATGTTGATGATACCATACCCTTGGCAAAGAGACCCTATGGTAGTACACAACCCAAAGACACACGAGAACCAGTGGTGCAAATATCCCGGGTGTCTGTGTCAAAGAGGGGGGACGAATTAGCCATATGGTCAGAGGGGGAGGGTGACATCTGGGTGCAGGAAGTAGGAGGGGACCTAGGGGTTAACTTGGGATACAGTCAGGAAGAGTTAAAAGAAAACCAAAGTAAGGACCCAGACTTAAAATGGGTGGTTCAATGGAGGAAAACAAAAGGGGAACCCTCTGAGGAGGAAATCTTCCTTAGCGGTCCCGCCCCCAAGTACTACTGGTTAAATCGGGAATTATTTGTCCTCAGTGGGGATAATATACTGTACAGGAAGGGGGTGAAAGGAGAGGCAGATAGGGTGGTCATTCCCCAAGTATCAAGGAAGGAACTCATGGAGTTGTGTCACGATATTCCTGCAGCAGGCCACCAAGGGGGGGACCGAACCTACCAAAGGATCAAGCCAAGGTATTATTGGAGAGGGATGAAGAAAGAGATTGAACAGTATGTAGCAAGTTGTGCTTTGTGTAGCCAAAACAAAAAGGCTACTCGCCCAAACCGTCACCCTATGGTGAAACATCACGCCGGGGCACCAATGGAAAGGGTTCATCTAGATTTTGTGGGGCCCCTCCCAAAAACAGAACGAGGAAATGAACATATCCTCATGATGATCGATCAGTTTACCAAATGGGTAGAATGTGTCCCTCTCCCCGCCCAGGGCGCAGAACTAACCGCCCGTACGGCAGTGAATGAGTTCTTCTCCCGTTTCGGGAGTCCCTTTCAGGTATTCACTGATCAGGGGAGGAACTTTGAATCCCATCTGTTTAAAGCCATGTGTGACCTGCTTCAAATACACAAAAGTAGAACCACCCCATACCGCCCCTCCTCCAATGGTCAAGTAGAGCGTTGCAATCGAACGCTGATGGCCTCAGTGCGGTGCTTTGTGGGAAAAAATCAAAAGTCCTGGGATCTATTCCTTCCGCAATTAGCTGGTGCGTTCCGTGCTTCAGTCAGTAGAAGCACCGGGTTTACTCCTAATCATCTCATGTTGGGCAGAGAAGTCAATCAACCTGCTGAGTTGATGTTCAGGGGGCCACAGGGGGAGGAAATTCAGGATAGAGAAAAATATGTTTCAGACTTAGAGGAGGCCATCCAAGGGGCACACGAGCTGGCCAGGGCCAATCTAAAAACGGCACAAGAACGCCTCAAAAGGGATTACGATCTCAAGGTGGTAGTCAAAAGGTTTAAGGTGGGGGATCTAGTGTATCAATTGGACACGGCCACCATCAAGGGAAAATGTCGGAAACTGACACCATCTTGGAAGGGCCCTGGGGTGGTGGTGGAAAGTCTCACTCCATATCTTTACAGGGTCAAAATGAAAACAGCAATGGTGGTGGCCCATCATGACCGGATTAAGTTGTGTAAAGATAGGGAGGTCCCAAATTGGTGTAAAAAACTACAAGCTAAAGTTTTAAGTAGAAATTGGAAGGAAATAGAGGAGTTGGAACCCAAGGGAAAAAGGGGTAAAAACATTTATTGCTCATGCCGGGGACCAGATGATGGGGGTCTCATGATTAGATGTGACGAGTGCAGGGAATGGTTCCATGGACGATGCGTGGACATCACTCCTGAGGAGGCGGACAGAATGGACGCCTATCAGTGTCCTGGATGTTCGGTCTCCACAGAGGTGCACGTGTCCAGGATCTCCCTGCACTCTAAGGTAAATCTATTTCAGATGAATAACCAGAACAGTATTGACAAAACAGGGGATGGAAGCCAGCCACCTTCTCCAGAGCAGGCCTCCGTCACAGAGGTGACGGAGGAACTGGTAGTGTGTGTGTCGGAGGAGGAGCTGAGGCAGCTGGACCCTGAGGTCCAGGGGAGCCCAGGGGCTGCCTTAGAGGTATGTGGGGGGTCCGAAGGGGGGTCTGAAGGGGTTGAGGGGAAGGGGAGGTGAAGAAGACCAAGAAGAAGAGGAAGTCGAGGAGCAACAAGAAGAGCAGAGCTGCCAAGAAGAAGGCCACGGCAGCAACCTCACCTCTCCTGACAACCTCACCTCAGGGGGTGGCTCAGGGTCAGGAGGTGTGTCGGGGCCAGTCTGGCTCCCCAGCTTCCGGTGAGGTGGCAACACCTCACTATGGAGTTCAGGGTGAAGCAGTTGGTACTGGACTGTCTTGTCCAGTTTCTGGCTGTGAAACCCGGGGACCAGGCCTTGAAGGGCACATTCTCGCGGAGCACGTGGCCGAGGTGTTCCGTGACCTGGTAGTCTCCGACCCAGGGTTAGCCCGGGTGCGCCTCACATCGCTGAGCACACTCTTCAGGGCCCTGGGGGGGGGGGGGGGGCTGCTGTTGGGGACCCCATCCATTGGGTGATAAGCCAGCTGGAGACTGTGGGGCTGACTCCAGAGGACTTGACCGCTGAGTGGGGAGCCATGGCAGCAGTGTGCCAATTGGCGCAGTGGGAGGTTCCGCGAACCTTCACACTGTCGCCAATAAACTCACCTGCAGTCCTTATGCATTGGAGGGCGCAGGTGGAGTTGATGGCTCTACTACAGGGAAATCAGCGTCGGGCCTTTCTGGGGAAGGTTAACCTAAGCTCCAGTGAGTCGTCCCCGGCGAGCTCCTCTAGTGAGCAGGGGAGTCCACCAGCCAAGGCAGGAGTTTTTAGCAGGCTGGGGGCTCCGGTTTGCACACAGGGGACTTCCAGGCCCATGGGGCAGGTTGGGGCGTTCATTTCCACGGGGCCCTCTCCCAGGTCCATTCCCTCCCTCATGTCCCTCCCCACCCGGCCTGTACCCTCCCTCATGTCTCTCCCACGTCCTGGTCCCAGCAGGTCACTTCCGAGTCTAGGGTCAAGAGGCTCATCCTCATCTGTGGGGGCACAGGGATCAAAGTACCCTGGGAGTCCCTCAGGGAGTAGGGGAGTGGAGTCCCAATTGTGCAGGGATCTTCCGGAGGCATTTGACAGTCATATGCATCTGGATAGGTCCCTGACCAAGATGGGGCTGCCTTCTCGGACATCTCTGGGTGATTTCCTAAGGGTGCGGTTGGACCCTGTCCCTGTGGATCCAGTCAAGCTGGCTGGAGGGGTTGCAGTTTTCAGTGTGCCTTTGAGGCTGGAGCCAGGGTGGGTTGGAGCAGTGGGAATCCACCCAAAGAGTGCTGGGCAGTTTGAGGACGCCACTCAGCACCGGTTCCACCAACTGGTGTCTCACTCCAGTGTGTCCGCCCTTGGAGAGGTGGGAGTGGATTTTACTGTGGAGGAAAAACTACACGCCCGGCAGATATCGACCTTGCGATGGGCACTCCAGTCCTGCCGCTTTGACCAGCCTGTGGTCTTGCACATTCGGGGTGGCAGACTGGATAGGGTTCACGCCCGAGCCCATCGCGAGGTCTTAGAGGTTCTGAAGAGCGTGGTAGTTAATCCGCTACAGCTGATTCATCTCCACTGTTTCCAGGGGGGGATTGCTCAGGTGCGGGAGTGGCAGGACTCATACCGCAATGCTTACTTCGGGTTTGGGATGGGTGTCAGGTCCTTTAACTCTGAGCAGAAGGAGGCCTTGAGGTCGGTGCCCCCATACAGGATTCTCTTGGAGAGTGATGCCCCTTACTTCCCCCCACCGAATGCACGGCATGGCCACCCTCATTACCTTTATGAGGTGGCAAAGGTGGTGGGGACAGTGAGGGCAGACTCACCGAGGGAAATTGTACGGGTGGCCCACCTCAATGGTAGCCGTCTGTACGGAGTTAACCCGTAGGTGGGCAACTCCCAATATATGTACATAGCAACAGAAAGGCCCGTTGGCCAGTTACAATTGTTAGATAAATTAGTTATAGCCAGTTGGCTTCCAGTAAATGAATTTACAGCCCGTTGGCTCCTAAATTAACCATAGTTATAGCCAGTTGGCTCTTAGTAATGAATTTGAGGGCCCGTTGGCCAAAAGGGAAGGATGTGTATATGCGTAATCCTGGGGTGTGTGTCATGGGGATCCCGAGGGTGAGGGGAATGGGGGGTGACCAACTGTAGTTCAGTCTCCATAGGGCATGGGTGGGGGCGGGTCTACTGTGTTTCTGATCCCGTTTTTAGTATATTCCCTACTGATTTCCTTAGCATGATCTTTTGTTTTTACCCGGGGGTTACTCCTTTTGTACAAAGTTGGGGGGAGTGTAGTACCTCAGGGTCATTGGTGGTGCTCCACATTGGAGGCAGATCCGGAAGACGAGAGAGCCTCGTTTCGGATCTGCCGGCAGTCGATAACTAGAGCCAGAATAACCTACAAGTGCTGATCTAGCCGACCCAGAGAATATCAGAGATAACCGTCGTAGTTGTACTTGCAAGTAACCACGGTAAGTTTAGAGAAACTTACAATAGGTTAGATAGAAAGTGTACTCTTTGTACTTTGAATATCAATGAAGATGAATTCCATTTTGTTTTACAATGTGAATGTTAGAGATTTAAGGAGACAGTTTATTAAACATTATTATTATAGACGTCCATCGTCGTTAAAATTAGTGCAACTTCTCAGCACTGAAAATGTAAAAGATTTGCGTAATTTGTGTAAATTCTTATTTAATGCATTTAATCATAGTACCAAACTGTTATTGGTCAATACTTGATATGTATTTGCTTCCCTTATGTATTATGTCATGTTTTGTTATAGAAATGTATTTGTATTTATTGCACTTATAAGCATAATGTGCTTAAAGTAATAAAGAATTGAAGTCAATACAGCTAAAACAAAATAATAACATTTCAGTTGACGAGTAAACTATATAAAAAAAAAAAAATTACTTATAAAAAGAAAATATGTATAAATATTTACAAACTGGTACTTTGATAACTATTTACACCACTGGGTCGATGCCACTGCTGGTGGACGTTTCGTCCCCGAGGGTATTACCAGCCCAGTATTCAACACTTCGGTGTTGACATGAATATCAATATTGTGGTCATTTTTATAAATTTCCCGTTTACAAAACTGAATTTTTCGAAAAACTAAGGATTTTCTTATCCCAGGAATAGATTACCTTAGCCGTATTTGGCACAACTTTTTGGAATTTTGGATCCTAAATGCTCTTCAACTTCGTACTTGTTTGGCTTTATAAATATTTTGATATGAGCGTCACTGATGAGTCTTATGTAGACGAAACGCGCGTCTGGCGTACAAAATTATAATCCTGGTACTTTGATAACTATTTACACCACTGGGTCGATGCCACTGCTGGTGGACGTTTCGTCCCCGAGGGTATTACCAGCCCAGTAGTCAACACTTCGGTGTTGACATGAATATCAATATTGTGGTCATTTTTATAAATTTCCCGTTTACAAAACTGAATTTTTCGAAAAACTAAGGATTTTCTTATCCCAGGAATAGATTACCTTAGCCGTATTTGGCACAACTTTTTGGAATTTTGGATCCTAAATGCTCTTCAACTTCGTACTTGTTTGGCTTTATAAATATTTTGATATGAGCGTCACTGATGAGTCTTATGTAGACGAAACGCGCGTCTGGCGTACAAAATTATAATCCTGGTACTTTGATAACTATTGGGTATGTAACAGTACACCGATACTAATTATAATTTTTTTATTTTTTATTTTAGAGAGTTAGCCAAAGCAACTGGTGGTAGTGTAAGACAATTGCAATGGAATAAAGCCAGAGAGGCAGTGAAACCACCTAAACAACCCAGGGCATCCGTCAACAAAAGAAATATTTCTATCATGAGTTCTTTAACAACATCATCCGTATCTTATCCTGCAGCGTCTCCGATATCTACTCCTGCACATACTCCAGAAACTTCACCCACTCAATCTCCGATGATGTATCCTCCTTTTTCAGTCACTTCTCCTACACCAGTATTGACAGAACAGCATCCACAGACAAACAGTATAGGAGTTCATTTCAAAATTGGAGACAATGTCTGCATTGCAAGTGACGGCAAGACTTATGACTTTTTTACAGTGGAAAGGAAATTAAAATCAAAAATAGGCTAAGCTATCAACATGGAAGTTAGGTAGTGGTAAACCTTACAAAGACAGTATCCATAAGAACAGTGTCTTTCATTGCTTGGGCAATATATATCAAGTAGAGGGTCAGCTAATGCAGACAATAAAGAAAAAACGAAGTAGCCTTTTTTAGTATACAATTTGGTAAAAACATGTAAAGTTTGATATTTGCAGGATCTGCTTACCTTTCCGGAGCACCTGAGATCACCCCTAGTTTGTGTTGTTTATTCTTTAGTTTTCTTTGTTGTGTCATGTGTACTATTGTTTTTCTGTTCCTCTTTTTCATTTTTAGCCATGGCGTTGTCAGTTTTGTTTTAGATTTATTTATCATCATCATCAGACAATGCACCAAATACAACTACTTCTGATGCAAGGGCTAATTTGAACACAAACACAATTGCCAACTCTAATCAAGCTCCTCTAGTCCAGAGAGATTTAAATTTGGACAGCGAAACTAATTCGGCTAGAAGTAGCGCTGTGACAGAACCGCGGAGGAATTTTCAAAGTGGAATGATCAGAACTACATCATCAAAAATGTCAACAATGAAGAAATCACAGGGATGTTGATTTAATGGTCCATGCAAGGAACGATGCTTGGTTTACAGCAGACAGTTATCAAATTGATTGATGTCAATGACAGACCAGTAATCGTTGGCGTTGATGATATCAACATTAGCACTGCATACGCAGCCATGTGAAACAACGATTTTGGTCCAAGGCCAAGCACCAGTTCAGAAGCTGAATCTACATGTGTACAGCAGAGAAATAAAGCAGAGGTTGTCTACTACCTCTGTCGCGGGAAGGGACACTTCCAAATATTGTGTCCGCAACGAAATCGTCAGGGAAACTAAAGCGCTCTCTTCATAATGAAGCCAATGAAGGGGGAATTAGTAAAAATAAACGTTTAAACATAAAAGTAAACCCTATGGTAATAAAACAAAAATATTTATGTTAAATAAAGCATAAAGCTTTTGAAATAAATTAAAAAAATTCACCAATTCGTGTTTAATTAAAATTGAAAAAAAATAGAGCTCCAATTGATTCTGGGCCAAGTTGCTCTTGTAAGGCTTCACAATATGTTGATATTGATTGCACGTGATTATAAATTGTATATAAATAGTATTAGGATATTTTGTTTTGTATATATTAAACGTTACAACGATCAATTGTCGACTTTTGATCTTTTTGTGCTTTAAAAAACAGTGCTGTTTATAGTCAACATAACGTGATCTTTGATAAAATAGGGAAAATTACAACGACGCGTTCAAAATGGCTCGTCACTTTAGTTATCGATCTGGAAATATATCAGACATTTTTAAGGGATCTTTCGTTTGATATTAAATCGGCAAATTGTACGTGTAAATGCACCTACACGTTGGGTCAAGTTTTTTACCAACTTCAAACAAGAGTTGGTTAAGTTAAATGTTACCGACATGCTTCAAGAATGCCGATCGTTAATGAGAAAGTCGAAACGATCAATCATTCCGGTAGTAGGAAAAAATTTAGGTTTTCTCTTCGGAACCGTATCCGAACAAGATTTGGATTCTACACGCCGTTATGTGAGTAGAGGGATATGTGTGTGTATATAACACATTTCATCAGCTCTTTACATAAGATATGCCCTTAATTCAGAACAAACATTTATGATTATAACACTTAATTTACGCTCCTATTTAGGATTTAGATTTATAGATTATCGTTGATAATCTCAACGAGATTGATTTTCTCGCTTGAGCTGGGACAACGAAAGTGAGAAAAGCAATCGAGTTGAGATGACCAATGATAATCTGTTTATAAGCTATTTTACCTATGACGTCGTTGTCAATTTCAAAAGTCAATTTCGTTAGCAACGCCACGTGGCCTCCTTAGTTTCTAGCGATAATTTTTCCATATCAAGCGAGAAGCATGATATGAAAATTATCACAAAAAAAGATCAAAGGAAAAATGCACAAAATAGCGATAAACATACGTTACAGCACATGTCTAAGTTGTCTGGTCTCTTATAACATACCCTCAATTCAGAACAAACGTTATCACCACATGTCGAAGATGTCTGGTCTCATATAACATACCCTCAATTCAGAACAAACCACATGTCTAAGTTGTCTTGTCTCTTATATCATACCCTCAATTCAGAACAAACGTTATCATCACATGTCTAGTTTGTTTGGTTTTCAAACCATTTTATTATTTGACAAAGCGGTTTAAATTTATAAGAAGATATAATATTATTTCGTTTTCATTAATCATATATTTAATAACATTATTTCGTTTTCATTAATCATATATTTACAAAACGTGTCTACGCTGTGATCATATGCGTTATAAGTATAACATTATAGATTTGAATTTAAGACGATTAAAAATAGATCCATAGGAGCGAAAATATATTGGTCCGAATTGATGTATTTTTCAATTGCAGATGCTAAATTAATGAGCGGTATCCGTAAAATACTTTCACTTTCGAATGTCATTTTGATTGAATAAATATAAATAATTACATTAGATGTATGTTTCATTAGAATACGTTATTCTGATTGGCTAACTTCACATCACATGTTATTCCGTAAGCAATTGCATCAGACAATAACATTTATCATTCATGATGTCACGAGGTCCCAAAATAAAGTACACAGGTGAATTTGATAAAACTTAATTAAAATCGTGTTTTCATGAATCGATGATGATCCTAGCTAAAAAAAGTAATTATAAGTATTGAATGCTTCTTTTGTTTATTTTATAGGGTTGTAAAAGCGTTGACCGTGCGTATATTTTTAGAATGTACTTCGGTCAACGCTTTTACACCCCAATAAATTTACAAAAAGAAGCATTCAATTCTTGAATATAAAAATATTAATTCAATTCAGGAACAAAATGAAAAAAATATAATTGATTGATTGATGGTTGCTTAACGTCCAGTGGCAAATATTTCATGCATATTCAGGACGAGAACAAGTTCACAATAAATACAATAGGTAGGTTGATACAATAGAGGCCATTCAGGAATTATGGTCGGAGAAATTTGGACTGTCACCGGAAAAGGAGGGTATATGGATAGGGACAGAAATTTTGCCTTGCAAATAATAAAAAAATATAAGAATATATTCCAAATACATAAGTGTGGTTTAATAATTCGTTTTCTTAATGGATTTTTTGCTATCAAAAATTCCAAATTTAAATAATAATTAACTGTGATTCGAAATAGGCGTTGACATAGTTCATATATCTGTCATTGGCAGATAAAACTAACCACACCCTTGCATTACAAGTATAAGTTGTCTTGCAGAGGCAGATGGAAAATATCTTTGACGTTGCTAGTTCTTTAATAATTTAAGTTTCATTATTTAAATATTTATGAAATTATTAATGGAGTTGAAAATAGGTAAAACTACGTATATATTTTTACATATCATAATCCTCCCATTTTACAATGCACTGAGAATTGATTTTGTCATACAATTGTAAATTAAATGTTGATACTAGCAGCAAGAAATTCATTTCGTATATAAGTTTGATATGTATGATGAGGTCCAATAAGGGGTATCTTCATCATAAGTTATGGATTTATCAATCAAAACTGAACTGATATATATGAGTTTCGAAGCATCTGAAAAATCCCCAAAAGTGTGATGACTTGCCATTATGTATTGATCAATGCACATAATTATTACCGTAACCTGACAAATGTGTGGACGTGAACGTAGATGAATAATTCAAAGTTTTATTAATACATTTCTGGACGAAAAATTAGAACACATGCTCCTTAATATCATAAATGCATCTTTCAAACACTGTTTATAACAAACTCTTTGACGACTGGTACTCTGTCACCAATATTTAAAAACAAAGGTGGTATTGTGAATTCAAAAAATTACAGAGGAATAACTATTACACCAACTATTTCAAAACTGGTAGAAACCATCATTAAACTTATTCCAGATATCATCTTTAATCAAAATCCTATGCAACGAGGCTTTACAGAAAATACTGCTCCTTTAATAGCATCCCTCATTATGGAGAAATATAAAAGAGAAAACAAAGATCTAAAAAAGCCTACACTATTTGGAATGCTAGATGGAAAATCAGCCTTTGATGTGGTTCGACACACAAACTTAATAAGAAAATTATACCATATGGGAATTTCAGAACAATGCATACTATTAATTGACAACCTCTATAAGGAAGCCACAACAAAAATAAAATGGAACGATTTGTACAAGGACTATGTCAACCAACTCTTAGATAACTTAAATGAGTCAAATATTGGCGGGAAAATAGGACAGATTAGCTGCTGTGCCCCCACCTGTGCAGACGATATTGCTCTATTAGGAAACAACCCTCTTGATCTACAAATCTTGACAACATATCTTTCGACCACAGCCAACGTGAAGGTTACCTACTACAGCCAGAAAAAAGTGTTGTACTACCAGTTATAACAAGTAAGAAAGTTTCATATGAGGAAGAAAAATGGTTTATGAAGGACAAACTTATGCCTGTAGTAAATAAAACAGCTCACATTGGAATTCAAAGAGATAGTAGAGATACAACTGCAAGTACCATCGAAGAGAACCTGAAAAAAGCAAGGAGGACACTATACAGCCTAATGCATCAAGGACTGCATGGAGAAAATGGACTGGATCCTATTACCTCTGTTAGCCAACCGGCCAGGATAACGGCAGAAATGGCTACCCAAACCCAGGGAAGTTTTTTAAAGGATCAGCTGACTGTTGAGCTTGTGGGAAGGATCAAAGTTATCAAAGGAGGCCCTGGGTTGGCTACTACATTAAAAACTGTAATTTCTGGGTACATGCTAGAAGACCAAGTGACCATAATTCTATTCCCCATTCGCCATTTGGGGATTACGAAATATATGAGAAAGAAACCTAACAACCCTAAACACGTCTTAATTACTCATTCAACAGTCCAACACATAAACAAATATTAAATGTTTATTATCGGTGTTTAATTAGTTGTTAAAATAAGAAAATACATTTTTGTTGTTGTAGATATAGGTAATGGTTTTGAAGTGGCACCAAACATGGTTGGGCTTCATTAAGGTCATTTCACAATACGAAAAATTATGGCATCTATACTTGTACAAGGTGGCGCTTTTCAATCATCGCTATTGCATTGCATGATAATGTAGGGTATAAATGGAATGGATGCAGCTACATTTGAGATTGTAGATGGTACACACCGCAAATTAATTGAGAAGGGAGATAACTAAGAAATACTTCCAAATATTTTATTATTAATGCAAATAATGTGACTGCTTAGGCATGACAGTTATAAGAACTTCCATTTTTTCCCCATTTGTCAAAAATCGCAATAATAAATGCACTTAATAACTTCTGTATTTAAAGTACATAAGGTGGACAGTTCACGCAATAAAAGAATTTTATTTTAAATTTATAGTCTATAGTGTAATTATAAAGTTTATTTTCTGATTAAATAACTATTTCAACATACAAAAAAATATATCTCATAACAATCCAGTGATGTGTCTATTACATTTAGAAAGAGATTGATTGATTGTTGGTTGCTTTACGCCGCATTAGCACAAAAAGGCTATATCGCGGCGAGAGCTAATTCGAATAGTTTTACAATTTAAAGCATATTTTTAAAATAAGACAAAAAGTCCTTCAATATACTAAAATTCTTGACTAAAGCAAATTGAGTATATACAAATAAAAATCAACAGTAAAATAACGTGATAAAAATTAAATTCGATTTAAATATAATAACATTTTTATATTCTATAATAAATTCTAATTTCTTTTAAAAAAGCAACAATATTTGTAAATGGAACATTATCAAATAAATCATACATATTATTGACATTGAAATGCTTCTTACGAATATCAGCAAAGTCTGTTAATGTTTGGTTATCGTGTATTGTTGATTGATACGCATCCCAGAAAGGTTGCCAGTTTAACAAATTGCCATTAAAATATGGTAGATTCAATTTTGGTAGCTGAATAGCTTGTGGTAGATGCTTGAATTTGTTGCGCTCATTGACGATCTGTATTGCATATCATTATTCTGCATGGGATGTGGAGTATTACATGTAGATGTGGAATTGATAAATACAAAATCTGCTGCATTTGGATTTAAGTTCTGATTAGGAGCTAGTTTCAATTGATTTATTTTTTCTGTTTTGAATTCGATGAATTGCGTACTTTTGTCAAAATTCGTTCTATATCTAAAACATACCGATCTGAGTCTTCTATCTCTGCTTCCATGTTTTCCTCTGCAATCTACTCAAATATTTCATTAGCAAGTTCCGAAAGAATATCCCTCTTCTTCTTCAATGTTTCACATAGGCTTTCTATTTCGTCGCGTTGTGTTGTTTCTTTCTCTAATTACTCTTCAATCTTTGAAATTAATCTCCTTGCGGCTCCTCGATGGTCAACTCTAATGGCTTTCTTTTTCGTCATTTTATCCTCTGGTCACGGCACCAATGTGACGGATGGGTTAACTAAAAGTCTAGATAGGCAGTAAAACAACGTCTGGTTCGTTTGATCGTATAATCTCAACTCAATGTAGTAACATGATACATAACAATAGCACAACGTTAACAGAAGATAATGATGACGTTAACAATGTGAATGGAAACGGCGTTAAAAAAAGTGTTAACGTTTGACGCGTAAGTTAAACTGTCTCTAAATCACCGACAATACGATATAGGCCATCTGGGATGATGGTCGGAGAAATTTGGACTGCCACTGGATTGATTGATTGTTGGTTGCTTAACGTCCAGTGGCAAATATTTCATGCATATTCAGGACGAGAACAAGTTAACAATAAATACAATCTGTGGGTTGTTGTAATAGAGGCCATCTAGGATGATGGTCGGGGAAATTTGGACTGCCACTGGAAAATAAGGGTACATATTGGATAGGGACAGAAATTTTGCCTTGCAACAGGCCACCTACGGACCCCTCCAAAGAGTTGTTGCACGGGTTCTTAACGTGCAAAGAGCGTGGTACTCTCTTTACACGAGGCATCGGATTTAACGTCCCCCTTCTGACCGGACGTGACTGCGAACTTGATACATCCCGCACAGCCAAACGGACGCCCCACTGCGGTAAGCGTTTTACTGCCGGTCGGGATAAGACCAAGTGACCATATTTCGATACCTCGGTCACCCTTGGGGGGGGGGGGGGGGAGTAAAAGAGAAACATGATTGTTGTGAAATATGTTAACTTAAATGTACATGTGATAGTTGATTTGCTCAGCTTGAAGAGAATAAAGAGGAACATTCAGTATCTGAAACCAAAAAAAGTAACAATTAAAACGAAAACTGTCACAGAAATAAATTAGTTACTTTATGAATATTTTGAAGGTGAAAACACTTCAGTGGAAATGCCGTCAGCTAGTTTATATACAGGACTTGATTCGTTGTTAGCTGCCAAATTATCAAAGAATTACAACATTTATTTACTGCTCACAAGGAAGCTATTAAATCAAGAGTTCCAAATGGTGAAGTTGAAATCATCCCTTCGTAAATTTTACGGACGCCATCACGAGTTGGTTGACCGTTATGGAATAACCATTTCACAAATGATATCGGATATGTTCCTCACGTCGTAACTACAATCCCCTTCCCTTTCATGAATTTGACCTACCGAATTAGACTATTTACCGGATTTGTAATCACATAAGCAACACGACGGGTGCCGCATGTGGAGCAGGATCTGCTTACCCTTCCGGAGCACCTGAGATCACCCCTAGTTTTTGGTGGGGTTCGTGTTGTTTATTTCTTTAGTTTTCTATGTTGTGTCATGTGTACTATTGTTTTTCTGTTTGTCTTTTTCATTTTTAGCCATGGCGTTGTCAGTTTGTTTTAGATTTATGAGTTTGACTGTCCCTTTGGTATCTTTCGTCCCTCTTTTATGACAACAATGATGCCATTAAATCAAATTTTCCTTTTATTGCTGAAGAAGTTTCACTTAACATTTCTCTTATGATAAAAGCTATTGTGGAAAATAAAAAGAAATAGCTATATGTTGTTGTAGTGTATATTTAACTCTAAGAACTACAGTATTCAGTGATATTGTTGGCTTTTGTCTACCTCTACCCGTTTTTATGATAGATAATGAATTAATGCCTTCCCAAATCACATACATACTAACTTAGGAATTCCGTTTTTAAGGTCTTTCCTCTCGGTGAGGAAAGACCTCATTGTTTTTCTAGTAATTTGTTTTTGTTTTTCTTTCTTCCAACATTTTTTTGACGTGGCCTCTTCCCCTTTCTGTTGAAGTTATCAAAACCAAATATGGACCATCGATAGACCTCATTATGAACTTTTGTAGGATTTCATCATCCCCTTTAGAAGTTACCTTATTTTTATTGATTTTTTTCAACATGGCCCCCCTTTAATGTTTTAAGAGATATCATGACCTTATATGGACAATAGGTAGATATCATCATGATGTATTACCATATGAGGCTGCATAGGATTTCATCATCCCCTTTGAGAGTTATATCTCCTTGTAGCAATTTTTTTTATTTGCGTTTTTCTTCAAAAGTATTAGGGATAGAATATAATTGAACATAACAGCATGTACAAGAACAGATGGCAATGTTTATAAACATAAACAATTAATTTGTTACTTATCCTTATAAGGAGTACGTTTTCAGTCTTTTGATGTTGAATCTGTAATAACTCCCTCTTATTATCTAGGGTTTTCTTGCAGCGTGTCATAAAGAAACGTTTTTCTTTTTATATAAGATTGAAGCGGACATTCATGCCACTTGCACAGATGAAAAACAACAAGCAGCAAGAAGAGGGTGACCCCTCTAGTATGTCAAGTGGTAGGTGCCAACTATAGATTGTTTAAGACTTTTTCTGTAAGACGTAACACAGGGGTATGATTGCCAACTAAACTTCTAGTCACAAGAAATGACAAGTCAGTCAGAATTGGTTTAAAAAGAACATACTTCAACTTCAGTTCTAATGAGGAGATGCGATATATTGTGTCTACCATCCTTCACGGCAGTGTACTTTTTCAGTCTTTTGATGTTGAATCTGTAATAACTCCCTCCTATTATTTAGGGTTTTCTTGCATCGTGTCATAAAGAAACTTTTTTTCTTTTTTTTATTAGATTGAAGCGGACATTCATGCCCCTTGCCAAGACGTGACCGATGTGGAAAGAAAAGGAACCAAGAAGAGGGTGACCCCTACAGCCTGTCAAGTGGTAGGTGCCAACTATAGATTGTTTAAGACTTTTTCTGTAAGACGTAACAAAGGGGTATGATTGCCAACTAGACTTCTAGGCACAAGAAATGACAAGTCAGTCAGAATTGGTTTAAAAAGAACATACTTCAACTTCAGTTATAATGAAGAGATGCGATATATTTTGTCTACGATCTGTCACGGCAGTGTACTTTTTCAGTCTTTTGATGTTGAATTTGTAATAACTCCCTCCTTTTATCTTGGGTTTTCTAAACATGTAAACGAAGCAAAATTTCAAAGTCAATAACCCTAATCACAAAAATAATACATTGTTGACGAAAACTGCACCGACGCAGAAAACAGTATAACTATATCTTGCTTTTTGACTATGAAGGCGGGACAAAAGTTTACACATGTAATTAACGTTAAATATCAAAGAACCAATTTCTTTGCAGATATAGCAGGCTTTATAAGCAATGAATGACTTTAGAGAAATTAAGATTGGCAATGGAGAAAATAATGATAGAGATCCAGAAAATCAGAGACGAAAATATGAAAGAAATCAATCACCATCACGAACAGCTTATCGCAAGCACTTCTTCCAACAGATCTTGATTCTGTAATGGCTAACTGTTTTGCTCTCAAAACTACTGGTAATGGGAACTTTCTATACAATTCTTTTATCAAAACTTTTCACAGGAAATTTAAAATGGAGTTTGTCAGGCAACTAGTAATGATTAGTAATGGTAATGCCATATAATATGTGTAAGACCGGATGTGTTGTATTAAAGAATGCACCTTTAATGGTGTTACTTGTTTGACGATGCCTTTGGATAACTCCTGTATAATCGTCCGATAGAGACATTACAGATTAAATTATATAATTCTTTTTTTTTTTGGACGTAAAATCAGTGTAATTGCACCACTCGATACCATAAACGACAAATATGTTTTTTTACCTGTGTGACGTACAAAATATAATTGTCAATCCAGGTATAACCACACGCTTATCACAAGTATGTCAGGGATTGCCACGTCCGCTTTGAACCAACTAGTTACTAATTGGAATTGCCGATTTTTTCAATTCAATTCAATTCAATATTTTATTGGAAAGAGCACAATAGAGGCGTGATCCAAATACAGACAATTATAATATTAAAACAACATATAAATGAAATAAAGATTCATGTAACAAGTCATGAGCCAATTCTATGTATACAAATACATTATAGACTGATATTGATACCATAGACTTATATTTCAGTATTATTATAGATTTTCGTATATTTACTTAAAACACACAATACAAGATATGTATATATATATATGTATATGCACAAACTACTGTAAAAGATTATTATCTGATGAAACGGTATGGTGGTCTCTCAAATCAAGAGCTTCTTCAATATACATACAAATAGATTTTAATTCCTTTTCAGACATAGGATTTAACATTTTGGTAAAATTTTTATCCAAATTATTTGAATTAATATCATTTATTTTATATTGAGATCTAATGTTTTTATATTGCGGACATTTAATCTCATTTTCAATTTTTTCTGTGCAAAATTTACAAAAACTCTCTTTTTGGTCTTGCATACCTCCCAGTTTCTATTGCTAATGAGTGTGCACTTATTCTTAATTTAGTGAGTTTGTTTCTAAGGTATTTAGGAATATTAAAATTTAAATATTCTTGTTGTTTAAATTTAGTATAAATTTTACTAAAAAATAAAAGTTTACCACAGTTTCCATCTTTTATCTTAGAAAGTTCAAAAATAATTTTATTTTTGTAGATTTAAATTATTTTTGTAGAAATCTTCTAGTTTCTGTTTGAAATTAATATTACAATGCTTGTTAAAGGATATTCCAATATATTTCATTAATTCAGATAGTTTATAAGACCATGAATTTTCTTTATTTGTGAGAGTTTTGTCCACTTCAAAAGCAGCTTTGAGAATTTCATGCGGACCACCAGACTGTTCACCAATATCACTGAGACGCTCATAATATTTAAACATAAGTTGATAACATTTAATGCAAATGGGTAAAGTGCCCAATTCACACCGCACTGCTAGATTGGAAGACTTTCCATGAACCCCAAGTATGTTTTTAAATATGGAGTTTTGTGTTTTTTCTAATTTACTTTTGTCTAATGCTTCAAAATTTGGTTTGAATTCTGATATCCATACTTCTGATCCATAAGTTAAAATAGGAGTTATCATTGAATTAAAAAGCTGGAGCCAAGTCTTAACAGACAAATTTTCACTATATGGTAGTTTTGACTTCAATGCAAAATATGTTTTTTTTAGCTTTATCTGAGAGGCTTGACACTGCCTGTATAAATTTTCCAGAGCTATGAAAATCAACTCCTAAGTATTTATAACAATCAACAATTTCAATTGCATTAGAGCTGTAATAAAAGTAAAAGTTTTCTTTATTTACTTTAATTTTAGAGAAAATTATAATTTTTGTTTTCTTAAGGTTCACGTCCAGTTTCCATTCAGTACTATATTTTTGTAAAGAATCAAGAGAGTTCTGGAGACCATCTGCAGATTCTGATATCAACAATAAATCATCGGCATACAATAAATGGTTCACTTTTTTACCATTTAAATTAACTGCACTAGTTAAGTTTGTATCTAAGTATTTTCCTATGTCATCAACAAATATATTAAATAAAGTTGGACTTAAACTGTCACCTTGTTTGACACCCTGATTAGCAAGAAAAGGCTTGGTAAACATATTTTGATATTTACATGAATATAAGGTATTAGAGTACATGTCATGCAGTATATTATAAAATTTGCCTTGTATTCCTTTATTTTGTAATTTTAAGAACAGAGCTGATCTCCAGACACTGTCAAAAGCCTTTTTAAAATCTACAAAAAACACATATAGTTTCTTTTTACATTTAAACAAATATTTGTTTATTATTGTTTTTAAGATAAAGACATGATCTACAGTTCTGTAATTTTTTCTAAAACCACCTTGATTTGAAGATAATAAATTATGTGTTTCAAGAAAATCACTAAGTCGTTTTTGTAAAATGGATGATAAGACTTTACCAAGACAGCTTGTAATGCTTATACCTCTATAGTTCCCACAATCAGATGGGTCACCAGATTTATAAATTGATGTCAATAGAGAAATGTTCCAAATTTTTGGGAATTTTTCTGAGTTAAGTATCTTATTAAAAAGTTTTGTTAAAAGTAAAACTAGAGTGTTTGACCCCACCTTTAGAAATTCATTAATGATTAAATCAGGACCTCCAGATTTTCCCTTTTTTAGCTTCTTAATGCAGTTTTTGATTTCTTTACATGTAATAGGGACATTAAGGGATGTATTAGAAAAGTTTAGATTTTTGTTCTCTATATTTTGATTTGTATCAGTCTTATCATTATTATAATGAATCTCCCATTCTTTGGCAGAAATAGCAGGCTCACAGTTATTATTCTTTTTTTTGTAATTATTAATGCTTCCCCAAAATTCTTTGGTGTTCTTTGGGTTTATCTCATTTATTTGTTTTATCAAGGAATGAAAAAAATCCTTTTTTAATTTATTTTTCAATTTATTGTACTCTCTTTTACAGTTGCAATAAGTTAATCTTAATGCATTATTATTAGGGGCTTTAGCTAATCTATTTCCAAGGGAACGCACTTCTTTTCTAAGGAGTAAGCAATCATTTGACATCCATACTTTTTTAGGTTTTGCTTTTTTTGTGTGTCTTTGCATTATGGATTTTTTAAAATTTGCTTTAAAAGAAACTGATTTTTTTTGCAGCTTCTAAATAGATTTCATTAGTTTTGTTCACTAAAAAGTCAATATCATTAAAATTATTATCATCAATTAGTTTGTTTAAAGATAGAATGTCTTCTACACTCTTTTCTTCTAATGAAGCATCAATATAAATGTCCTTACTTTGATCCGCCCATTTAAATTTACCAGGAAGGGACCATAGTTCTTCCTTATCTATTTCTTTAGAATTTTTAAAATTAAAAATATTCAATGCTATTAAACAATGATCTGATAGATCAGTAGGTGGTTTTACCATAAAGTTATTGATGGTATAAAATAAATTCTGTGATGTCAACATATAATCTACTGTGCTCTTACCATTACTATTATAAAATGTGAAGTAGCCAAGTGAGTCACCAAGGAATCTTCCATTCACAATTCTCATTTGAGAGGACCTACAGATATTTACAAGTAAATTCCCATGTAAATTGTTTTTTTGATCTAATTGATTTCTTTCTAAGGGTAAATCAGGTGTTTAATCTTCAGGTACTGGACAGTCTGTAAAATTGTCATTAACACCATCATTTTGAATAAAATCATTTAACCCTCCTGTGCGTGCGTTAAAATCACCACTTAAAATCATCTCACCTTTTGATAGGAAAAAAAATATCATTTTCCAATTTTGTGAATGTCAGTTCAGAAATATCCTTTTTAATATATGGTTTGATGTAGGTAAAACAAAGAAAAATATTTTTCTTCAAATTGAGAAAAGTTCCATCTATTTTCAACCATATTGAGAAGTTGTTCTGTTTTATTTCAGAAATAACATTTTTAAATTTGGCTTTTATAAATATAAGCATGCCACCTGATGGTCTCCCCCTTTTTTTTGCCTTAGTAGGCTTAACTATATAGGGAGATGTAAAACCTGGAAGATTTCCTGGAGACTCTCTCAACATTGTTTCTGCAAAACATACTATGTCATATTTACAAACATTTTCAATAAACAAATCATCCTGAAATTTATCTTCATTTAAACCATGAATATTCCAATAGGCAATATTCATATAGCAAGTCAAAAATCTATCTATTTACAAAGGACATGGGGAAAGGGAAATAACTCAATTATTATTACTTTGAAGATCTTTTGGTTAATAAAACATATATATGCAGGGACATATCTTTTTGTAAAATCATTGATATTTTGTAATGTATATTTTTCTTTTTCTTTCAGTTATCAAAATTATATATAAATTCATAAGTTTCTTTTACTTTTACTTGAAACACCAAAATGAGACTCAAACATGGAACAAGGGTAGACATTTTTGTTTCTTGAAATGTTTGCTAGTTTCATGTATAATACTAAGTAAACATTGTTAGCAATATGCGTGTAATAATACTGCCTATACTATATATAGTAACCATATACTTTTAAAAGTGTATAATACAATATAGATGTACATGTTATTAATGACATTTTCAAGCAACTTAAATAAAACAAAACATACTATTGTGATTTTTGTACAAAAATAAAATAATAACAACTAGAATAAATGCTTATAATTCCAATTGGCCATAATTTAAGTATAACTAAATGTACTGTACTCTATGGCTTATTTCTCTTTAATGATTTATTAATGAATTATCGTGCAAGTTCAATAAGTCTACTGAGAAGCTGGTTCATCTCACTTTGGTTGGATCTCCCATTGTTAGCGTTATGATATTGTTGACTATAATAGTCATAGGGGTTTTGATTCTCATTATACATGTAGTTTTGCCGGTAAGACTGATTGTCGTTGTTTTGTCGACCGTAGGAGTGGTTCTGTCTGTAGTTTCTGTTTGGTGTTTTGTTTGTTGAATTAGAAGTCTTATATTCATTATAAGGTTTGAGTCCAAATACTGGGTTTAAATGCGTTTTCAATATCCTGACAAGGTATTTTTTGCCTAATTGGTTAAAGAGAATTCCATCATCTTGAAAAATAGATGTATTAGTACCAATTATGTCATTGTTTAAAATGAATTCAACATCTGATTGATTTAGAAAGTAACATAATATGAATTTAAATCTTTTGTCGACAAATGTATTAATAAAATCAACGGTACCAATTGTGTTGCACCAGATGCGCATTTCGACAATACATGTCTCTTCAGTGATGCCAAAATATTTGAAATCCAAAGATTATATAAAAGATGAAGAGCTATTATTCAAAAGGTCCAAAAAGTATAGCCAAATTCGTAAAAGGAATCAGATGTAATTGTAAAATCTCTTTAACATGATTAATAATTATGACCCCTATTGTAGTAGTGTATTGCGAAATGTTCATTTTATAATCGTATTAAAACAGTTAGTTTAAACATATTTATTCATAGTTGATTGGGAAACAAGTTTTGCAACTTGTAATAATCCCTTTCCACTTTGCGTAAAGGTGTCGACGTAAATACAGATCCAGCGGTTGATCATTCAACAATATTGGCCTAATAACAAATTGTCATCATCAAGACATACAAGTATCAAATACAGGAATTTGCCAGTTGTTGACCTGAATGTTATGGGGTATCGGCTAACATGCAATGAAGAGTGACAGAATTTGGATTAAAACATTCAAAGTATGTCAAGATCCATAAGTGAAAGTAATATTAAGAAATGAAATAATTTTGTCGTTCAAAGTATGATTTGAGTCGCAATTTCAGGGACAATAAGCGGATGTCGATGAGAACGGACGTGAAATTTTTGCTAAGAGAATGCATCAACATCATCCAAATTAGTCTTTTTAAATTGTTTTCTTGGATGCATCAACATCATCCAAATTAGTCTTTTTAAATTGTTTTCTTGGATGCATTTTATCATCCATAGATTATATACTTTCATTTTCGGTCATTATTATCTTGTTGAGGCAAACCTCTGCAGATGTTTTCAGGTTTGTTCGAGACATGTGCTCTCCCCATCTGGGATCCATTAGTAGTTTCCTTTGGAAACTATCAAACCTATCATTTGAAGTCTGAGAGTTCTTGCTGTTCTCCTAATGAATCGGTAGTTTCTTTCCGAGATCCTTTTCAGTAGGATTTTCGGCTTTCCTCTACCATTGATACAGCAGGGCATTTGACAGTGTCGGTTTTGATATGTATTTTGTCCTAACCGATTCCTCGTTATTACGTTAGCGTATTCTACCACGGCATTTGTGGGGCATCTGGGGTTACCTTGTTCCATTTCATGTATATATAGTTTTGTACTTTTTTATACTTTGAGGACTGAGCGAATCAGGTGAGTGTGTGAGTTTATAGTATGTTTTATTTTATTGCATTTTATTATATTTGGGGAAGGTTAACTTTCTGGTAATAAGACCCGTCACGACCTGGCTGGGGAATTGGGTAGGCAAATGCTCACATTAATCTGTTCCGATACAGGCTCCAAATGTCCTCATCCCCAAGGGTGACTGGGGTATAGAAATATGGTCACTTGGTCTTCTCCCGACCGACAGTAAAACGCTTGCCGAAGTAGGGCGTCCGTTTGGCTGTGCGGGATGTATCAAGTTTGCAGTCACGTCCGGTCAGAAGGGGGCGTTAAATCCGATGCCTCGTGTAAAGAGAGTGCCACGCTCTTTGCACGTTAAGAACCCTTGCAACAACTCTTTGAGGGGTCCGTAGGTGGCCTGTTGCAAGGCAAAATTTATGTCCCTATCCAACATACCCTCCTTTTCCGGTGGCAGTCTAAATTTCTCCGACCATCATCCCAGGTGGCTTCTATTGTATCAACCTACCTATTGTATTAATTGTGAACTTGTTCTCGTCCTGAATATGCATGAAATATTTGCCACTGGACGTTTATCAACCAGCAATGAATCAATCCAAATGTCCTCCTTTAAAGGCCATAACTCATGGTGGTGCTCCTATTTAAAGGAGGCTCATACGGAGACAAGACAAGATGTATTACATACCCACAGAGTCACGTCAAATGAATGTCTCAAAAAACTGACTTAACAGTAAAAGTTATATTAATAAAGACAAATAAAAGAATACTATAACACGTTATTAAGATTATAACCGACGTCAGTACGCAAAATCTATACTTCAAGACAATCTTATATTGTTTGTGAAGTTGATACGGAATTTTTAGGAACAAGTTCTTGGTATCTTCCGATGAACTTTTTTTTAGAAAAGGGATGAGACGTTCTTTGACATACCCCAGCTGGTTCATCAACTTTCTACTCGGACACTGGTGTCGTTTTACAAAGTCTGAATAGGAGCTGCAAGCTCTTGAATACCGAATAAGTTGGGAAATATATATTCCATATGCCGGTGAAGTTGGTATATTACTACTAAGGTGGGTGAAAATGATAATTTCAAAATTAAAATCGTCACGTTTGTCATAGATTCTGGTACTGGGATGATTGTGTATGTCAAATTCGAGGTATAAGTCTAAAAATGAGGCGGAGGAAGCCGTGTCTGTAGTCTCTTTAATTTGTAGTTCTGGTGGGTATATTAATGGAATCCAATCAGAAAAGTTCGGATTGTTAATGGAAAAAACACCAGCAATTTATCTGAAACTTTTAGATTGAAAGTGAAATTAAATAACCTGGCTTCTTTGATCTTCTTGTTTTTAACAAGTGTCTGAAGGAACTCCGATTCATATGAAAATAAGAAGAGGTCGACAAGGAGAGGCAGACTGTTCGTCCCCATAGGAATGACGACAATTTGTCTACCTCCAAATTCAACAAATATGTTGTCAATAAGAAACTCCAGCATACTGATCACTTGTTCTTCTGTGTAGTATGTTTTACCCTTTTGTTCCTTATTTACAAAATATGCCTTTTGGTATCCGAAAGTGATAATTTATAGTGTATGCTACAATTTTTAGGATGAAAAGCATTGTGGATTATTTCTTATAGACATGTGGAATGGTTGTATACAAGTTAAAAATTCAAAAGTTGTAATAGAACTTATTTCAGAAAAAGACCCGAGATTTAAAATTATCTAGAAGTTCTTTAGAGTTTTTAAGAATCCACATATGGTTAATACCACTACGCGGGTTAACACTTTCACAGTATATCTGAAGACCCTCTTTAACTGCGGACAGAATTTTAGTCAATCTAATGGACAATTCTTTAGTAGAACATGCAGATGAGCCGGCAATGTACCGTTGTTTGTACGCAAGTTTGTGAAGTTTAGGTATCCAATACAAACAAGGTAAGTCCTCTGATTTGTTGCTCAATGCCATGTTCATAGAAGCCACGAAGGACTTGTGGTTCGCCAAAATCTCATCCTTGTCAAATGAAATGTTTCAGTATGTGGGATTACCTGAGTGCTCATTTATTCCTAATGCTTTTATAAGACACTCGTAGAAATACGATTTACATACAAAGACAATATTATTTGAAGCTTTGTCCGCAGGAACAACAACATACTTATCTTGAAGAGATGATATTTCACAGCCTCTTTGCCACTGAAAATGGACTAAGGTCGATCATTCACACAGTTTTTCAACTTATGAATGCGACGTTTTATCAGAGACCTGATTGTTTTGACCCATTCTGACAGAGTGTCCAGTTGAACTTCTTCTCGTTTAGCCCATGCTCTGGCGTAGTCCTCAATGGAATCCATAATTATTTTGAAGTTATGGTTCCAATTGATGTGTTTGGGGTTCTCTAAACGTAGGACCACGAGAAATCAACTTTCGGAGATTTTCATGTTGAATTATGTTTAAATCCCCAGTAATAACATGGCCAGAGGGGCTGTAATTGTAAGGCGAGTGGGAACAGTCACATGTCAGAGGTTTTTTAGGTATTGTTCTAAAGCAAGGTCCGGTAATGCTTGTTTATAGTTAAATATGTTGGGTGCAATAGTATTTGTAAAACTGTAGGATACAATAGGAACAGACTCATTTTGAAAATAAAAGGGAATTTTAGATGTTACCTCCTTGTGAAGTAGAACGTTGCTGATGTTGATTGCATCAATTCCTCTACTGGTAAAGTAAACAGGAAGGAATTTCCTCTTTGCCTCATGTAAAGGTTCCGATCGTATTGCTTTTAAAGAGACGGAAAAGAGCTACATCACAATTTATACTGACAAGTCTGTATATTGGAGAAAATGTTTTGGTGCCTCCTTTTGTCTAGTGCATAATCTCTCAAACGTTTTAGAAAATTAAGTGGCAGTGAAAAAAGAAGTTCTAATGTAATGTAATCCTAACTTTGTACGGCAACCCAATTAAAATGGTTGATGAAACCAAATTTCTTGGTTTACTTTTCGATAAAAAGTTAACCTTTCTACCCCATATCAAACTGTTAAAAGCGAGATGTTTAAAAGCTTTAGATATTTTAAAAGTTGTCGGCAGCACTGACTGGGGTGCTGATCGCAACATTTTACTCAATTTATATAGATCTCTTGTTAGATCTAAACTAGATTATGGCTCTATAGTGTATGGCTCTGCAAGGAAGTCCTACATACAGATTCTCGATGCTGTGCATCACCAAGGTTTGCGTCTCTGTCTTGGCGCATTTAAAACCTCACCAGTTGAGAGTCTGTATGTAGAGGCTGATGAGCACTCACTCACTGACAGACGTTTGAAGCTTGGACTTCAATATGCTGTCAAACTAAAAGCCCATTCAGATAATCCTGCCTACAGCTGTGTTTTTAATCCGATTTATGAAGATATTTTTGCAAAACATGAAAATAAAATTCCTCCGTTAGGTTTACGTTTAAAACCACATTTAGCTTCTTTTGATTTAAAATCTGTTGCTCAAGTTCAAACTTGCAAATGTCCTCCATGGGAACTTCCCAAACCAAAAATGATATTTGATCTCCGTGAACACAATAAAAATAAAACAAATCCTCTTTTAATTCAGCAACACTATGCTGAAATTAAAGCCGATTATCTCGATTTTTCAACTGTCTATACTGATGGATCAAAAGATGGTGATAGAGTTGCATCTGCTGCTGTCTTCAGGGACAGAGCTGCAACCCTCCGTTTGCCATCTGATGCATCCAACTTTACTGCTGAAGCAGAAGCAATAATTTTGGCTTTGAAATTTATTGCTTCTTCAGATAAATCCAAATTTATTATATGTTCGGATTCACTTTCATGCTTACAAGCTATACGAAATACTAAAATTAAAAACCCAACAATCCTGAAAATTTTATATGTAATGAGGAATTTAAAAATTCTTCTGAAAGAAATAATATTTCTATGGGTTCCGAGTCATGTTGGAATCCTTGGAAACACAGCTGTAGACCTTGAGGCAAAAAATGCCCTGGGTGACCCTCTATCTAACTGTGATATACCATATACTGATTTTAAATCTAATATTAGAGAATATGTTTTTAATATATTGAAAAATAAATGGAGTAAAAAAGACGATAATAAATTGCATGAAATTAAACCTAATTTAGGCAAACCTTTTGATAATATTATGTGCAGAAAAGATCAGTGTGTTATTACTAGATGTCGTATTGGTCATACTAGAATAACACACGAGTATCTTTTAAAAAATGAAGATGAACCACAATGTGTTCCTTGCAACTGCAAGTATACTATTAAACATGTTTTAATTAATTGTATTGACTTTGCTGATATTCGTAAGAAGCATTTCAATGTCAATAATATGTATGATTTATTTAATAATGTTCCATTTACAAATATTGTTGCTTTTTTAAAAGAAATTGGAATTTATTATAAAATATAAAAATGTTATTATATTTAAATCGATTTTAATTTTTATCACGTTATTTTACTGTTGATTTTTATTTGTATATAATCAATTTGCTTTAGTCAAGAATTTTAGTGTATTGAAGGACCTTTTGTCTTATTTTAAAAATATGCTTTAAATTGTAAAAATATTCGAATTAGCTCTCGCCGCGATATAGCCTTTTTGTGCTAATGCGGCGTAAAGCAACCAACAATCAATCAATCAATGAAGATATTTTTGCAAAACAAGAAAATAAAATTCCTCCGTTAGGTATACGTTTAAAACCACATTTAGCTTCGTTTGATTTAAAATCTGTTGCTCAAGTTAAAACTTGCAAATGTCCTCCATGGGAACTTCCCAAACCAAAAATGATATTTGATCTCCGTGAACACAATAAAAATAAAACAAATGCTCTTTTAATTCAGCAACACTATGCTTAAATTAAAGCCGATTATCTAGATTTTTCAACTGTCTATACTGATGGATCAAAAGATGGTGATATAGTTGCATCTGCTGCTGTCTTCAGGGACAGAGCTGCAACCCTCCGTTTGCCATCTGATGCATCCATCTTTACTGCTGAAGCAGAAGCAATAATTTTGGCTTTGAAATTTATTGCTTCTTCAGATAAATCCAAATTTATTATATGTTCGGATTCACTTTCATGCTTACAAGCTATACGAAATACTAAAATTAAAAACCCAACAATCCTGAAAATTTTATATGTAATGAGGAATTTAAAAATTCTTCTGAAAGAAATAATATTTCTATGGGTTCCGAGTCATGTTGGAATCCTTGGAAACACAGCTGTAGACCTTGAGGCAAAGAATGCCCTGGTGATCCTCTATCTAACTGTGATATACCATATACTGATTTTAAATCTAATATTAGAGAATATGTTTTTAATTTATTGAAAAATAAATGGAGTAAAAAAGATGATAATAAATTGCATGAAATTAAACCGTATTTAGGCAAACCTTTTAATAATATTATGTGCAGAAAAGATCAGTGTGTTATAACTAGATGTCGTATTGGTCATACTAGAATAACACACGAGTATCTTTTGAAGAATGAAGATGAACCACAATGTGTTCCTTGCAACTGCAAGTATACTATTAAACATGTTTTAATTAATTGTATTGACTTTGCTGATATTCGTAAGAAGCATTTCAATGTCAATAATATGTATGATTTATTTAATAATGTTCCATTTACAAATATTGTTGCTTTTTTAAAAGAAATTGGAATTTATTATAGAATATAAAAATGTTATTATATTTAAATCGATTTTAATTTTGATCACGTTATTTTACTGTTGATTTTATTTGTATATACTCAATTTGCTTTAGTCAAGAATTTTAGAATATTGAAGGACTTTTTGTCTTATTTTAAAAATATGCTTTAAATTGTAAAAATATTCGAATTAGCTCTCGCCGCGATATAGCCTTTTTGTGCTAATGCGGCGTAAAGCAACCAACAATCAATCAATCAATCTTTCGCAGTTTTGGTTTGCATAACAACTGGGGTGGTTTCCGCTGGCATACAATGTGCGAGAGTCATGTCAACATTTGTTAAAGCACGGACAAATTGATCACGTGCCAATGCATCCCGTATTCCCACCTTAATGGTAGGACAGACCTTTCTCGCCAGTGCCCTTTTTTTTTGGTTACCGAGGTCAAGAAGTGTGTCGACTTGCAGTTGTTTTGTTGCCTTACAATTGGTTTGATAGAACTGGTGTTCTTTAACCGTTCTTAAGAAAGGTTGCGCACAAATTGATGCAGTCTGTCACTGCTGCTTCAGTGTCTTGATATACTTTATATTCAGTGTCATTAAGTCTCACTAACATTTCCATCCATTAAACTCTGTGCACGCTTTTAAAATTATCTAACTAGTCTTTCCAATCTTCCTTTATTTCACCTGTAAATAAATCTTGCATAATCACCTGCTTCTTAATCCCAACGGCGTTTGCGTCAGCCGAGGCTAACTGTTCTAAATATTGCATAAAAGTTAAAAAAAAAAAAAAAAAAACGTACTGTGTTACCGTAATTTTAGTCGTTTTCAAATTATATCGTCGAATTCAATAGAGTTTGGAGGTAGCACACAAGTTGGTAATGCCAACGTCACTCAGGGGTTAAAAAATCCACTAGCCCGACGCCCGGGACTAAAGTATTTAGGCATCGGGCAAGCAAACTTGTAACCCAATATGCCCGACGGACTAGTGACAAAAAATTCTTGGCGTTTCTAAAATAGAAAGGGGAAACTCCCCTCATCACTTTTCTATCTTAGCCAATTAGAATTGACTACGTCATCGGAGATTCCCAGAATTTGAACTGATTTTGTACAAGTTTTTAAATAGAACAAATAACTCTGGATGGATCCCGTACTTTCAATATAAATGTATCAGTACAGGGAGTATTGTACATTGCTTATGCAACCTGATTGTACCGTACCTCCTTCTGAATGATTTTTTGCAATATAAATGTGAATCCTTTTTGACAAGAACCTGACTTTTGTTAGATATAACATTTGAAACACGTGCACATGTTATGGACGCCATTTTGTTTTTGTTTACATACTGTGAAAAAGACTCCAG
Source organism: Mytilus edulis (assembly GCF_963676685.1). Taxonomy (NCBI): domain Eukaryota; kingdom Metazoa; phylum Mollusca; class Bivalvia; order Mytilida; family Mytilidae; genus Mytilus; species Mytilus edulis. Next base: position 52,061,569 of record NC_092354.1, read on the forward strand.
ACCATGATCTAAACATTAACAGTCTTCAGAAAACTTAAACTTTATGCAATAATATTCATCAATCATGATAATTTTCATTGATATTCAAATGAATTCGAGTTTTAAAGAAATAAAATTTATAACAAATACAATATTAGTTTAGAGAGTGTGCTCAGGTTGTAATCTATTTATTTATAGCCAATAATTAGCTTACCTGTGATAAAAGTAAATATAGACATTACTGTACATCGTTTATAAAACAATTATAAAAGACCAAATTTATTGATGGTGATATTTATTCACATAAATATTTGAGGTCATTTAGTTTATTTTAATAAAAAGAATTTTAAAACTAAAAACAAATATGAGCATTGCATAATTAAGCAGCTGATAATTCTGTTACACAAACGTGATGATGTATCTGATAAAACCCCTCCAATTCTTAAAATACCCATGTATAGCAGTGGTCAAGAAATGTATCATCTTGGGATTTGGTCAACTCATTATTACAGAATATTCAGTGAATATTCAATTATCAATTAATTGAATATATCTGCTAATGTCAGTAATCCGATAGTTTTTGCTAACATATGTTTTGGGTATCCAATTTGCAAAAATCTACTGTACAATGGAAAAAACGTTAACTTTATAGAATTCATTGTTATTGCAGCAAACTCTGAATTTGTAAGTCATACTAGGGCTAGCAGGTCAGTTTTGCTGGGCAAGTAGTTTTTCCAACAGGGCTAGTAAAATCCTCCTACCAATTAGCCCTGGGCTAGTGAGCTACAACAGAATTTCTTAACCCCTGGTCACTTCAAACTGTATAGGGTGGAGAACGTCATGCAGATCGTCAAAATTATTGCTAACCAGATTTCTTCTGAAATTTAACTATTTCACGATATGGTTTAACACCCCTGTAACAGTCCACAGGGGTTAAGAAATTCTGTTGTAGCTCACTAGCCCAGGGCTAATTGGTAGGAGGATTTTACTAGCCCTGTTGGAAAAACTACTTGCCCAGCAAAACTGACCTGCTAGCCCTAGTATGACTTACAAATTCAGAGTTTGCTGCAATAACAATGAATTCTATAAAGTTAACGTTTTTTCCATTGTACAGTAGATTTTTGCAAATTGGATACCCAAAACATATGTTAGCAAAAACTATCGGATTACTGACATTAGCAGATATATTCAATTAATTGATAATTGAATATTCACTGAATATTCTGTAATAATGAGTTGACCAAATCCCAAGATGATACATTTCTTGACCACTGCTATACATGGGTATTTTAAGAATTGGAGGGGTTTTATCAGATACATCATCACGTTTGTGTAACAGAATTATCAGCTGCTTAATTATGCAATGCTCATATTTGTTTTTAGTTTTAAAATTCTTTTTATTAAAATAAACTAAATGACCTCAAATATTTATGTGAATAAATATCACCATCAATAAATTTGGTCTTTTATAATTGTTTTATAAACGATGTACAGTAATGTCTATATTTACTTTTATCACAGGTAAGCTAATTATTGGCTATAAATAAATAGATTACAACCTGAGCACACTCTCTAAACTAATATTGTATTTGTTATAAATTTTATTTCTTTAAAACTCGAATTCATTTGAATATCAATGAAAATTATCATGATTGATGAATATTATTGCATAAAGTTTAAGTTTTCTGAAGACTGTTAATGTTTAGATCATGGTCTGGAGTCTTTTTCACAGTATGTAAACAAAAACAAAATGGCGTCCATAACATGTGCACGTGTTTCAAATGTTATATCTAACAAAAGTCAGGTTCTTGTCAAAAAGGATTCACATTTATATTGCAAAAAATCATTCAGAAGGAGGTACGGTACAATCAGGTTGCATAAGCAATGTACAATACTCCCTGTACTGATACATTTATATTGAAAGTACGGGATCCATCCAGAGTTATTTGTTCTATTTAAAAACTTGTACAAAATCAGTTCAAATTCTGGGAATCTCCGATGACGTAGTCAATTCTAATTGGCTAAGATAGAAAAGTGATGAGGGGAGTTTCCCCTTTCTATTTTAGAAACACCAAGAATTTTTTGTCACTAGTCCGTCGGGCATATTGGGTTACAAGTTTGCTTGCCCGATGCCTAAATACTTTAGTCCCGGGCGTCGGGCTAGTGGATTTTTTAACCCCTGAGTCCAGAGTGTTTCCTTGAATTTTTTAAGTTTTATATCCGCATTAAGCAGTGCTAGGTTTTCATCTAGTTTGGCCTCACCCGCTTGTAATTCCTAATCTGATGCACTACGTATTTCACGTCCACTTCTTTTATTACTCTTTGAATTTAATAGAACTTCAATTCATTGACTGAGTGATGAAAATAATAACTGATTCAACGTTTGTCTTTGAATTTATTCTGGTCTGGGTTCTGTGTACTCTCCTTTTATTCTAAGTGGTGAATTTTAATCCCTCTGACGTTATGGATAAGGGAACTGTAGTTGTTATAGTTTCATATGTTGTGCTTTCTGGCCCACAAAAATTAATCTAAACAAGAAGAGGATTCAATATTAATTAATGTCAATTCTTGCCTCATCATACATGTAGTGCTTGGTGAAAATAATGTGTAAATTAATAGAACTACCAGTAGGGTATGAAATATGTTTTTCATACCTGATAAACATCAAACGGGGTGTCAATTTTGATGCACTTTGTATGCTTCAACAGTGTTTAAAACATTTGTTGTTTGATCCGCTAATCAAACGTCGAGTTGTACTTAACAACCCATCTTCGTATGACATGAAAAAATCTGGACATGTACGTTCATATAACTCTTTCCTTTTAGTTTTTATGAATGATATTGTGTTGGTGAATTTTTTTTTAGGACATACTAGCAAGCAACTTACATCACATGCTTTGTTTCCATTTTCCTGAAATTTCTCCCTTTCTCCCCTGAAAATTGGGACGAAATCCAATCCTGACAATGATCTGCAGTTCTTGCATGTACTGCAGGTTTGAGTGAACACTGCTATCAACTCGGTTGAAAATCAAGTGTGTGACATTATTTCCATACATCACATACATTCCACTTTTTAAACGATCGCATTTGACAACATCTGACATTACCCGCGAATTACACTCATGTTTCAGATTAAAAATTTGTTGGCAAGATGCAAGACTTGAGAAAACTGCAAAAACAAGAGAAAGGCACTTCATTCTGTTCATTCTTTTTTCGCCAACTACACAAGGCTCACTACACGTGAAATGCATAAAAAAACATTTATCGTTATTCTACACTTTTTTAACCAGACTTTTACGACGGAATCGAATACAAAATATAAAATATTCAATAGTTTTATGCTATAAAGGAAATTAAATGATTATCTTATAGAAAACTGCGGCAATTATCATTTACTTTTACATTGTGTATAATAAAGGGGCTCTAGAAACGATACATTATTGTATAATCAAGATGTTAGGGGAAATTGAACACTTTACAATTAGACCGGGCATTAAAAACTAGTAAGAAATTGATTATTAAAGAGATAATAGTAACTGCAATTACGATTATCCCAATATGGCGACGGTAGATATAGGTAAAATCTTTACACTCATTTTTCTTAAATGTAACATGCTTTTGTCAATAGTTACTCAGCTGCAAGGTTTATCTATACCATTACATCATATTTGAATCGTAAAGGTGCACTGGAATTGTCTAAGCGCTTTGAAAATTGCCGTCGAAAAATTCTGGATGATAATCGCAACTCGGAAAAAAAGATAATCGTAATAATGGTTTTTAAAAATGAAAAGATAATCGTAACTGAAAAGTCTTTTATTGATATTGACACTAAAAACATACATCTGATAGCATATAATGAAATTATGACGATGAATTATTTACGAAACGTTCCAACATCTTATGACTTTTTTTATGCATATCTTTTTAACAGTTCTTAGGAAAACAGCTACATACTAGTATATCATAAAATTGGAAAGGTGAACAAGCTTCAAGAAGTTTGAAATTAGGGAAAACACCAACTATGTTAATATACAGAAACTTCAAAGAACTAAGAATTTCACAAAATAAGTGAATGAGCGATGGAAATTATGATACATGACAATAATTGTCAGGCGACCCCCGCATGTGTCACCCTACATCAGATTTCTGATTAAGACAGTAAACAAAAACTAATTTGTCCTGAAGTAAATAGTAAATACAGTTATGAATATTGTTTAAATTCATTAATTGCAGGTGCAATACGTCTTTCAGTTGCTTGCGCCTAAATACTTGCCTTCATTTACTTTTTGTTTTGGTGTACTTGAACCTTTTGGACTCAGTAAGATTGACCCTTCAAGTGCTGATACATTTGATTGTCCTGGAAAACCTGTCGAAAATAAAAGAAATGAATGTGGTTACATCTCACTCTGATTAAAACTTTTAAAATTAAAACAAACAAGTCGTCATAATCTCTTAATGTTTAGAATTCAAAAGAAATATCGTGTGTTATTCTATTTAAAATAAGAACTTGAGAGAAAAAAGGGATTGATTGATTGATTGTTGGTTGCTTAACGTCCAGTGGCAAATATTTCATGCATATTCAGGACGAGAGAGAAAAAAGGGTAACACCTTTTTGAAAGACATTAATACTATTGAAAGCTGACAGCTGTCATACTTTAAAAAAATCAAATGTGAAATATCTAAATAAATGAACAAGTGAAATATTAAAAACCGATGTCTTTTTTGTGAAAAGTTCAACTTAAGTCTTTAAGTTGCATGCACCTATACTTGCCTTCGTTAACGTCTTTTGTTGGTGTACTTGAACATTTTGGACTATTAATCACCAAGATTGACCCTTCAAGTGCTGAGACATTTGATTGTCCTGGAAGACCTGTCGAAAATTAAATAAATAAGTATTTCACTCAATTCTTAAGGCACAATTTTAGACATGTGACACTGTTCATGCTGATTATGTATTTTTAATGTCGTCATGATCTCTTCATGTTAGAATTAAAAACAAATATCGTGTGTTCTTCTATTTAATTCAGGACTTTGATAGTGTTAAATGTTGTTTAGTCCACACATACATGTACTATACAATGCTTTTGTTCAATATTTTTTTTGATAAATAATGCAGTTAGTTTTCTCGGGTAAAGTGTTTTACGTTGTCATTTCGGAGCCTTTTATAGCTGACTATGCGGTATGGGCTTTGTTCATTATTGAAGGCCGTACGGTGACGTATTTTTGTTAATATCTGAGTCATGTTGGTCTCTTGTGGAAAGTTGTCTCGTTGTCAATCATACCATATCTTCTTTTTCATATAAGCTACTTTATGACTGTCACTGAAATTTCGATATCTCAGAAAAAAAACTATAAACAACACAAATTTAATTTTGAATTATAACAATATGACCTCCTTAAAACATTTAATGCTATTTAAGAATAGGGAAAGGTTGGGATTCTTTGTGTATTATGAAATTAAGTAACGTGGAGTTCACTGACAAACAAGGATTTGTGTTCTCTTATAGTTTGGCCAAAAGCCCGAAAATCAAGAAATAAAATTGATGTGGCTTTAAATTGTCTTACAAAATATACTTATTCGAAGAATGACTGCAAAGTGGAGAATAAAAAAACGCATATTCCGCAATATAAGAAACATACTAATTCAAAAATTCATACATACTCGGTATATGAAAAGTATGCTGTATACATATGCATGGAAGATATTGTAGAGAAAAATATTGAAGGTACTAAACAAGGAACATTTTTGTAGTTGCATACTTGCCATATAATAAGTACTTTTTTTTTTTAAATGAAAACAAAAATTAGCCTTACCTAATTGTCATGCATTTTATTGAAGCACAAAATATTTGTTGTAAAATCTATAAAAATCTTCGTAATTAAACAAGTTCCGACTGTGATGATTTACATGTTATGCCTTCTGATGTAATTTATCAGTATATATATTTGTGTGTTTTTTTTTCAGTCCGTCAAATGCTTCGTAAGACTATAGGTAAGGCTAATAAAAACAAAAAAACAAAAGTAACAATAAAAAAGTAACAATAAACAAAAGTTACAATAAACTGTAACTATTCTAGATCCTTTACCATCCCCACTGTTTAAAGAAACGTCCTTAAATACATGGGTATTTGATCAAAACATTTGAATTTAATTTTTAAAATCATGTATTACATGTATATCAGTATAAAATAGAAAAAAGTGAATCCAAGGGAAAAAAGATGGACGGCTATATTTATAGAATTATAAGGAAAAGGGAAATATGAACACTCATATCTACCGATAAAAGTATCAACTGTTAAATCCGATAATGCAGTTATAAAGTTATTGACGGAAACTTTTGTTCATTTCGCGCAGAATTTTAGTATAAACGTGATATTGGAAGCAAAACATATATATTACATGAAAATGTGGTATACGTGACTTTCATTTTGAGCAATGATAAAAGGATTGCACTTTTGGGATATGGGATATAGCTAATTTATCCCCCCCCCCCCCCCCCCAAAAAAAAAACAAAAACGAACTTAAACGCGCACACAACATTGAAACTTTGAACAAAATAAAAATATCTACTTACCACAATATCTGACTCGACAGCTGCTTCATTTTCCATATCTTTAACAGCTACATGTATATATCAATAGGTTATTCATATTGTTGTCGGTTGTAAAAAGATATATATATATAGGTAAATTTGTCCTAGATATTAACCTGTAAGTTTCTTCATTTATTTAAATATGCGTTTATGTCATCGTTAAACCTGACATTTGCATTTTAACACACAAAATACCATCGAAATGCTGAAAGACACATTTATTATGTTCCAGTTACTATCATCCGATAAAGAAAATTACGATTATCAAAGGAGAAAAATACCATAGAGTTACGATTATCATACCGAATTTTTCAACGGCAATTTTCAAAGCGGTCAGACGATTCCAGTGCACCGTTACGATTCAAATATGATGTAATGGTATAGATAAACCTTGCAGCTGAGTAACTATTGACAAAAGCATGCTACATGTAAGAAAAATGAGTGTAAAGATTTTACCTATATCTACCATCGCCATATTAGGATAATTGTAATTGCAGTTACTATTATCTAATACCAGTGAATGTGTTATTAAATAAAAGTCATAATTCAATCAAAGAGCTGAATAGCTCTGAGGGGAAAGACGGCCCTTGTTTCTATTTCATTTTTTTTTTGGGAGGGGGGTTATCTTTTGATAGTCTTCATATAAAGAATGAAAAAAGAACAGCTAGAACATGTAGAAAGGTTGACAATATTGAAATCAATTGTTGTTTGATATAATTTCGTTTCTTTAGTTTAGGATTCAATTTAGATCAATGGAAGAGATCTGCATCTGCTAAATCTAAACATTCAATTTAAGTTGATAGTAAATTATCAAAAAATCAACTAGTTGAATTATGTCATATCCAACTATAGCAGTCATCACGTGACTATTGTGACGTCACACATCACCCGTATCAAGCCCACGTAAAATGTATAGAAATGCATAGGAACTTTCTGGAATCGATGAAATACATTACTTTAAGTTCATGATACTAAACGTGTGGGTCTATATAGTAATTCCTCATATATTTAGAAATATAAATATTCCTTTTGGAATAGTTTAAATTTTGATCTTCTCCCTTCCAAATGCTTTAGAAAATTTGTCTTGTTGCCTCGATAGTTCACACTGTTAAATCATACAACTACGATAAATATTGGATTTTTTGTCGTCTTTATCCTTAAATTGCGATTTAAACAAAACAGATGGAATAATTGTGGGTCTTTGTGCTTATTATTATATTCAAAAATATTTGAAATATCGTATATAGAATAGATTAATTTTCTATTATGTCCCTTCCAAATTGATTTGAAAATAAGCTATTTTCAGAAAATCTGCTATTATTTATCAAGATGGCGACCAGATTGACAGTGTGAGGCGACATGGTTAAAATATAATTTGTACGATTTTTACAATGAAAATTACATAACTGTTGGATGTTCGCGTTTTCAGTCATTGTCTTACCTTAAAGCAGCATGTAATCGAACATTGGTTCCTTTTTATCAAGCTTAAACATGCTGTTGTTATTTTTATAAAATTTTGAAAAATGGCGAACAAATAATTTTCAAACGTAGAGGATGTTCGACACTTATTTTGTTAATGCACTTAATTCAATTTATTTTCACTGTTTATATTGCAATTAAATATAACACGTTATTGTAACTATAAGAATAGCCTTAGACATAGCTAGATTAAGGAGATATTAATTAAGTCATAACATCAATAGTAAACAACGTAATCAAAGAAACCAAACATGGCACCTAATCATGATGTAAGTTTTGACAATACCCATGTAGATGCATGTTTTGACAATACCCATGCAGGTTAATGTTGTCCGACTATCTATGAAATTCTTTGCAATGTTTTTTATATTCATAAAAGAAGACATCGAATGGATATAAACCGAGGTGAACTAAATATATTTTTCAATTTTCTTTAAATAATTCATCAACTACCAACCAGTAAAAAATCCTACTTGAACCAGTCACATGCAGAGTTATCGAACGTTATTATGACTGTAATAGTTGCATATGCATTTAACAACTACTACAATTTTTTTTGAAATTTTAATAGTGTTCGACTGAACTGCAGGCTAGGGCCATTTTTCATTTTTAGTGACGGTGCTCTTAAGATTTTTAATTTTTTTCTTAAGAAAGTTAGGACTGAAAAATCTATTCAGTTTATAAATTTAAATTGATAAAGTTCCCAGTTACAACTCTCATCACACAGAGATACAAGTACTAATAAAAAACCAAAATGATTGATGAAACCGTGTGAAGCTTGTTTCCAAATCCTCCATTTTGAAATATTTGAAAAATTTCATGAATAAATAGGTTTGTAATGGCTAACTGTTTTGCTCTCAAAACTACTGGTAATGGAAAATTTCTAAACAATTCTTTTTTCAAAACTTTTCATAGGAAATTTAAAATGCAGTAAAAAGCTTTGACAGGCAACTAGTAATGGTAATGTCACATAATATGTGTAAGACCGGATGTGTTGTATTAAGGTTTATGTACCCTTCTGTAGCCATTTTTGTACGAATTTTTCAAACCTCAATTGTATCAAAACTACAGATATAATGAATAATAGAGATAGGCCATTTAGTACATATTACAAGGGGAAACTTGATGCAAAGCATTATTTTTTACTGTTTCATTGCATTTGATAGAACAAGAGGACTTTGTGGCAAATAAATCAAGATTTTTATAGAAAATCCACAGCCTTTAATACAGAGATCTTTGTTATAAAATTTGAAACATAAATAACTCACTTGATTTTCTATGATGTGCTAGCGTTTATTTTTTACAAAAAATTCTAAGCAACCTGTAAAATCCACAACACCTCGTGCTGAGGAGATTCACTTATTGTCGAGTTGCGAGTTGCGAGTTAAGAAAATCGAGTTGCAAGTTAAGAAAGTCGAGTTGCGAGTTACGAAAGTCGAGTTGCGAGTTACAAAAGTCGAGTTGCGAGTTACGAAAGTCGAGTTGCGAGTTACAAAAGTCGAGTTGCGAGTTACGAAAGTCGAGTTGCGAGTTACAAAAGTCGAGTTGCGAGTTACAAAAGTCGAGTTGCGAGTTAGGAAAGTCGAGTTGCGAGTTAGGAAAGTCGAGTTGCTAGTTACAAAAGTCGAGTTGCGAGTTACAAAAGTCGAGTTGCGAGTTACGAAAGTCGAGTTGCGAGTAACGAAAGTCGAGTTGCGAGTTACAAAAGTCGAGTTGCGAGTTACAAAAGTCGAGTTGCGAGTTACAAAAGTCGAGTTGCGAGTTAAGAAAGTCGAGTTGCGAGTTACAAAAGTCGAGTTGCGAGTTGAGAAAGTCGAGTTGCGAGTTACAAAAGTCGAATTGCATAAAAATGAGGAAACTAAAATATTTTAATTTTTGTACATAGTGTTGTTGATTATTTTTGTGGTTTTGAATTTATCTGAGTCGCTTGTAAAAATAAAATGGACTAGATAATAACTACGTATAGTATTTTCTGTAGAAGCAGATAGCCTTTTGAAATACAGAAGATGGCTTGCAGTTTAATTATTTTTAAATTTCATACATAGCACCGTCGTATTAAACGTAAAGGGAGATAGCAACTAAACTATAGTTCATATATGTAAAACACCCCTTCTGCAGATTTCGTTTAAAGTGGGCTTTGGGGCAGCTGCAGAGCCGGGCAATATTCGTTAGGGACCGCAAAATTTAGTGACACTCAAAATTGAGGATGTTAAAATTATATATGTCTTATACATTGGCTAGAGATGAAGGGGATATGATGGGCGTGAATAAAACCAGTTTAAACCCGCCGCATTTTTGTGTCTGACCTATGTCAGGAACCTTTAGCCTTTGTTGCTCTTGTATATGTTTTAATTTTGGTTCATCTTTATATTTAGCAGCATAGAATGGCGTCTATATTCTTGATCTGTCTAGTATTGTGTTTCGCGGCTCACGGCTCCCTCTAGGTGAGTGATTTTTCGCTGTGTTGTAGACCCAATGACCTTTGGTTGAATTGTATATTTTGATTTGGTTGCTGTCTCTTTGACTCATTCCCCGTTTTTATTCTTTATTTTATAAATGTAGCTGTCAAAGATACTATTGTAAAAACTATATTTGCGCCATTTTACAGGTAAGATTTAATTGGAAAGTATAAAATGATTATTGCTACATCGTGATTTCATAAGTATTTTTTTTTAAAGTATTGGGTAACTTATTAAACTGAGTCACTTAGGTTTAAACTTGAGTTATTAGTGTTCACATGTTTGATATTGTCAATTATAAGTTATTTTTAACTTAATTAAAACCGGCAAAATAGCAAAACTCTATATAAATCGCTATTCTGCTGGAGCTGGTAAAATAGCCCCGAAGGGAGCCGACAAAACAGCCACTGCCATATTTTATACGTTGAAACGAAATATTATTCTAAATAAGTCACATACATTTAATTCAAGACAGGACCTGAACTATAAAATCATAACAAATATCATTGTTAAGTAACATATATTCATTTACATTTCGTTTAACATCTAGACTTGTAATATAATATACAAATGTAGTTCCCTAAATATTTATGTACAGACACATTCTCAAATATACATAACAAATCAAATTTTTGTCTCATTTGAGAAATATGAAAAATTAGCAAAAATACTGAAAAATATCTCCTTGAAAAACATCTCCCTAAAGATCATCTTTGTACATGCTGGACAACTTGTAATGAAATGTTCATCTTCAACTACATTTCTTACAAATCCTTTAAAATGGTCTCTTGCTATATACAAAGTTTTATATCTTGTCTCTTTCTATTTTGAGATCGTGGGCACTGATTCTGATTTTACATATGACGACACTTCATCAAAAAATTGTTTAAAGATTCATGTAGATACATTTCTTTAGAAAAACAAGTTTTTAATTTGAAATAAAAATCTAATTTACTACTCTTTGTATCTATTCTTTTTGTGTTCCAAAATTTTACCAAACTATAACAAAGTTTTTGCTTAACTGACTTGATAACAAAGTCACGCTTTACTTCCAAATTATGAATATTTCAGCTTTTTGAAAAAAATAATGTATGTGTATGGATGAATTAAAGCATTCAATATTATCAGTGAACATGTTTTTGTTACACATAAAGGTATCATATAATAAACCATCTTTCATATTGTTTTTTTTTTAATTCTAAACCGATTTTTCATAATTGATAATACAACTGAAAAATATAAAGGGAATATATCAAGCTCTCCTAGCACAGCTATAAAGTTAGAAGACTATTTGTTTTACCTAAAATATATTTCATATATTTTAAATTGGATTCATCTAAAAAAAATCGTTCATATGTAAAGGTGCTGTCAAAAATAGTCACTTTCTTTCTGGCATGCTGCAGAGATAGTTTTGAACATTCCTGTAATTTCACTGCCATTCATTAAAATAGGTTAGAGTAAAATTACTTGGATTGTAAGATGATGAAGTTCGCAATTTGAATATTGCTTATAGTGATTTTTTGTATAACTCTCCCTTTCCATGCTTAAAAAGTCAATATACATTTTAAACCTAGATACTTGTAATTGTAAACACATTCTGTTATATCTTTTTCGCAATACAAATATTCTTTTAAAAGTTTTCCAGGTTTGTTAAACATATTAACTTTTGGTTTTAGATAGATTCACCTCTAAACACCATTTTAAAGTACAGGATAAACTATCAATTCGTTTTTTGAAAGACTTGCCTTGGAACTAGACAAAAAATAACAAGATCCTCTGCATACATGAGGCTGTCAATTCTGCGGTCATTTATATCAACAGCATCTGGGGTTTCATTAAATGCATCCGGTAAAATTCATTTATAAAAATCTTAAAAAGGTTGGGATTCAAAATATCCCCTTAGTTTACACCAATTTGGGAATACAAATTAGAAGTAAGCACATTGTCTATTTTAGCACATAATTCCCTTTTATTGTACATATCTCTCACGATTGCATGGAAATTACTACCTATGTTTGGCGGCAAAAACACACGTTTTTCAAAACGATGGATGGAATAATGAAAACGGAAAAGATCGATCTTCAATCGGTCTAAAAAAGTCTACTTCCAGATATCGATGTAGTTTTAAAAAGATCAATCTTATTTGAATCGATCTTTTTTCAAGTGTAAATGCTTAGATCGATCGCTTTTTTCAGGTGAATGTTCGGCGTGTTTAAAAATGATGGATGGAATACGAAAAGTGAACATAGATTCGGCTATTTTTTTTATTATCTTCTAAATCAATAAGTTCTATTTGTTTGCTGCAAATCCTCATCTTCAAACGCATTGGCCGTTCGTTATTTAGCGATGGTCTACACACATATTTTCTCAATGATTTTGCAATGTGTTATAGTTCGCGCGAGGTGAAGAATTTCCTTTACTATTCTATTTTAAGAATTATTTGTTTACGAAAGGTAATTTATAAATTTAGGGTCAGATCGGTTCTTTTTATGTTCGGTAGTGTAAACGCATTGGATTAAATAAGATCGATCTCGTCCATTAACGATACATTATTTTTTTTAAATGCTTCCAAAACTAAACTTATATTAGACTCTTATAAATAAGTATCACATATAACTGTTTCAAATCCCACAATCACGGGAATAACTAAGTTCGGGTACATGCATGTTTTGTTTATCAAATGTGAATCAAACCTGAAAATTCGGGGTAAACAATATTTTTGTAACTCGCAACTCGACTTTCTCAACTCGCAACTCGACTTTTGTAACTCGCAACTCGACTTTCCTAACTCGCAACTCGACTTTTGTAACTCGCAACTCGACTTTTGTAACTCGCAACTCGACTTTTGTAACTCGCAACTCGACTTTCCTAACTCGCAACTCGACTTTTGTAACTCGCAACTCGACTTTCGTAACTCGCAACTCGACTTTCGTAACTCGCAACTCGACTTTCCTAACTCGCAACTCGACTTTTGTAACTCGCAACTCGACTTTTTTAACTCGCAACTCGACTTTCTTAACTCGCAACTCGACTTTCTTAACTCGCAACTTGCAACTCGACGATAAGAAACCCTCCGTGCTGAGTCACTAAAGTCGAGCGCACCCTAAAAGGTGTACTTGATTTTGGCCATATTAATATTTCTTTTAACCAATAACTACATTTATAAACTTGTTTTAAGGAAATCAATGCTAGCACTGCATGCAATAATCCTATATCTTTCAGTCATCAAATTGCCAAATATGAGAGTACAAGGATAAAGGCTGTGGATTTTCTCTAAAAATTTTAAATTATTTGCCACAAAGTCCTCTTTTTCTATTAAATGCAATAGAACAGTAAAAAATAATGCTTTGCATCAAGTTTCCCCTTAGAATATGTACAAAATGGCCTACTAGTATCTCTGTTATTCATTATATCTGTAGTTTTGATACAATTGAAGTTTGAAAAGTTCGTACACAAATGGCAACAGAAGGTACATAAACCTTAAAGAGTGCAACTTCAATGGTGTTACTTGTTTGACCACGCCTTTGGATAACTTCTGTATAATCGTCCGATAGAGACATTACAGATTAAATTATATAATTCTTTTTATTTGGACGTAAAATCAGTGTAATTGCACCACTCGATAATATGTTTTTTACCTGTGTGACGTACAAAATATAATTGTCTATCCAGGTATAACCACACGAGTATCGGAAGTATTGCCACGTCCGCTTTGTACCAACTAGTTACTAATTGGAATTGCCTATGGCATTTGGAATTTTTAACTACCGATTATGAAAGTAACATAATTTGAATGTAAATCCTTTGCCGAAAAATGTATTAAATGTGAGTGTAAAATTTCTTGAACATGATTAATGCTTATGACCCTTACTGTAGGATTGTGTATTACGAAATGTTCATTTTGTTACAGTATTCAAACAGTTGGGGTGTCGACGTAAATACAGATCCAGCGGTTTGATCATTCAACAATATTGGCTTAATAACATATTTTGCACATCAATAAATACTTGTATCAAATACAGGAATTTGCCAATAGTTGACCTGAATGTTATAGGTTATCAGCTAATATGCAATGAAGAGTGACAGAATTTTGATAAAAACATTGTCGGAAATTGCATTAATATGTATTTTTTAACATAAAAAGTCTTTGCTTTCACAATTAACCGACACTGTAGTACAACAGATATGGGTTCAGTACTTGTTTCAGTAGTCCTCACCATTGCCATTGGTATCACGAGTAACGCTATGTCTAAACAGGGAAAAGGAGGGTGTCTGGCTATCTGACCCTGTGCAAAATCCAGAACCGTCCACAAATAAATTTTCTGAAATCAATAAATAGATGAATATATTATGTGACGCCAAGATGAGTTTATGATTTTTTAATACGACCGCAAATTTTGAAAAAAATTTCGTCGTATATTGCTATCACGTTGGCGTCGTCGTCTGCGTCGTCGTCGTCGTCGTCCGAATACTTTTAGTTTTCGCACTCTAACTTTAGTAAAGGTGAATAGAAATCTTCAGTTTTGGTCCCAACATTTTAGGAATAAGGGGCCAAAAAGGGCCCAAATAAGCATTTTCTTGGTTTTCGCACTATAACTTTAGTTTAAGTTAATAGAAATCTATGAAATTTTGACACAAGGTTTATGACCACAAAAGAAAGGTTGGGATTAAATTTGGGAGTTTTGGTTTCAACAGTTTAGGAATTAGGGGCCAAAAAAGGGCCCAAATAAGCATTATTCTTGGTTTTTGCACAATAACTTTAGGTTAAGTAAATAGAAATCAATGAAATTTAAACACAATGTTTATGACCACAAAAGGAAGATTGGTATTGATTTTGGGAGTTAAGGTCCCAACAGTTTAGGAATTAGGGGCCAAAAAGGGACCCAAATAAGCATTTTTCTTGGTTTTCGCACCATAATGTTAGTATAAGTAAATAGAAATCTATGAAATTTAAACACAAGGTTTATGACCATTAAAGGAAGGTCCAAAATTAAACTTTGTTTGATTTCATCAAAATTGAATAATTGGGGTTATTTGATATGCCGAATCTAACTGTGTATGTAGATTCTTAACTTTTGGTCATGTTTTCAAATTGGTCTACATTAAGGTCCAAAGGGTCCAAAATTAAACTTAGTTTGATTTTGACAAAAAATGAATCGGTTGGGTTCTTTGATATGTTGAATCTAAAAATGTACTTAGATTCTTGATTATTGGCCCAGTTTTCAAGTTGGTCCAAATCTGGGTCCAAAATTAAACTTTATTTGATTTCATCAAAAAATGAATAAATGGGGTTCTTTGAAATGCCAAATCTAACTGTGTATGTAGATTCTTCATTTTTGGTCCCGTTTTCAAATTGGCCTACATTAAGGTCCAAAGGGTCCAAAATTAAACTAAGTTTGATTTTAACAAAAATTAAATTCTTGGGCCTCTTTGAAATGCTGAATCTAAACAAAAAAGTCATGTACTTTTTTTTTGATTTGATTTTTGATTATGGGCCCAGTTTTCAAGTTGGTCCAAATCAGGATCTAAAATTATTTTATTAAGTATTGTGCAATAGAAATTCTTTTCAATTGCACAGTATTGTGCAATGGCAAGAAATATCTAATTTCACAATATTGTGAAATAGCAATTTTTTTTAAAATTAGAGTTATCTTTCTTTGTCCAGAATAGGAAGCAAGAAATATCTTATTGCAAGAATTTTTTTTAATTAGAGTTATCTTTCCTTGTCCAGAATCAACTTAAATCTTTGTTATATACAATATACAATGTATATTCACTTTTTACTACCAACTGATAAATTTAAATAATCTTTACCATTCAGTGATAACAAGCAGTTTTTTTACATCTTAATATTTTATGATGTATTTAAATGAGTAGTTATTGTTGCAAACTCCATTAGAATATTTTAATTGAGATTAGTTTTGGAATAAGGGAAAGGGGGATGTGATTAAAAATTGGGTTCAATTTTTCTCATTTGAAATTTCATAAATAAAAAGAAGATTTCTTCAAACATTTTTTTGAGAGGATTAATATTGAACATCATAGTGAATTGCTCTAAGAGAAAACAAAAGTTTAAGTTCATTAGAACACATTCATTCTGTGTCAGAAACCTATGCTGTGTCAACTATTAAATCACAATCCAAATTTAGAGCTGAATCCAGCTTGAATGTTGTGTCCATACTTGCCCCAACCGTTCAGGGTTCAACCTCTGCGGTCGTATAAAGCTACGCCCTGCGGAGCATCTGGTTTTAATTTAAAGTGCTAGCACTTTTCTTAATTTTCCTGACCATTTCTAGACACCTGGAATTACCAGAGTTATTTTTCAGTTTATTGCGTGCTCCTTGGTCTTTACATTTGACAAGTTCAAGTTCATCGCTGGTTAATAAAGTTTTAAAGGTACCTTGCTTACAATTTAATACATATAAGTAATAAGTTTATCGAACTGAGTCTACACTTAGGTTTCCTCCACGTTGTACAACAGAAATGGGTTCAGCACTTGTTTCAGTAGTTCTCACCATTGCCTTTGGTATCGCGAATAACGGTATGGCTAAACAGGGAAAAGGAGGGAGTATTAAATGTGATCCTGTGCCTACTTCAGAAACATCCACAAATGAATTTTCTGAACATGAAGTAGATGAATTCATGAATTTTTATTTAAAGTACTAGCACTAATCTTAATTTTCCTTACCATTTCTGGATACCTGGAATTATCAATCCCCCCCCCAGTTTTATACGTGCATGTTGGTCTTTTTATATTACATGATTGATTGATTGTTGGTTGCTTTACGCCGCATTAGCACAAAAAGGCTATATTGCGGCGATTTTTTATATTACAAGTTCATCTTTGGTGTAACACTAACACTAGATAATTTGACAAACTTCTATTTATTTATTTTTGATCCCCAGATATCAAATGTGAAATTTGTGATACCTTCTACTAATAAGGACTCACCGTTTACCGCTTAAAGAGATACTTTTCTTTTAATTAACACCGTGTATCATCAGTACACCGGATATAGGTACTAACAAAGCGGGCATGATCGATTTTGACCTGACAAGATAACGAAAATCTTTGTTTTGATTATCAATATTCAATGTACATTTCTCAACATTTGAAATTCCAGCTCCCAAATAATTTTTGCATCGATTTTTCCTATTCATAAAACAACTTAATAAGAAAAATTAACTTGTTCATGCGCAAATAGCTGTGAAAGTCAACAGCCACTATAATTTCGATATAGTTGTTGATACATTTACATGTTTTATCTGAAAGAAACATAATACAGGGCACCAGTAATGGTTACCAATCATAAACCTACCTGTGATTAATAATTCCTTCAAACTGTTTGGGTAATAAACGAGTATGAAAATAAAGGTTTTGTGTACGGTGTACAACAACTTAACTATGCACCGTACATACGGATTTATGTGATCAGCTCAACACCGTACACAACGCTTCTTTAGGGATAAAATATCGAAAAATAACATGTGTATGAAAGATTTCAATGCCAATTATTGAAACAGCTATACTTGTTACACACACACACACACATTGACCTTCTATCAGAAAAAGAGTTGCAATGAATATAGAATAATATCGGATGAGATGAGTGCCAACTTCTTTTACAAGTATTTGCACATGCTTTTAGTAATCCCTCTTGTTTTGGGAAAATAATGAGACATCTTTAATCATAAACCTACGACCAAATCATTTCTTAAAACAACATTTATGTTTAGATTATTTAACTAAAATGTTTTTGTTTTATTACCATAGTTTTTACTTTTATGTTTAAATGTTTTATTTTTTACTATTTCTCCCTTCATTGGCGTCGTAATGAAGAGTTTCCCTGTCGATTGCGTTGCGGACAATATCTTTGGAAGTGTCCCTTCCCGCGACAGAAGTAGCATACCACCTCTTCCATACTTCTCTGCTGTACTAAATTTACTCGTCTCGGAGTATTTACGTGGAGGATTACTCCTACAATATTTTGTAAACTGACCTAATTTTTCGCATTTATGACATCGTCTGGTCTAACGATAATGGTCGACCTCCATAGGTTGATGACTCGCCCCTACTTGATCATCCCTCTTCAAACGAACGTTGGACCCTTTCGTTATTAGCCCAAAACGCGTCATTAAGCTTTGTTCTGTCACTGCCAAAAGTAATTGCGATATCCAGAGTAGCTAGATTATCTCGCATGATTTTCATTTTGAGTTTGTCGAGCCCCAAACCATCTACAAAGAAACCGATTATTTGTCTTTCCACGGGTTCGACGTCCCGTTGCTGGCCTACACACGCTTCTACTATAGCCATCAAGCGTTCGGCGAACACTTGAACCGTTTCGTTTGACTTTTGTTTAACTTGACGACAGAGAGAACGCATGTTGCCGGTCGGTTACCTCGGGAAATCTTGCCGTTAGTTGGGTTTTACATTCGTCCCAAGTTGCCTGATCATTCCCGGTCAATTATCTCTTAATATAATATATCGCACGCGTCAAGACAGCATACTTTTCCACTGCCTTGATCCATTCTTGAAACTCTTTTGGATTCCCCCTTAAAGATGAAATAACTTGTGAAACACTTTGCGTGCCCACGGTTTTTTATTGATGCTTGGCTTGAGCCGGAGAGCCTGCTGGTTATGACCTTGATTCCCAACATAATCCGATAACTGCCCCACGTTGTGGGCCAAAGCCTGGAAAATTTCCCCCCACTTGCTGGTCATCCATACTACCACCAACAAAATCAAATATAGACATACCTTCAAAATCTGTGGCAAACGTCGTTGACGAATCCTGTTCACGCGGCAATAAAAATTACTAATGTAACACTAACACTAGATAATTTGACAAACTTTTATTACATTATTTTACAATGTATGTGAGAGACTTGAGGCTTGCGATGTTTAAACAGGAAGTTTAAAAAGCACGTAAAAAAAAGAAATTAACCAATGAGAGTCGAAATCCGTACATGACAGATATCACTATAATACGACTTTGAAAGTAAGGCAGTTCCTTCCTTTGTAAAACATTCATGTTTGAAGGGTCTTAAGCTTTTACAGACCATATAAGTCAGTATGAAATACCTAAACGGAATGAACAATAACAGATTACGTTTTGTAGTTTACAAATTCTAAGCTGGTTTACGGTTGTCTTTTTACTGAGTTTGCATCGTTTCAATCTATCACATAACAGTTTATTTCAAATGCATTGAAAAGAAACGAGAAATTTGTAATGAAAGATTTAGTTTTTATATTTATCAGTTTTAATGTGATATTAAATAGAAACAACTTATTAATATGATTCAGTAAAAAGTATTAGTTTGAAAAATGATAAGAGCGCCCTCTACTATATCAATAACAAAGATGGCGGAACGTAAACAAACCACCTCGCCACGAAATTGAACTTGTTCTCTTATTTCCTGCTTACTGTACTTTATAGTCCGCACCCTCTCTGGAAGGTCTATATATCATCAGTTTACAGTGACAGTTTAAATTTCGTCGACAATCATCCCGGATTGACTCTATGACAACACCTAACTACTGTTATAATTGTTAACTTGTTCTCGTATTGATTATGCACGAGATATTTGCCACTGGACGTTAAGTAACCAACAATCTGTCAATCTTGTTTGGAGTCACTGAAGGCATCAATTAAGACGTTTGTGTGTCCTCTACTACTTTTTCAAATTGTTTTACATTGTCTTATCGGGGCCTTTTATAGCTGACTATAATGCGGTATGGACTTTGTTCATTGTTGAAGGCCGTACGGTGACCTATAATTGTTAATGTTTGTGTCATTTTGGTCTTTTTGTGGATAGTTGTCTCATTGGCAATCATACCACATCGTCTTTTTTACATGTTCTTGTAGTTTGATACGCTCTTTCTCAACCTTATCAGTTCCTAAGCATTTCCTTCAATTTGATCAATAGTGATTAAAACTATTGCTTGCTTGATATGTCTACTTACATTGGCAACATGGTCTGTCATTGCAACATTTTCCATTATGTTTCCATCCTGACCTAAACGTCTCATCAGATGATAAAACCTCTCCTTCTGCATGTAACGTTTGAAGGAAGGCATATTCCAGAGGGTTAAGAATTAATCAGCTTATCTCCTCCATAACGCCAACACCAACGGCAGCATGGATTCTTCTATGACATTCTAAAACTACATAAATGTTTGTTACATTTATTACAACCATGGATAGTCTCTTTCCCCTTGTTTCACATGCTGTGTACAAGATTTACATGTTGATTTTTTTCTTTTTTATCTAGTAAGTCTATGTAAATTAGGATTGCACATGTCCATTAGGTTAACAGCCAAAGCTTAGTTTTTCCTTTAAGTGAAATAGTAGCCATTGATTAAGTGTGCGACCGAATTAATCCTGAAATCAAGTTGAGTGTATCTTTTTTTCTTCTTTTCCACCTTGTTGAAGTGGTCATATGTTATGTACCTTGTGCAATAAGGAAAAAAACAAATTTTGACATTCTGACATGTTTTTTTGGGAGTTTTCACTGTTATTGTTATTAAGCTACCATGTCAGTGTAAGAATTATCACTTTGAAACGAATATAAAATCTGATGTAACTTGATTTTCAAATATCAGACAAGCCACTGTAGTCCTGAATTTCAGTAGGTCAACATAAACAATAATGGTTCCCTGCTGAAGTGCCTCTCAAAGTACTGCAAACAATCATTGCCAATAAATTGCAGCAATAATGTGTAATCAAATATATTTAAGTAAAATAGAGAACCATTTAAAATATTTAGATATATTGTATCATATAGTATTAATAGATACATATAATGTGATTTTCAATATATGGTTAAATTTTATAATAATCTTTTAAACTTGTATTTACAACCATAAACAATATGCTACCAGTTATTGATTATTTAAATTTATAAGTTTTAATAGTTTTTGATACTTAAAAATAATATTAGTGATATCATCAGCGTTGATTTTTTAAAGAAGACTTCCAACTATTATGTTTGTTAATGTATCAATAGACAAAAATCCCACACGAGCGGCTGGCAATCTCTTTTTCATGTGATACTGTTTCAACGTTCCAGTTATATGAACCAATTTCAAACTTTGATTAGTGTTGTTTCGTATAAACTTCCTGTAATGAATATTCGTTATTTATTCCTCTTCGTGTCGATAGCTTACAATGTTTCACTTTAGAATCTTATATAGCTTGCTGCTGGTCCAATGTGTCTTCTTTCTCTGTTTCTTGAGAAGTATTATTTTACTCTTTTCTGACACTATTAAATGTAACAGTTCAGACATATACACAGGGGGGAAATGGTGTCCAAAAAGGTACCGCAATCGCACAAGAATGCTTTAGAACACATCTAGAAATTTAAAAAAAATTTCATTTCATCAGATTTGCTCTTGGTAATTCAAAAGAGAAAAGATGTAGTAGGCATTGATACCTTATCCTTCAAGACACTGTAATAGTTGTTTTAAACTTGCAACGTTTTTTAGTAACCTTGATGAAAGATTAACACAGTAATTAATACTGATCTTCAAGAAGAACTTATTCGTGACCTTTCTCAATCAAAATTCTACATTAGCAACTGGAAAAATCACATTAAGCGATCTGCAAATCAAATCAAAATAAAGCAAAAACCAATATTATTTTTAACAAAAGCTTAATGTTTATGGACCGGGCAATGAAATACTTTTGTGTCAATGATTGTCAATAGTAATCGGAAACAGATATAAAGATTTATTGCTATATCTACAAATTTGATTCATGTATATAAAATTGGTACTAAGTTGCTTTTTATAAAAATAGAAGATGTGGTATAATTGTCAATCGGACAAGTCTCCATAAGAGACTAAAATAACACAGAAATTAATTCTAGAAAATGTCCTTACTATTGTAAAAGATAAATAAGAAACCATTAATGAAGCATACATATTAGTAATGATAATAATGAATGTAATAAAATATCTTAGTTCTGAGAAAACTAAATATGTGCTTCCTAATAACTTTAATTGTGAGATGTGGGGAAACACCTGTGGTATCACAAAGATAACAGATAAAGACGATTTTAGTGAAATTGTTATTGGTCATTCCTTGCTTCTAAATGAACAAAAACATATCCAAATTGGACAAATAACTGTCACAAAATCAGTATCGAAATAACCAATGCTAACCCAACGGACAAATGTGCCCTGGTGGAGCGGGAGCGATTCAAATGAGAAGACAAAGCAATTTTATTTGGACAACAATATACTAATATTTTGTACATTTGTTCCTTCTTTCAATTGGTAATTACACTGGTGCATTTATATGATCAAGTTCTTGTGCATCAATACTCGTGATGATATGACTCCTTTATGTTTATAGTCATTATGTTGAAATTTCATCTTTCTAATCAATGTAGGGGGGAAAGGCAACAGTAGTATGCAGCTGTTCAAAAATCATAAATTAATGGACAAAAAACCAAATCGGGGTAACAAACTAAAACCAAGGGAAACGCTTAAAATATAAGAGGAGAACAACGACACAACACCGAAACGGACAAGCATCACACAAAATCCCACGAGAATAACACATATAACATCTAGACCAAATACATGAATTTGGGATAAGCAAGTACCGTGCCACGTCTTATCTTTATATCTCAAAAATAAGAGAAAACAAACGACACAACATTAAAATGCAACACACACAGAAACGAACAATAATATAACAATGGCCATCTTCCTGACTTGGTACAGGACATTTTTAAAGGGGAATAAAAATGGTGGGTTGAACCTGGTTTTGTGGTATGCCAAACCTCGCACTTTAATGGCCAAGTTAAATAAAACATTGAAATGACAACATAATATTACAGGACTACAATACAAATAAATAGGAGAACAAATTAGACAAAGAAACACATGATTAATAGATAACAAAAAGAATCAGTTTTAAAATTCAATACGTCAAAAACGCGCCTCGTCAACACAAGACTCACCAGTGACGCCCATATATAAAAGACAGAAAGTGAAAAAAAAGTACAAAGTTGTACAGCACTGAAGATCAAAAGTTGAAATAGGTTGTGCCAAATACGGCGTAGTTTTTATGCTTGGGATAAGAACATCATTAGGCAACAACCATTTTCTTTTCTAAGGGGCCTGGGATTTTTTTAGAAAAAAATATTTTGATGGCCCATCTGAACGATGATGAGAATAGTGAAAATAACAACAGTTGTTTCACAGCAGATTATAAACATCTGTACAGTCTACAGATTACACTAAGATTTCTATTTATACCTTATTACTTTTTGTATTTTCCTGTTATAGAGTTCGATCCAGAAATATTTAAAAGCATTCGAAATCTCCCACATGTATGCTACTACATTAAGACATACTTAAAAAAACTGCAACTATTATAAACATGAAATGGTCCTTTTATAACAGGGATAGATATGGTATCATAAGCAGTGTTTTTAAGTAGCCTTGATTGTGTATGACACAGACTTGTATAAATTGTAGTATTTCCTTTGTATCATCTGTATCATTCTTTATAATTTTTCTTTCCGTAACTCCTAAATATAATTAAAAAAAAGACGTCAACACATTTGACAAAATCTGATGAGAATTACAAATATAACATTAAACATTTAAACTAAATGCATGAATTTGGGATAGACAAGTACCGTCACACGTCTTAAAGTAAGTAATGCGAATTCACATTCAGCAAAACAGTCACAATCGGGATTAAGTCACGTTTGGTAATTAAAATATAAGACGACATGATGACAAGCAACAATCTACCATGTGGTAAAAATGTCCTTGGCTAGTTTGGTTAAAGACACATCGTATGGATCCATCAATTCGTGATGGTGTCCTTAAAATTTACGGAGTGTCAATTTTAATTTGTCCTCCTCATAACTTTGTTGGAGTAGTTTCTGCGTAAGGAGCACACGTTCCATTTCAAATAAATAAAAAAAAGTCGCACTTTGGAGAAAATTATCAACTTTAAGTTTTCTGTTCAGTATTGATCTGTTGAATGAAGACCATGAAAATCTAGATGTCTGACCTACAAATACAAAAAAAAAACCTCAAAACTTATCAGTGAAGAGAGCAATACTTTGGCTATTTTATCATGTTTGTGAATATTATGATAAACTTTCATTTGAATATTCATTGTTTGTATCTTATTTTTTTGTGCTTTATGTCTATGATTTACATATTATCGGTTCTTGTTGCAGTCTTTTGAGTTATGCCCATTGCAACAAATGTTTACAATTTGTTCAAATGTTGTGCTGAAATTAAAACCAATGTCGGGTATAGGGATTTCTCATTGTGAAAGGCTGTACAGTGAACTATTTTTGTTAAATTGAGGCAGCTCGCGGGGTTTTTTTTGCGGAGACTTTGTAGACATTGCAAACAATCCTGAAATAGTTCAGCTCAAGGAAGACTTCAGTATTGTGCGGCCCATATGTGAAGGACGCATTGGTAGAGGAATGAAACCTGCGACCAGGAATGCCAAAAAAGTTAAAAAGTCCAAAAAAATAACATTGAACTGTCATTGTTGTAATGTATGTTGTATTGTACTTGAATTGCAATTTGTTTTAATTCCAGATAAAGCAAATATATACTGACATATTAAAGGTATTAAATGAGCACAAGCGCATGTCATCATTTGTGAAGTTCTGCAGTTTGTTTTTTGGAAGGTCTTTTGTTTGGAAGATTTTTTTTATTCCTCCTACCCATTCTTTTCTTAATAGGTGTCCGTAAAACGAAATGAAAAAAAAAGAAAATCTTAAATTTTTAAATTTTTTTTCGTCCTCCTATACATTGGTTTTGTAAGAAAATTTCGTAAAACTAAAAATATATCTATGGCCTTAATAATTGTTCAGACATTTTCCTTAACAAAATTGTTATAAATTATAGGTAAATAAAAATTATTTTGTCGCAATCAAATAATCACTGAATTACAGGCTCCTGACTTAGGACAGGTACATACATAATATGGCGGGATATCAACCATCCCATAGCCCAAGACAGTGGTATCACAAATTTTTTTAATTTTTGAAAATCTAAGTCTTTTCTACCTCAGGTATAGATTACTTTAGCTGTATTTGGCAAAACTTTTAGGAATTTTGGTCCTTACTGCTCTTCAACTTCGTACTTTATTTGGCCTTTTGAATTTTTATGGATTTGAGCGTCACTGATGGGTCTTTTGTAGACGAAACGCGCGTCTGGCGTATATACAAAAGTTGGTCCTGGTATCTATGATGAGTTCATTTACAACCACTGGGTCGATGCCACTGCTGGTGGAGATTTATTTCCGCGAGGGTATCACCAGCCCAGTAGTCAGCACTTTGACCTTGACCTTATTTTCACGGTTCATTGCTTTTGTGTTAAGTTTTTGTGTGTTTTTCTTAAACTTTAAGCAATAGGTCAAATATATTTGTTGTATGGAAGAATTGTTAGATATACATGTCTGCCTGGCATGGTTCATCTGACCTTGACCTCATTTTCATGGTTCAAAGGTCGATGTTTAGTTTTCTTGGTTTATGTTAAATTTATGTGACAGTTGAAATAAAGATTTATATTTAGGACAATCAACATAATATCAATGATTAGTAAAGAAGGCGAGTTATTTCAGTGTTTGCACTCGTGTTTGTTTTTTGTTTTTTTTTTATCTAGGATTACTACCAAAGAGGAGTGCTTGCTAAATATAATTGCTTACCGAACTTCATTAGCTTCTTTTCCTGAGGAGCAAACTTTACTAACCCTTGAAAAGACTTCGCTCTTTTCAACAGTGTTGCTAAAATCATCAGTCAAGTCTTGTTTGCCACCGATCTGCTTCTCTGAAAAAGTAGTACGTTTTCAAACACATTTTTATCATTTTAAACATTTCTTTCCAAAATAATTTATTAGGGAAGATAATGAAACAAAGGATGGAACCAGTGCTGATATACTCACAACAAAGCCAGGAGTGACAAGTACCGTAGAGCTAAATGGGTAATAGTGAATTGATTAATAAATATAATCAATGAAGAAGAAAAGGTATATGGAATAAATAACTCATCATAGATACCATGACTAAATTTTGTATATACGCCAGACGCGCGTTTCGTCTACAAAAGACTCATCAGTGACGCTCGAATCCAAAAATAATAAAAAAAAGCCAACTAAAGTAGGAAGTGGAAGGGCATTGAGAACCAAAATTCCTAAAAGTCTTGCCAACTTGTAGACACACTGTACCTTTGGTGAAATTCCAATATTTAGTTTCCACACCTTTGAATAACCATTTGTTTTAACATGTGTACATCAATGATCCTATAATGCAAAAATAATTAAGTTAAATGCTAGACATAATCAAACTGTTAAGGTTTAAGTACCCTTCTGTAGCCATTTTTGTACGAATTTTTCAAACATCAATGGTATCAAAACTACAGATGTAATGAATAATAGAGACAGGCCATTTTGAACATATACTAGGGGGAAACTTGATGCAAAGCATTATTATTTACTGTTGCATTGAATTTAATAGAAAAAGAGTACTTTGTGGCAAATAAATCAAGATTTTTATAAAAAATCCACAGCCTTAAATACAGAAATTTTTGTTATAAAATTTGAAACATAGATTACTCACTTGCTTTTCTGTGATGTGCTAGTGTTTATTTTTTGCAAAAAGTTCGAAACAACCTGTAAATTCCAAAACACCTCGTGCTGAGTCACTAAAGACGATAAAAGGTGTACTTGATTTGGTCCATATTTTTATTTGTTCTAACCAATAACTACATTCATAAACTTGTTTTAAGGAAATCAATGCTAGCACTGCATGCACTTATCCTATATCTATCGGTCACTAAATTGCCAAATATGATAGAACAAGGATAAAGGCTGTGGATTTTCTATAAAATTTCCATATGTTTAGCATTGAAGCAACAAAAGGGTACATAATCCTTAAGGAATTAGTGATTTTAACAAATTCCATCATTCAAATATTGACTTTAAATGAGGAAATGCAACAAATTGAAGCGTCAAGGACGTGTTTCCGAGTCGGATGTAACCAAATGTCGTTACCTTTAACAACTGACAGATTCTTTTCATCATATATGTTGGATTAACTAAAGGGATAAGAATATTACGACAAATGATAGAATCATTAATTGTAAATAATCAAGATCAGATTCATGCACAACCAAATATTGAAAATAACAGAAATCCGCAGAATGAATTGGTAAAATTTTAGTAATTGAGCAATTATTTTTTTCACAATGTTGGTATTTCTATTTCTCTGTAATTACACTGCTGTTCAAATGTTAATTAATGTGATCAAATTTGTAAATTAGCATGTTTGATAATTAAAGTAAGTATTTATACTTTTTTTTGGATGTAGTCCTTTTTTTCGTTTTTTTCCTCGGTTATGTTTTTTTAATTGATTAACAAGGTTTTTTTCCATTTAACTTATTTTAAATAGTATTTATATTTAAAGTTTTTTTATATGAAAAAATATTTCTCTCAGATAAATATTCATACATAAACTATATCCCTCAGGTCATTAATTGAATGTATTGTTTTAAATGAGATTTTAACTTTTTCGGAATCAACATCATTGATGTGTTATAATCCGGGTACCTTTGATAACTATTATTAGCTCACCTGGCCCAAAGGGCCAAGTGAGCTTTTCACATCACTTGGCGTCCGGCGTCCGTCGTCCGGCGTTAGCTTTTACAAAAATCTTCTCCTCTGAAACTACTGGGCCAAATTTAACGAAACTTGGCCACAATCATCCTTAGGGTATCTAGTTTAAAAAATGTGTGGCTTGACCCGGTCAACCAACCAAGATGGCCGCCATGGCTAAAAATAGAAGATAGGGGTAAAATGTAGATTTTGGCTTATAACTCTGAAATCAAAGCATTTAGAGCAATTCTGACATGGGGTAAAATTGTTTATCAGGTAAAGATCTATCTGCCCTGAAATTTTCTGACAAATCGGACAACCGATTGTTGGGTTGCTGCCCCTGAATTGGCAATTTTAAGGAAATTTTACTGTTTTTTGGCTATTATCTCGAATATTATTATAGATAGAGATAAACTGTAAACAGCAATAATGTTCAGCAAAGTAAGATTTACAAATAAGTCAACATGACCAAAATGCTCAGCTGACCCCTTTAGGAGTTATTGCCCTTTAAAGTCAATTTTTAACCATTTTTCGTAAATTTTATATATCTTTTACAAAAATCTTCTCCTCTGAAACTGCTCGGCCAAATTAATCCAAACTTGGCCACAATCATCTTTGGGGTATCTAGTTTAAAAAATGTGTGGCGTGACCCGCCAAACCAACCAAGATGGCCGCCATGGCTAAAAATAGAACATAGGGGTGAAATGCAGTTTTTGGCTTATAACTCAAAAAACAAAGCATTTAGAGCAAATCTGATGAGGGGTAAAATTGTTTATCAGGTCAAGATCTATCTGCCCTTAAATTTTCAGATGAATCTGTCAACCTGTTGTTGGGTTGCTGCCCCTGAATTGGTAATTTTAAGGAAATTTTGCTGTTTTTGGTTATTATCTTGAATATTATTATAGATAGAGATAAACTGTAAACAGCAATAATGTTCAGCAAAGTAAGATTTACAAATAAGTCAACATGACCAAAATGGTCAGCTGACCCCTTTAGGAGTTATTGCCCTTTGAAGTCAATTTTTAACCATTTTTCGTAAATTTTATATATCTTTTACAAAAATCTTTTCTCTGAAACTGCTGGGCCAAATTAATCCAAACTTGGCCACAATTATCGTTTAGGTATCTAGTTTAAAAAATGTGTGGCGTGACCTGGCCAAACCAACCAAGATTGACGCCATGGCTAAAAATAGAACATAGGAGTAAAATGCAGTTTTTGGCTTATAACTCAAAAGCCAAAGCAGTTAGAGCAAATCTGTTGTGGGTAAAATTGTTTATCAGGTCAAGATCTATCTGCCCTGAAATTTTCAGATGAATCAGTCAACCTGTTGTTGGGTTGCTGCCCCTGAATTGGTAATTTTAAGGAAATTTTGCTGTTTTTGGTTATTATCTTGAATATTATTATAGATAGAGATAAACTGTAAAAAGCAATAATGTTCAGCAAAGTAAGATTTACAAATAAGACAACATGACCAAAATGGTCAATTGACCCCCTAAGGAGTTATTGTCCTTCATAGTCAATTTTAAACAATTTTCATAAAATTTGTAAATTTTACTACCGGTAACATTTTTCACAGAAACTACTGGGCCAAGTTCATTATAGATAGTGATAATTGTAAGCAGAAAGAATGTTCAGTAAAGTAAGATGTACAAATGTACAAACACATCACCATCACCAAAACACAATTTTGTCATGAATCCATCTGCTTCCTTTGTTTAATATTCACATTGACCAAGGTGAGCGACACAGGCTCTTTAGAGCCTCTAGTTACAATATTATAATACCATCTTTAATAATCTCTTAGATTTTTAGAAGTTCAATTTAGTGTTGTCAACATACAATGTGTTTCGCAGTCACGAAGGGGGACGTTACATCCGATGCCTCGTGTAAAGAGAGTATCACGCTCTTTGCACGTTAAGAACCCTTGCAACAACTCTTTGAGGGGTCCGTAGGTGGCCTGTTGCAAGGCTAAATTTCAGTCTTTATCCAATATACTCTCAGTTTCCAGTGGCAGTCCAAATTTCCCCGACCATCATCCTAGATGGCCTCTATTAAGCCAGCCTACATCTTGTTTTTATTGTGAACTTGTTCTCGTCCTGAATATGCATGAAATATTTGCCACTGGACGTTAACCTACCAATAATCAATCAATCAAAATATACCATTTGGGAAGAGATAATTACTTTGAAATATAAAGTTAGGTTACAAAAACAATATTTATTTTTTGGCATACATTTGTTTATATTTGCTATAAATTATTTTCCAAATGTTGTCTATAATTGTTTGCATTCACTTTTTTTATAAACTTTTTTCATAATTTTCCTTTTCATACAAGCAACAATAAATATAATAATCTGAGCAACGCAATACAATACCTATGAATATTTGTTAAAATTGATGATATTCAGACTTATCAGTTTGAAAAAACATCACATATTTAGTTATTTTTGGGTTAAAAACATGAATGATTGAACCCGATACTATTGTTATTCGCATAAACGTGTCCACTTTTAAAAGCCAGAACGTCTCCCGTCTTTTCGCGCAAATACATGTCCTTAACACGACACCAATAACGTTCACGGCAGTTCTATGATGGGGGACACAGTTGATAAAGTGGTAATTTATTAGCATGAATTTGTTCAATGCCGGTTGTTAATCATTATCATAATCATTTAATATGTAACATATGCATTAACTTTTGACTGAATTTGCTTATTTTCCAGTCGCAAGTATTTCATGCTTATTTAAAGCGAACATACAAATAAGTCTTGTACAGTTGAATTAATCGTTTTCTATGTAAATTATTTTGTACTAATAAACTCCGATGATGCATTTTATATTAATCAGAATATTGCACGGTGGGCTTTCAGTCGAAATAACATCCCATCTTTTTTTAAGTTACAATTTTTAATAAATTTTAGGTTACGAGCGTCACTAAAGACACAAGAACAAAAGAAATAACGTCCAGTGCCAAATATTTCATTCGTTATTTGAACGATATTATATTAACGATATATACTGTAGATAGGTTATATTATCAAACCGGGAATTTAAAATTGGGCATCAATTTTTACGGTTGTCTGGGATGACCACTAGTTGAGATTTTAATCTAAAAAAAATATATGCAAGTCAAGACCGATTTGTTTTTGACTTCAGTAAGAAATTACTGCCATGTCTGTTATATAATATAGAGGCCGCTTCAATTAAAAGTTGCAGAAATTAAAAAAAAAACATGTTGCCTTCCAAGTTACAACTTATGGCATTTTATAATATGAACACGAATGATAGTTCCAGTAAAATAAAAAGCTTGATATGGACACGATTGGGGGTTTATTAAAAAATGGACACGTTTGAGCGTTTAAACAAATGCCACGCTTTGGCGCCCTTTGACAACTAGACATGTTTTTGCAGTTCAGTTCAGTGACGGTGATGTGGACACGTTTCTGTGTGTTACATATATATTGTAGAACGTAAGTAATCATTTTTATCTATTAAAAGTTAAAAGATGGCCCAAAATATCTTAATTTTCTTAATATTTTCATAGGATGGTGTTTAGAGGGACTTTCAGAGAGATGTTGTATGTAGCCACACTGTCACACTTTTGTTTTGACATCATTAAAGATTTAGAAGATAGCATGACACAAGGGATGGCGAGGTCCTCTTTCAAGGAGGCTTGTTCCAGTCATTTTTTAGCTTCAAAGAAGAGCGACCTGTGCGCTTTGCTCTACAGCAGCTGGTGAATGGCACAAGTACCATGGAAGAATTCAGGGGCAAAAGGCAAGAGTTTAAAGGTAAAGATAAATAAATTTCAATTAGTGGACACACTGAAAAGTTTGTAACAGTTGTCCACAAGCAATTTTATAACAGTTGTCCACAAGCCGTTATCATTTCCTATATAAGTACCTGATTGATGTTTCACACAAAGCTTGTACATGATGTCTTGTTCTGTCGTCTCTTGATAAAGTGCAAATAGAGGTTATCGTTCTGATTCATGGACAGTTCAAATTCGTCACACTATGATATCCAACCACCTTGTTTCACAAACATGATTATTTGACTGTTTTTTTTAATGAAAGGACTTTTTTTCTAATTTTAAAAATATGCTTTAAATTGTGAAAATATTTAAATAAGCTCTCGCCGCGATATCACCAACAATCAATGTTAAGAAGAAAAAAAACACAAGTAAACATGAGGACCACTAAACAATAAAATAAAGCTGAAAAGAAATTGATGTAATTGATCAGCCATAATTCATTATTCAGACTCAGCTGATTTTGTTAAATTATCATCATATTAATTGGTTGGAGGGGAACAATTACAATTCTAACAATTGACTGTATTTAAAATATGATTGATTGATTGATTGTTGGTTGCTTTACGCCGCATTAACACAATAAGGCTATATCACGGCGAGAGCTAATTCGAATATTTTTACAATTTAAAGCATATTTTTAAAATAAGACAAACAGTCCTTCAATATACTTAAATTCATGACTAAAGCAAATTGAGTATATACAAATAAAAATCAACAGTAAAATAACGTGATAAAAATTAAAATCGATTTAAATATAATAACATTTTTATATTCTATAATAAATTCCAATTTCTTTTAAAAGCAACAATAATTGTAAATGGAACATTATTAAATAAATCATACATATTATTGACATTGAAATGCTTCTTACGAATATCAGCAAAGTCAATACAATTAATTAAAACATGTTTAATAGTATACTTGCAGTTGCAAGGAACACATTGTGGTTCATCTTCATTTTTTAAAAGATACTCGTGTGTTATTCTAGTATGACCAATACGACATCTAGTAATAACACACTGATCTTTTCTGCACATAATATTATTAAAAGGTTTGCCTAAATTAGGTTTAATTTCATGCAATTTATTATCATCTTTTTTACTCCATTTATTTTTCAATATATTAAAAACATATTCTCTAATATTAGATTTAAAATCAGTAAATGGTATATCACAGTTAGATAGAGGATCACCCAGGGCATTCTTTGCCTCAAGGTCTACAGCTGTGTTTCCAAGGATTCCAACATGACTCGGAACCAATAGAAATATTATTTCTTTCAGAAGAATTTTTAAATTCCTCATTACATATAAAAGTTTCAGGATTGTTGGGTTTTTAATTTTAGTATTTCGTATAGCTTGTAAGCATGAAAGTGAATCCAAACATATAATAAATTTGGATTTATCTGAAGAAGCAATAAATTTCAAAGCCAAAAATATTGCTTCTGCTTCAGCAGTAAAGATGGATGCATCAGATGGCAAACGGAGGGTTGCAGCTCTGTCCCTGAAGACAGCAGCAGATGCAACTATATCACCATCTTTTGATCCATCAGTATAGACAGTTGAAAAATCTAGATAATCGGCTTTAATTTCAGCATAGTGTTGCTGACTTAAATGAAGATTTGTTTTATTTTTATTGTGTTCACGGAGATCAAATATCATTTTTGGTTTGGGAAGTTCCCATGGAGGACATTTGCAAGTTTTAACTTGAGCAACAAATTTTAAATCAAAAGAAGCTAAATGTGGTTTTAAACGTATACCTAACGGAGGAATTTTATTTTCATGTTTTGCAAAAATATCTTCATAAATCGGATTAAAAACACAGCTATAGGCAGGATTATCTGAATGGGCTTTTAGTTTGACAGCATATTGAAGTCCAAGCTTCAAACGTCTGTCAGAGAGTGAGTGCTCATCAGCCTCTACATACAGACTCTCAACTGGTGAGGTTTTAAATGCGCCAAGACAGAGACGCAAACCTTGGTGATGCACAGCATCGAGAATCTGTATGTAGGACTTCCTTGCAGAGCCATACACTATAGAGCCATAATCTAGTTTATATCTAACTAGAGATCTATATAAATTGAGTAAAATGTTGCGATCAGCACCCCAGTCAGTGCTGCCGACAACTTTTAAAATATCTAAAGCTTTTAAACATCTCGCTTTTAACATTTTGATATGGGGTAGAAAGGTTAACTTTTTATCGAAAAGTAAACCAAGAAATTTGGTTTCGTCAACCATTTAATTGGGTTGCCGTACAAAGTTAGTTTTGCATCAAGATGCAATTTTCTTTTGTTACAAAAATGCATCCCGACCGTTTTTGACGTGGAAAATTTAAAACCATTTTCCGAGGCCCATTTTTCAATTCTTCCAAGACATAATTGTAAATGTCTTTCAATGTTATTCATATTTTTGCCTCTGTAACATATTAAAAAATCATCAACGTACAATGAACCTTCAATATTACTTTTAAAAACTTCAACAAGGCTGTTGATTTTAAGACTAAATAATGTAACAGATAAAATACTGCCCTGAGGGACACCCATCTCTTGATCATACAGATCAGACATGGTCGAATTAACTCTAACATTAAATTGTCTGTTAGAGAGAAAATTAGAAATAAAATAAGTCATATTGCCTTTCAACCCCATATCAAATAGATCTTTTAAAATACCATATTTCCATGCAGTATCATAGGCCTTCTCAAGGTCGAAAAAGACCGACACCACATGTTCATTTTTCGCAAAACCATTACGGACAAATGATTCGAATCGAACAAGATGATCAAGAGTACTGCGACCCTGTCGAAATCCACACTGAATATTGGCTAATAGTCCATTGGATTCCAGGAACCAAACAAGGCGATCATTGACCATCCGTTCGAGTGTTTTACAGACACAACTGGTAAGAGCAATTGGTCGATAATTAATAGGATCCGTATGATCTTTACTTAGTTTTGGAATAGGCACGACGGTTGCAAGCTTCCAGATTGATGGTAAATCACCAGATTCCCAGATGTTATTCATGAGCTGCAAGAGAGCTTCTAGCGAGGAATCTGGCAAGTGTTTTAAGAGTTGGTAGTGAATATTATCAGGCCCACAAGCTGTATCATGGGCTTTTGACAGAGATGTTTTTAAAAGTTCTTCAAGAGAAAATAGTTTATTATAATTTTCACCATTTTTTGATTTAAAGTTTAATTTAATTTTTTCTTTTTCTTTTTTAACTTTTTTAAAGTCTTCCCTGTAGTTGTTACAAGAAGAAGAATTTGCAAAAGTTTCACCAAGTTTGTTGGCAATATCCTTTTCAGATGTTATTAAATTATTGCCGTCTTTCAAATGTTTTACAGTGGCTTTAGAATTTTTACCTTTAATTTTATATACCATATTCCTAACTTTTGTCATCGGAGTGCGAGATGTAATCCCCGAGACAAATTTTTTCCAGGATGTTCGTCGGGCTTGCCTACAAAAATACGGAAATTACTCAAGTTTTCCGTCGTTGGTTGTTGATTGAACCGTCTTTCAGATTTGTTACGGTCACCTATGGCTTGATCACATGCGTCATCAAACCATGGTTAACTGGGATGTTTTGGATTTGCCGAGGTCTTAGGAATAGTTCTGTCAGCAATTGTCGTTAGAACTGTATTAAAAGTTAAAATTGGATCTTGCACAGTCTCAAACATCTTTGACTGAAGTTCCGCTCGACAGAGATTCTCAAACAAGGACCAGTCCGCCTTGTCAAGTTTCCAACGTGGTACTCTCTGTTGGGCAGAATTAAAAAGATGTTCAAGTACTATTGGAAAATGATCACTTCCACATAGATCATCATGAACACGCCATGAATAATCCAGAAGCAGAGAGGGATCGCATATAGTGATATCAATAGAAGAATAAGACCCGTTTCCAGGATGAAGATACGTATTAGATCCATCATTAAAAATGAGAACGAAGAGGAGATGGGGCTCTGGTAGACTGTGTACTGGACGAAGAAGATACCTTCTTGGATGCAGATGAAGGAAGACTTTTGGAGGTGGAAGAATCATCTATGTCACTGGAAGATCCCAGACAGATTCACCGCTCCAATTGTGTATTTCTACTGTTTCTTTTTTCTTTTTCTTTTTTTTCTCATTTTTTTTTGGTGATGATATTGATGGGTTATACGAAATATATGTGTAATTCAGGTCTCAGACAGGGTATATACTGTGACATTCCCAGCTTAGGGCTTAGGGCTTATATCCCCTGAGCTGAAGGCAAAGGGGATATAAACTCTAAGCCGGGAATGTCACAGTATGTACCCTGCCAGAGACTTGAATAACATACAATGTGCTTTTCTCATTGTTAAAGGCTGTACAGTGACCAATAGCAGTTAATTTCTGTGCCATTTGTTCCATTATGGAAAGTTGTCTTATTTGCAATAATACCACATTTTCTTTTCCATGCAGCCTTTATTATGTAAACTTGAGTCACGAAGCCAGTAGCTGTGAAAATGTAGCTCTTAAGGTCCTGTTGATGATTTTTATATATATGGCCAAAAAACAAAACAAAGGTCAATAGAGCTACGTTTTCACAGCTACTAAGCTAGAGGCTCAATTTTTAGAAAATTTTAGTCCAGCATCTTGGGTTTGCATTCATGTGTCAGAGTTGCTAAATAATAAGTTGATATATTTGTAAAAAATTGATACTAAGGAAGTACACAAAAGTTTACCAAAAAAATGAGCAGGGGTTCCCCCCATTTTAAAGTTTTTTTCCCACCAACCTCTAAACCAAGGACTATCTGTTGCAACAAACTAAAGCAAAGAGAAGATGGGAGAAGGTTCCCCTTATCCTAAAGGAACCAGTCCTCTCTTTGAGAAATGATTTTGTTTCAATAACCAACATATGTGAAATTTGCCACTGCATGTTGTATCATCGAGTCTACGATTTTTCTAGCATTATATTATTCTTACCACGGGGGGGGGGGGGGGGGGGTCTCTTCCTATATAAAAGTGTATACGCTGGAATGGGTCCCTTTTTTGATCCGTCAAATATATCAATGGGGTGCAATTTTACCGAGGAAATATATTAATAGGTAGTAATTGACCGATATAGGTACTATTTGAGCTGATAAATATATGAATGGGTTATGATTTCGCTGTGAAATATATGTATAGGTAGTGATTTCACAATTATTCAATATATGAATGGGGGGTGTTTTTAAAATCCCAGCTGCACACCTGTACCCAAAATCCCATGTTGAGACCCCCCCCCACCCCCCCCCCCCCCCCCCCGTGATTCTTACATCTGGCAGCTGTTTTGCCAGACGAAGCTTGTCTGGAAAAACAGCCGTCTGACGTCAGGGTAATACCCTCTTTGTCTCATCGTCTCTGTTTGAAATTATAACAAAAAAAGGAAAAGTTACAGTATGGCCTTTACCAGGCTATACAGGCCTCACTTAATGTTTACATATGGATAGAAACAAGTGCAACACTGCCAACAGTGCCATTGGTTGGGATATTAGCAGTATAATAGCAGTATAACTGTATATATGAAAGTGTATATGCAGGGTATATGTCTAAGTGTCTTTAAGTTTTAGGTTTGTTTGTTTGGTTTGATTTTAATTTCTTATTGCATGATTCGAATATTGTCCTTTTTTGTCTTAGTCTCAAGTTTAAATATAATATATATAATCAGATTTTATGGTACATTAAACAAGTAAAATGAATGTGTTGTCTTCTAATTACCATTTGTAGTTTATCTTCTGCTATTCG
Organism: Mytilus edulis; assembly: GCF_963676685.1. Classification (NCBI taxonomy): domain Eukaryota; kingdom Metazoa; phylum Mollusca; class Bivalvia; order Mytilida; family Mytilidae; genus Mytilus; species Mytilus edulis. The sequence goes on from NC_092354.1 coordinate 52,099,266, forward strand.
TGCTTGTCTGCCTGTCGTCTGCTATCCCAGGTGAAATTCCCTCCATCCACATTCAGTACAGGAAGTAGTGTTCTTGTCTCTCAAAGAGAAAACTCCGTCAGGGGAGATAATTACTGAGGCTCCAAATGGGATAATTTGCCAAATTGAATAATGTTTTTTTTACATCGTCCATTATTTGCCAGTCAATTTTATTTTTTATTTATATACATTGAATTCCCCTTAAAATGTGTGAATCATTTTCTAGACTTGAAGTTGTTGTAGATTGGCATGTCAGATAATTTTATATTTATACAATTTGACTTATTATATACCCAATAAAGATCAATAAAAGCTTATTATAAAAAAAAAATTGGCCAAACTCAGGATTATTAAATATCAACCAATTCTATTCAAAGACTGAGATTACTTATGGGACTGATTTTCGACATAAAACTATACATTTTTATTGAAATCTGAGAATTGGTGTTGATAACACTGTGTAGGTTTAAGTCTTCACCGGTTTCCATAGCAACACAATAAATTGGGGTCTCTGAACTACCAATTCATTAAAAACACTCAACACAAACCGTTTAATGTGGCTTTCAACCTAATTAGTGATTTTGACACTTTCCATATTTTTGACAAAATGCTTGGTACCTGGTGACATTCTCTCTTAACTGACATGCCAGCTCCAGACTTCAATTAAACTGACTGAAAGATTATGTATTTATTTAAACGTATTGAAATTTGCTGCTTGTATATATATCTCAAACAATTTATTTAAACGTATTGAAATTTGCTGCTTGTATATATATCTCAAACAAACATTATCATGTGTATGGTCATTATTAATTATGAATATTTTATGTTTCACTAACAGAGTAAATGCTCTCTAAGTCCTTGCAATATACAATTGATATAACAATTTTAATTTTCTGTGTTTCCAGGTGGATATTTCTGACAGTGACCAGTCATTTGAATCAGAAACAGTGCCACAGAGATCTGAGAATGTAATCAAAGATGGGGAAATGGTATGTATAAATTTACTCAAGTTCCTTTTTTTCACTTTTTGCAAGTGAAAGGTATTTCAATTGGGAAATCACTTTTGTGGAGCTATCTCTTATTGATAATTTCAAAATTATGCAGAAATGAAGATTTCGCGATCGCGAGTTTATTTGTATATTTGTTAGCTATAAAAGTGTCTAGAAAATACATGCATCAGGCTTTTTTTCTTTTTTTAAGTTTTAGCAATTAATATAATCTCCTAAAGTTACTTTTATAATGAGAATATGATATTTCAGATGTTTCTATTGTATGGCCTGCATATAACTTTTTATCATATACTTAGCATAGATATGAGATTTACTCGGTGTAACGAGTCCTAACGATTGGAAGTAAAGTAGTCATATATTCACACACAGACTGAAAAAATAATATCAACCCTATGTGGCTTAAAAGTTTGGTTGATATATGGGGTGCGTTATAAAATCAGTATGTGTCATTTTGGAACAGGCCATGTATTAATATTTTCCTTAATGTTACTATAGTCATAAGGTTTACAAATTGACACAACATAAATATAGTATCTCTTATTTTGACAGGTAAAATTACTTGAATCCCGTGACATACTGGTTGAAAAAGATCTACTCGGAAATGCCATATCTGCAGCCAACAAATCGCAAAAGGTGGGATACACGCTGTGCTACAAGCTTTTATCCGGCATGTTTTCTATACCAGAGCTGGCAAATTCTAGGGGATAGGGTATTAGTAAATGGAAGGAGGTTGACATCAGACAGTCATTAAAAAGGGAAACAGTGAATACACTGAAAGGTATGACTCGAAATAATTAGTATTCCTTTCAACTAAAACTAAAAGGCTAAAATAAAAATGACTAATAAAAGCTGCCCGTCTCATATGCCTCTTCTAAGTAATAAATGATAAAATCATTCTTGGTTTTTAAAATATCATTTTCTTATAAAACATAATAAAGTAAACATGGAAAATCACTTTGAAATTAATGAATACTTAATTCTAGACCCTGAATATCAAGATATGCTTAACGAAGTTTATTGGTCTGATGATGAGGTTGTGGATGCATATCAAGAAATGCTTTATCTAATATGTCACTTCGATGATGAGGATTTGGTTGTAGTATTGCAGTTGATGATGGAGGAATAAGATGATGATGAGGGATTTTATGAAATGTTCGAGAGCGAAGATTGAGGAGAAAGGAAGTGATCAGGAACATGTGTAATAAATTATCCTAAGGTATAGTGAAATTCTTTCTTTACAATAATTTTAATAATACATTAGATGGTCTGGCTGGTTTCTAGCTCTAAGTGGCAGATTTCGAACTCTTGCTTGATGTTGTCTTCTTCTTCTTCATTGGTTAATATTAATGGGTTGATGTCGGAGTGGTTGATTTGGAAATATAAGTTCGTAAAATCTATGAACTTTATTAGCCAGTTGTGGTCTGAATACATATAATAGTTATATAAGGTACCAGGATTATAGTTGAGTACGCCAGACGCGCGTTTCGTCTTCATAAGACTCATCAGTGACGCTCATATCAAAATATTTATTAAGCCAAACAATGCAAATTGTGTGAGTTTATGTGGTCATCATTAAGAAAGTCAGTCAGTTACAGAGGAAAACTTAGAACACCTTATAGATGGTATTGTTTGTTCTTCTTCAGAAAAAACTGCATGTTTGCAGACTGCAACAAATGTAAAGACAAAAGAACAAGTTATAACAAAGTCCTTCTCAATGATGAGATTACATGGAACGAATGGTCAACAGTTACCGAAAAAGAATGATAAGGACAGGAAAGAAGGTAGAGGAATCAAAGAGCAGAATGCTCTGAGGGATACGATTGCCATAGTTTTCATTGACACATGTATAGCAGTTTTCATTAAACAAATGCAGGAGATTTGGCCAAAATAGAAAAGATCAAAGAGGAAAAAAATAGATCCAAGAATACTGCCGCAAAAAAGCATGAACATGCGTGAGTCTCAAGCATTTTTTGCTGGTAACCCTGGTACAGCTGGATAGTATTATTCTCTAAACTAATTCAACTGCACATGCAAAATGTAACAATCTGAATAGTCACTCAACTTAAAGAATAGCCAATCCCCGTTACAAGTGTATGAGCCATGTACTTATTGTGTTTTATCGAATTATAGTTATCCTGTACCATTGTAAACTCGTACCACTAAAAAAAACTTGTACCAATGCAAACTCGTACCATTGCTCACTCGTACCAACTTATTTAAATGCATTCAAATGATGTTAAATGATGAATATACATGATATACGTTACTTTCACCCAATACCTCTTAAGTCTGTAAAATGTATATAATTTGAAAGTACAATGACCAATTTGTAGCTAATGTTCCTTGTATATTGGATAGAAAATACTGTGGCAGATGTAGATAATTAAAGTATAAACAGTTTCACCCGAAGAAAGTTTTTCATGAATGATTCAGTCTTAGCAGTCAGTCCAAATGATTGCCAAAATTATTTTTACTGTCTATAAATAAATGTAACAATGAAATGTAAGTGATTCCTGTTAAGGGGGTCCGCATTTTCCCCCGCAAAAAAAGCACATGGCTTTCAACAATTGTAAACATAGCATTCAATTTGTGATCATGGATTAAGTTCTACAGTGGCGGATCCAGAACTTTTCCTAAGGGGGAGACTGCTGACTAACCTAAGAGGGGGCCCGCTCCAGTCATGCTTCAATGATTCCCTTTATAATCAACCAAATTTTTTCCACGAAAAAGGGGAAGCCTGGATCCGCCTATGTTCTAGTTTGAAAGATCAGTTAAAACATTAATGCTTTAAAACATTCTTTATTTTTGTCTAAGTTTTCATTTAACTCCTGTGTAAAATTCAAGTAATTCAACTTTATTTCTATTAAGTTTACAAACAGAAACCCATAAAACATCATATTTTTTAATATATTTTTCTGAATGGTACGACTTCCCAGTAGTACAAGTTAACTTTTTTGGTTCCAATGCCGTGGTACGAGTTAACTTGCTTCCATATCTTATCACCGTAATTCTAGGAGGAACCCTAAACTGGACCCCTGTTGTGTTCACTTATCGCTACACTGACCTTCGGTGCGAAGCTATATATAGAACGGCGGACCAGTTTAGGAGGAACCCCATTTCTTACTTTTTAATTATTGAAGTTCTTTTGGGTCAGAGGGCATGACTCCTTTCCGTACACACTCCTCTGTTTACTTTGAGATCGTTCTTAATATAATACGACGTTTATCGGCATTTACGAGTTAATTCTTCCTGACGAATACTTCGAAAAGGGAGACAACTCCAAACGATAATATGGAAGATTCCATTTCTGCTGAAGGGGTGTTATAGGTAATTTTTACGATGAAACATTTATTTTAATTTAAATTATGCATATGATTTAAAATTATGCAACAACAATAGCCCTCCATACGCACACAGACATAAACGAATCTCATGAGTTTCAAATTAATCAATGAAGCGGGGAAACACTCAATCTGATACCCCTTGAAATCAGGAAAACTACACGCATGTGGGGTCTCACTAATTAGCGACAAAAAGCGTCAAGAAGCGACAAGAAGAAAAATAATATAAGTGACAAAAAGCAACAAGAAGCTATTTAGCGACAAGAATACATTTTGTCATCACATACATCAAAATATTTTTTTAGGATTACATTGAAAGATGAAGAAATAAAAAAAATTTCGGGGAAGAGATTGTGTACTTTTTATTATCATATTGATAGATGAAGAAATTAAACATGTGTAAGAGCAAAGGAAATGTAAACGCTATAAAATGAAAATAAAAACAAAAAAGATTTGTCACCTTCCTTTTGAAGGATTTAATAAAACAAAAACATGGCATTTTATTTCCTTCCTAACTGTACAATTATTTTTTCCTGATAGGACCAACATTAGCTGTGGCTTCACTCTAAGGTAATACACAATTAAGAGCAACAAATGAGATTAACTAGGTGCGTGTCCTTTGTTGTATTGCTACAATAACATCCATTAACACCTTCATCAATTACCAGAATATACAATTATTGTACCGAATAGTGAACACCTGTTGAAAACTCAAGATTGTCATCAGTTTCCTTTAATCTTCAATCTATATGCATAAACATGATAAATGAGACAATACACTATAAAAATGATGAAAAATGTTCACATTTTAATTATGTTTTCCTCTTGTTTGATTTCAGTTCTTAATTTGTATTTCACAATTTGTGTATGTATTTTCTGGACAATTATGCACAAATAATGCATTTTGCAAGTTAAGTATATATTGTACAAAAATAGTTTTAAAAACAAATAAGAAGACAAAATATATTATTGTTCTAAAACACAAGTAAAAGTAATACCATAAAACGACAGGGTAAAGGTAATACTTCCTGTGATACCTTATAAAATATCCTGTAAATAAATGTAGCAACTGAATTTCATTTTTTCCCCTATCAAAATTAACTTTCCTGTCGTTGAAATTGTTTTCTTTTGCATATTTTTTTAATATTTATTTCGAATAAGTAATATAAGTAAAAAAAAAATTCTTGTCGCTAAATAGTTTCTTGTTGCTAATATTATTCTTCTTGTCGCTTTTTGTCTCTACAATTCTATTTGTCTCTAATTAGTGAGACCACGCATGGGCATTAATACATAAACAATCCGCGACTTGCGATTTGGAACAAGAACGTTTATTAAATGATATGATGAATGGTTCTGCATTTCTTTATGAGAGTACAGTATCAAATATCAGTTTCATAACGGTAAAATATAGAAATACTCCTCTTCAGTTCTTGTGACAGAAATAGAATTATCGATCGGCTTTCAGAGAACTCTCGCAAGTTATCAAAATTTGGGAATTCCCTCTGACGTGTTTCTTAATTTATAAAAACACTAAATATAAATACTGTTTAATTCTGATTTTCCGTGTTGTTACAAACACGCATATAAGTCAAGGAAAATATCACACATGAAGATTATAAGTAAAACATTACAGGAAAGTTGTTTATGTTCAATTGTTTTGCTTGTTTTAACCTTTTAAAGCAAGACAATCATAAGAATCCGAGATGTTGCTGAATGTTTAGAATAAAACGAATGACGTGAGGGAGTGTATCATAGGGTCAACGGTAAAAGTCTACAGATTGCTTGACAGCAATCGTATCCCAAAAAATGTGACAATACCCCTGAAAAAAGCAAGTCAGGATTGGTTTCAGATTTACTGGAACTATTTGGGCAGCAAATTAAAAGATACTAGAAACATCTCTTTTTAATACGAGCACAGTATGGATATTTTAAAGAAAGGAGAGATACATAAGAAGACAATCAATGCATAGTCCATGTTGATTTCTCAAGAGAACTATGTCTGCAAACTTGGGACAGAAATACAGAGTATGCATTTCGGTGCATCAAAAAGACAAATAACCCTACACACAGGGGTATACTATGCAGGAAAAAATTCAAAGCCAAAAACATTTTGTACTGTTTCTGAAAGTTTGAACCACTAGCCAGCTGCTTTATGGGCGCATCTTCATCCCACATCTTGACAGAAATAAAAAAAAATCCGAATATTAATTCTTTAAGTTGCGTTAGTGATGGTCCAACCACGCAGTATAGACAAAAAGGGAACTTTTATCTTGCAAGCACATTACCATTCAAATTTGGGTTCAATAATATTGAAAGGATTTTTTTTGAGTCGGGTCATGGTAAAGGTATACCTGATGTTATAGGAGGTGCATTGAAACGTAATGCTGACAGACATATCAAATATGGCAATGATGTTACCTCAGCAAAGGCCTTTGTGGATCTGATGGAGAATAGTTCAACACCGTGCTTTTTAATGGAAAAATCATCAATTACTGATATGCAGTGCTTTCCTCAGAAACAACAATTAAAACAGTTATTGGTACTATGAAACTACATCAGCTGCTTGTACAAAGTAATCAAAGCGCTGTAAGCACTGTAGGCAGTTAACAAAAAAACAAGGCAAACAAAATTATGAAAATTGTGGCAATGTTGCTTCAACTTTTTTTAAATATTTAAAAGAACAAACATTAAACATTCATTGCACCTGTCCTAAGTCAGGAATCTGATGTACAGTAGTTGTCGTTTGTTTATGTAATATATACGTGTTTCTCGTTTTGTTTATATAGATTAGACCGTTGGTTTTCCCGTTTGAATGGTTTTACACTTGTCTAGTAATTTTGGGGCCCTTTAAAGCTTGTTGTTCGGTGTGAGCCAAGGCTCCGTGTTGAAGGCCGTACTTTAACCTATAATGCTTTACTTTTTAAATTGTTATTTGGATGGAGAGTTGTCTCATTTGCACTCACACCACATCTTCCTATTTCTATATATAATTGTACATATACGTTCATTAATTGAATTAATCATTAGGGCAAATAATTCCTACTTTATCAAGGTTTTCAATAGCAACGCACGTGACCACGAATGGTCATGAGTCAGCAGTGGTACACATTTGCAATGATTGCAGTTCTTCTAGTTGATCGTAATTGTTCGTATTAGTTGAAAAAATGAAATTGAAATATAAACCTACTGGCATGACTTTATTGTAACTTGGTGACTTAAGTTGCTGTTATTTTATAGATATGGAAGCTCAACGTTGTGATAGTCAATATATGAAACTTTGGCGAAAATTTCATAAACGGACATCATCAGTTCTAATATGTCCAGCCTGTTGCCCACTTCAGCAAGACGAGAATGGAATTGAGGGGTCATCTGTGCCATAATCACCATTGGACCACGTTCACCGCAAATAGAACTGCTGATGGTACAACCAGAAGAACCCTTATGAATTCCAGATATATGTCACCTGGACTAAATATACCACCAATTAAGGAAGAACTGTATACCACAGAAGAAACAGTTGGCATAGTAGAAGTGGGAGATAAACTTGAGCTTATTGTCAAGGATCAACATATAAGATGAACAGTAATTGTAACATTTGATTAATTTGATATACCTTATATTTATGATTAATATTATTAATTTGTTTAATTCATTTCGTGATTGTTTAATATATGTTTTGGTATAAACCAATTCATATATTTATACATATATTTATTGGTTTAAATGGGGTGAATGTAGCGGAAACGGATATTTATTTAAAGTTTAAAACTATTTTGACGTATTTGCCGGTGTCATATGGTATTTTGAACCCCCTAAAAATTGAACCCGGGGTCAAAATACCATGCGGTAAAATGACCCCCGGGGTCATTTTTCACATATGGTATTTTGAACCCCCCTGCGGTATATTGAACCCCCCTGTTTTTGAGAAATAGTATTGCAGATAATCTAAATTACAATTTATTGGCTATTATTTTTTTTTAATTTGAGGTTAAGAGTAGGGGGGGTTCAATATACCGCAGGGGGGTCAAAATACCATGGCTATATAAAATTTTGCAAAATATCTTTTCCAGTATGCTAAATACATACAAACTACTTATTGGAGTATTATAACTATGTTAAGGAGTTAGAATAGATTGGATTTTTGAAATTCAAGGTCTATAGTAGGGGGTTCAATATACCGCAGGGTTGTTGGAGTATTATAACTATGTTAAGGAGTTTGAATAGCAAGAATTTTTGAAATTTAAGGTCTATGGTAGGGGGTTCAATATACTGCAGGGGGGGGTCAAAATACCATAGCTAAGTTAAATTTTCAAAATATCTTTTCCAGTATGTTAAATACATACAAACTACTTGTTGGGAGTATTATAACTATGTTAAGGAGTTTGAATAGCTAGAATTTTTGAAATTTAAGGTCTATAGTAGGGGTTCAATATACCGCAGGGGGGGTCAAAATAATATGGATTTTTTTTTTTTCAAAATATTTTTTCCAGGATGTTAAATGCATACAAACTACTTATTGAAGTATTATTACTATGTTAAGGAGTTAGAATAGCTAGAATTTTTGAAATTTAAGGTCTATAGTAGGGGTTCAATATACCGCAGGGGGTCAAAATACCATGGAAATTATTTTTTTTCAAAATATTTTTTCCAGGATGTTAAATGCATATAAACTACTTATTGAAGTATTATAACTATGTTAAGGAGTTAGAATAGCTAGAATTTTTGAAATTTAAGGTCTATGGTAGGGGGTTCAATATACCGCAGGGGGTCAAAATACCATTTACTTTATTATTACCTTTTTGGCTTTGCCACACCTCGGGAAAAAAACACTTGTTTACTTAATATGTAGGATATAATATAAAGATCGAAATAAGATTATCACGACCATTAAATAAGGGTTAAGAGTAGAATTTCGCAAATATAACTTGGGGAAATTATTTAAGGGAATCATTTATTGTGAATATTGTATGATGTCTTATGTAAATATTCTTGCACACATGTATATGTGTTGACACACATGTATATGTGTTAGTCTCAATTAAAGTATGAAAACTGTATCGTCTGGCTGCTTTCAGAAACATAGACTCAGATCCTTGAACCCGGCAGTTGTTGTTATTATGTGGTCTTAGTATCTTTCAGTTTAATAACTTGGTTTGAATTTCGAATCTTAACTACTCTATTGATATACAGTGAAACCTGGGTAAACCGAACCCTGATAAAACTGAATTTCAGTTTAAACCGAACAATTTTCACAGTCCCACAAAATTTCCCTATCAATTAACGTTAATCTAACCTGAAAAATCCGAACCCTGTCAACACCGAATTCTGGACGCTTTTTGAAGGCTCGTTAGTAAATTATTACCTAAAAATTACCTGTCAAAATCGATCAATACCAATCAAAACAATAAAATATTATTAATTATTTGCATGATTTAATTAAACAAACACGGGATGGCAGAATATCCCCGAAGGTATTTGAGGTTTTAATGAACTTGTAAGTTGTTATTACAAACTAATTAGCATGTCTGTGTCCATGTATAGTGATTATTTGTACAGAAACGTTAAACTGGTCAGCTACCCCCATCGCCGATAATGACGAGAAAAGAACTTTCCCTCAGATCAATTAAATACACCTTACTCAAATGATTACGACCACAAAATCGAAACTACCATTCTGTAGCTAAACTGTTTAATTAAATAATAGTTTTAAAGCCCTTCACCGGATTAAGAAGTGGTGCAACATAACAAGGTCAATGGATTTCGATTGCTGGATTCCCTTTATAGGCCCTATATATTTGATTCGAATGCCCCCGAAGACTTCCGTTAGCTATTTGGCAACGATAAAGTCCGAAAATAAACTGGACTCCTGCTGTTGTTTCACTGTGACCAGTTTAGTCCGAGAACTCATGTGTACAATGATGTTCCCGATTCAACTACGGAAACGTCATTTGACATTGACTGTGAATCTGAATTGGTCAGTGAATTAACGGATGAGAAAATAATTATAAAAAGCTAAATCGCTCCACGTCGGAAATCTCCCAACGACGAGCGTGATTGACGGAGTGGCGTTTGATTTATAAACAAAAATGTAGCAAAGCGTCTATCTTCATCTTTTATTTTTACATTTACATCTAAATCAACACAAAAATAAACTTTCGTCTGTTGTGTCACCTATTATCCCTTGTCAGTATATGCCAAAATTATTTGGTGTCGACTTCCGTTATCCTCTACAATCCGAACACCTGTGAAAACCGAACAAAACGCAAAGTCCCGTGGGTGTTCGGTTTGGACAGGTTTCACTGTATTGTCTTATATCAAATATATGGGCATTACTGAGGCATCGTCGTTGAAGGAATCAGTCGACATTAACATACCAGACGTAAAACTCTAGTTCAAATATAGAAACGCAGATAAAAACCAACAAACATGATTGCCTCCTGTTACATAGATATGCAGTTTCTTGAGCTTCGTACCTTTGTGATATTCTTTCACAAGTATTTAAAAATCAAAGAGCTGAATAGCTCTGAGGGGAAAGACGGCCCTTGTTTTTTGGAGAGGGGGGGGTATCGTTTGATAGTTTTCATATAAAGAATGAAAAAAAAAGAACAGCTAGAAACATGTAGAAAGGTTGACAATATTGAAATCAATTGTTGTTTAATGTAATTTCGTTTCTTTAGTTTAGGATTCAATTTAGACCAATGGAAGAGATCTGCATCTTCTAAATCTAAACATTCAATTAAAGTTGATAGTTAATTATCTAAAATTCAACTAGTTGAATTCAGTCATTTAACAACAACTACAATATTTTTTGAAATCTTAATAGTGTACGACTGAACTGCAGGCTAGGGCCATTTTCCATTTCTTGTGACAGTACTCTTTAAGATTTTTTTCTTAAGAAAGTTAAGACTGAAAAATCTATTCAGTTTTAAATTTCCATTGATAAAGTTCCCAGTTAAAACTCTCATCACATGGGTACAGGTACTAATGAAAAAAACAATATGATTAATGTAAACTGTGTGAAGCTTGTTTCCAAATCCTACATTTTAAAATAGTTGTAAAATTTCATGAATAAATAGGTTTTTAAACAACAAAATGCAACATTTGAAATTTAATTTTTTCTTGTTACCATTACAATGATTATGTTGGTACACACAATTAAGTTTTAATGGAAGACTATATATAGCTACTTATCATATACTAAAAGTTACATTTTAAGTGTTTATTTTAGTGGATAATTACTCATAAATTGAGGTGCTCCTGATTTGGAGGAAGATTCTCAAAACAAAGTTTTGCAGAAAAAAATAAAAAAAATTGTTTTTCTCCTCAATCTCATGTTGCCCTCGGACTTTGTTTACTTTGAAAGTTGATGACCTACAAATTAAGGTATTGCATATTGATGTTTGAATTATCTACAGCAAACATAATTATGTTTAAATTAAACAAATACGATTTTTTAATCAGTGCACAATCTTTGAGAATGTCTGTCATGTCTGAGACATGTGACAGAGTTGTCAAGTCACAACTGGAGATTTAGAAATTTCAGCTGCAGTTTGTGTCTCATAACTAGAGATTTTTTTATCAACGTACGCAATGGTTTTTTGGTGTTTAAACTGCATATTTTCCTTTTTTGTTAATGATTCTATAACTCCATAGCCATTTTTACTTGATAGAAATAGAAGATAAAGGTTTTTCAAATATTTATTTATTATATATATAAAGTTCAAGATAGAGTGATTAGCCATCATATATAGTCGGTAAAAAGTATCTCTGCTTAAGCTACATTGTCAATTTTGGTACCACTAACTGAACAGTGGTGTTGACTTGATAGAGTTGTGAGTTTGCTGTATCCATGTGTTTGGTCAAGTCATTAGGGTCACCATAGTCAGCTTTGCAACAAGTGTAGTAGGCATACACATCATATTTGAGATCATTAAGACATTTGTCTTGAGGTTAAGTAATATAACTGTTCAATGTTTTAACAGCATCACAAAAAAGTCGTTGTTTATACAACTTTAATTAATCCATTGTCAGTATTTCACTTTTAATCATCCAGGCATGTGTCCTAAACTTGCTAGTTGATCACCAGGTATTTGCCAATACTCTTTTATTGCTGTTTATACAGTCTAATCCTTAACACTTTCATAGATAACTCGAGGCTATTTACCTTTTGACATCAAAACAGTTAAAGGAAACTTCCGTTTTTCTCGGACTTTTCCGATATCAATTTTGAGTTTCTCGGACTTTTTCAAAGTATCAATTTTGTAAACAAAAATTTCTACTGAAAATTTTTCGAGGTTGACATTCTCAAAAAGCGGAAGATTTCAAATTTTAACGGGAGGGACGGAAGAGGGTCTTAAAAGCGGGAGATTTTGACTCCCGCCGGAAGAATCACATGTAATCATTCAATGATTTAAATAACCAGTGAAGGATATCCCTGCTTCCACGTAGTGTGGCATTCCAACAATGACGTCACTATAAAATATAATGTAGGTTGAATATATTTAGAATATCTCGTCATACTAATTTTTCCGGATTGTAAAAGAAACGTTAATAGTGTAAAGGAGAGCTCAATATACGATAATTTCGAGAGAAACAGAAGGGAAATGTGTAAAAAAGTGTTTAGAGTCAATCTATTCATTTGTGTCTCCCTTTCTCATCAATCTCAGTAAGATTTGTTGGGGGGTTTTCCACACTATAAAAACAAAATGAATGATGTGAGGGAATGTCACTCTGGTCAATCCCATTGATGCTTGAAGCCGTCTTCCCCAAAAAATGTTTTTGTCGTTGTTTGTAAGAAAGTAGGACAGAAAGTCGCAGGACAGAAGTCACAATTCACTTTTCTGATTAAGTTCAAAAATATTTTTCTATTTTTCATGATCTATTTTACATAAACCACCTTTGAAAATTAAATGTATTACAAAAATATCAAAGATAATTAAATAATTGTTAAAAAACAAAATGTCAAAGTGGCTTGGCACTGGAATGGCTTCATGATGCCAAGAAATCTGTCTTTTGCACGATAAAAATTAATTAAATATTATTTCTTTTAAGTATAATGACAATGAAAGAATTACTATTAATATTCAGCTGATTTTCACTACAACAGTAAATAATAGTGTTTCGTTCTAGTGAGCAAACCATCTGCAACATGAAGGTACATTCCGTTGTACACAGAGTGAGAAACTTGTTGACGTCACACAGGTGACACAAAATAATTTTGTCATTGTATGTTCTTAGTTGTTAATCTATTGTATTTACTAACAATTGTAAACTACGTATTTAGTTAATATACCCTTTACGGAATGAAAACATCACGGAGTTGTACACTCGATTTAATATTGTATCCATTTTAAGTCAGGAATATGGCCATCGTTATATTATTGATCGTTTCTGTGTGTTATATTTTAACGTTGCGTCGTGTGTTTTCTCTTACTATTTAGTGTAAATACACATTGCGATAAGACGTGTCACGGTACTTGTCTATCCCAAATTCATGTAGTTGGTTTTGATGTTATATTGTTATTATCGTGGGATTTTGTCTGATGCTCGGACCGTTTCAATTTAGTGTCGTGTCGTTGTTCTCTTATATTTTATGCGATTCCCTTGGTTTTAATTTGTTGCCCCGATTTTGTTTCAAGTCCATGGATTTAAGAGTTTTGAACAGCGGTATACTGTTGCCTTCATATAAACTATTATTAGGATTTCTCTGTAGTAATGTGAAGAACAGGAAAATACAAATAATTTTGTCGTTGTTAGTTCATTGTGTGCAACAAGAGCTACATAATGTGGTCCGAGACCACAATAGTCGTCTCTGATGTGGTATCAGTGAGGACAGTGTGTTACTTGTCATTTTTTATATACTCCTTGAAAATGTATTTCTTCATGTTTGAATTGACACCGTAAAAAAAGGATAGTATATAAATGAATTTTAAAGTAAAGTAGTGATTTGGTCCACTCTTAGATGTAATACCCATATATGAAGCTCAACACTGACTTAAAAGGTTCTATGTGCGTTGTAATGCTTTCACAAATATCTGATAATGACATGAAGCAGTGCAGATTGACAATCAGGACAATAGAAAACTGACAATTAAAACCTACTTAACCAAAAAATCAGAAAGAAACAAAATCAAAATATATATTTTATATTGACTTGATTATAAAAAATAATAATCGTTTAGTTAAAACAATGTTTCAAATTATTCTCGAAAAGATACTTATAAATGTGATTATTTTTCTTTCTTTTTTTTCTTCTTCTGTTTTCGTAATATTTAAATTTTCAGATTTTATATAAAATTGATTTTATCATAAAAATGTATGCTTACTATGTACACAAGTTTATTGAAAATATAATTGTTAGATAACATTGAACAAGTTAATATGTATGCTTCAAAAAAAATATTTTCCATGCCTTGTATGTTTCACTAATTTCTTAAAACTTCTTATAAATACACATTTCATAAACATTATGACCCCCAGGGGGACTGGGGTATGGAAATATGGTCACTTGGTCTTCTCCCGAACGGCAGTAATTCGCTTGCCGAAGTGTGGCGTCCGTTTGGCTGTGCGGGATGTGTCAAGTCCGCAGTCACGTCCGGTCAGAAGGGGGACGTTAAATCCTATGCCTCGTGTTAAGAGAGTGTCACGCTCTTTGCACGTTAAAAACCCTTGCAACAACTCTTTCGAGGGGTCCGTAGGTGGCATGTTGCAAGGCGAAATTTCTGTCCCTATCCAAGATACCCTAATTTTCCAGTGGCAGTCCAAATTTCCCCGAACATCATCCCAGATGGCCTCGATCGTATCAACCCACCTATTGTATTTATTGTGAACTTGTTCTCGTCCTGAATATGCATGAAACATTTGCCACTGGACGTTTAATATAAGCAACCAACAATCAATCAATCATAAACATTATGAATTAAATTATTAGAATTTTTGTAATTATCCATAAAATATATATTTATAAAATACATCTATGATTTAGTAACTAACATAATTAGTTAATACTTCAGCTTTATCATGTACATCTTTTGAATATTCATTATATTAAATTTACTGTTTGCAAAAGTATAAATTACTCTAAATTATAGGGATTTTCTGGTAACTTAACAGAAAACCCTTGCCGTTTTTGGCACAACCTTTTTGATCTTTTGGTCCTCGATGCTGTTCAACTTTGTACTCGTTTCGGCTTTCAAACTTTTGTATCTGTGCGTCACACATAGGTCTTGTGTGGACAAAATACACTTCTGGCGTATTAAAATTTTGAACTTGTTGCCTTTTGTTGGCTGTTGTTCGTGTGATTCTTTGTCAATTGTGTTCTCCAATTTATTTATATTGTAGTCCTGTGTTGTCATTTTGATGTTATATTTCACATGGCCATAAAAGTGCGAGGTTTGGCATGCCACAAAACCAGGTTCAACCCACCATTTTTTCCTTTAAAAATGCCCTGTACCAAGTCAGGAATATGGTCATTGTTATATTATAGTTCGTTTCTGTGTGTATTACATTATAACGTTGTGTCGTTTGTTTTCTCTTATTTTTGAGTGTAAATTCACATTGCGATAAGACGTGTCACGGTACTTGTCTATCCCAAATTCATGTATTTGGTTTTGATGTTATATATATATGTTATATTTGTTATTCTCGTGGGATTTTGTCTATATGTGTTACATTTTAGTGTTATGTCGTTGTTCTCCTCTTATATTTAATGCGTTTCCCTCGGTTTTAGTTTGTTATCCCGATTTTGTTTTTTGTCCATGGATTTATGAGTTTTGAACAGCGGTATACTACTGTTGCCTTTATTTATTCTGTTAAATATAGAAATGATTTGAAAAAGACAATTTCTCTTCTAAAACTGTAGAAAAACTGATGAAACAAGGAAAAAATTCGACGCAATTCGACACCTTAATGAAGCATATCAAAGAAAAGGTGTATTTTAGAAGTTTAACAACGTGCTATTCCCATTTTCAGGAATGAACAAGAACACCGTTTTTATAAAATAAAAAGATTACAAGCCTAAAAATACATTTTTGAACTAATTTTCAATATTTCACTTGTAAAATGTGCAATTTTTGATCGATTTCATCCATATTTTGACCATTTTGTTTGTCTGAACAGTGCGCTAAAAAAAGACAGAATTTAACAACAGAAGGGACATAACTCGAGAAGATTATATTCATCTAGAGCGACACAAGCTCTGTGTGCTGGGGTAAGGTACCGAAGCACGCTTAGCATCACCCTCCAATATAAGACTATAACCGGGCTGGTGATGGGATGAAAGGAGTAGACACTGCTTCTGCCAATTCATCTCCATACAAACTGTCCTCAGGGGTGGCATGTCCACGCCTTGAATCTTGCAACCTCAGGGGATGGCTGCTCTCTGCTGCAGCCAGGAGACAAACTCAGTGTACGTTATGTCTTCTTGGCCAGTGAGCCACCTGGCCAACAGTATCACCATATGGCCCCTGAACTGATGGAAGCCCTGGTTGAGCATCACCTCTCTACCAAAACTTGACCCGAACAATAGGGACACATGATCCCCCAATGCATGCTCCTGCAAGTGCCTCGTCATTGCAATCAGAGTCTGGCATTTAGAAGAACATTCTTCTGTTTGAAGCTCCACTCTTTTCATCCACGAAGATAACATTTAAAAATGTGTCCTTCATGGACAGCACTTTCATGGCATAATGCAGTCTCTTTTCTTTGTTTACATGCGATATCAGCTGACACTATTTTACTCTTTTAGCTGTCCATCCCAATTTTCTGTCGATTCATCATCCATCAGTCTCAATGAGTTTTTATGGAATGGTACTGTATTAAATAAATATTGAAATTGGTGATGTTGGAAAATCTCAAAATTTATATGCATCCTAGATTAGAGAGGGATTGCAACTTTTATTTTCAACTAAGTGGAATAATTCAATGCTGATATTAAAACACTCTATAAAGATTTTGAATGAAACCAAGTTAATAACAGAAGTTTCTACAACAAACATAAATGACCACAGTCTAGGTTTAATTTTGCAGTTTCCATAACCTCAGATTTAATGGTATGCTCAACAATACTTCTCACTGTAGGCTGGTTTACTGGTTTATTCTTATATGTGCTGTCAGTACTCATTAACTGTATTGGCTCATCCTCTGTGTTCTGGTCATTATTATACAATAAAAAGAGTGATTAAGATATTACATTAAGATTATAAAATCTACATTTTTAAAATCAAACAAACTATGGTACATATCAAGTTACAATATAATATCCCGATCCTGTGTTAAAAAAATCTTTGTTGTATTGTTCAAATATGTATTTATTATTTTTTTTTAAATTTCTGGTAAATAATATATTAAGTAAAATTAATAAAATATGCCAATTACCCTTCACAGGCTCTGTGTGCTGGGCTAAGGTACCGAAGCACGCTTAGCATCACCCTCCAATATAAGACTACTACCGGGCTGGTGATGGGATGAAGGGAGTAGACACTGTGCTTCTGCCAATTCATCTCCATACAAACTGTCCTCAGGGGTGGCATGTCCACGCCTTGAATCTTGCAACCTCAGGGGATGGCTGCTCTCTGCTGCAGCCAGGAGACAAACTCAGTGTACGTTATGTCTTCTTGGCCAGTGAGCCACCTGGCCAACAGCATCACCATATGGCCCCTGAACTGATGGAAGCCCTGGTTGAGCATCACCTCTCTACCAAAACTTGACCCGAACAATAGGGACACATGATCCCCCAATGCATGCTCCTGCAAGTGCCTCGTCATTGCAATCAGAGTCTGGCATTTAGAAGAACATTCTTCTGTTTGAAGCTCCACTCTTTTCATCCACGAAGATAACATTTAAAAATGTGTCCTTCATGGACAGCACTTTCATGGCATAATGCAGTCTCTTTTCTTTGTTTACATGCGATATCAGCTGACACTATTTTACTCTTTTAGCTGTCCATCCCAATTTTCTGTCGATTCATCATCCATCAGTCTCAATGAGTTTTTATGGAATGGTACTGTATTAAATGAATATTGAAATTGGTGATGTTGGAAAATCTCAAAGTTTATATGCATCCTAGATTAGAGAGGGATTGCAACTTTTATTTTCAACTAAGTGGAATAATTCAATGCTGATATTAAAACACTCTATAAAGATTTTGAATGAGACCAAGATAATAACAGAAGTTTCTACAACAAACATAAATGACCACAGTCTAGGTTTAATTTTGCAGTTTCCATAACCTCAGATTTAATGGTATGCTCAACAATACTTCTCACTGTAGGCTGGTTTACTGGTTTATTCTTATATGTGCTGTCAGTACTCATTAACTGTATTGGCTCATCCTCTGTGTTCTGGTCATTATTATACAATAAAAAGAGTGATTAAGAAATTACATTAAGATTATAAAATCTACATTTTTAAAATCAAACAAACTATGGTACATATCAAGTTACAATATAATATCCCGATCCTGTGTTAAAAAATCTTTGTTGTATTGTTCAAATATGTATTTATTAATTTTTTTTTAAATTTCTGGTAAATAATATATTAAGTAAAATTAATAAAATATGCCAATTACCCTTCACAGGCTCTGTGTGCTGGGCTAAGGTACCGAAGCACGCTTAGCATCACCCTCCAATATAAGACTACTACCGGGCTGGTGATGGGATGAAGGGAGTAGACACTGTGCTTCTGCCAATTCATCTCCATACAAACTGTCCTCAGGGGTGGCATGTCCACGCCTTGAATCTTGCAACCTCAGGGGATGGCTGCTCTCTGCTGCAGCCAGGAGACAAACTCAGTGTACGTTATGTCTTCTTGGCCAGTGAGCCACCTGGCCAACAGCATCACCATATGGCCCCTGAACTGATGGAAGCCCTGGTTGAGCATCACCTCTCTACCAAAACTTGACCCGAACAATAGGGACACATGATCCCCAAATGCATGCTCCTGCAAGTGCCTCGTCATTGCAATCAGCGTCTGGCATTTAGAAGAACATTCTTCTGTTTGAAGCTCCACTCTTTTCATCCACGAAGATAACATTTAAAAATGTGTCCTTCATGGACAGCACTTTCATGGCATAATGCAGTCTCTTTTCTTTGTTTACATGCGATATCAGCTGACACTATTTTACTCTTTTAGCTGTCCATCCAAATTTTCTGTCGATTCATCATCCATCAGTCTCAATGAGTTTTTATGGAATGGTACTGTATTAAATAAATATTGAAATTGGTGATGTTGGAAAATCTCAAAGTTTATATGCATCCTAGATTAGAGAGGGATTGCAACTTTTATTTTCAACTAAGTGGAATAATTCAATGCTGATATTAAAACACTCTATAAAGATTTTGAATGAGACCAAGATAATAACAGAAGTTTCTACAACAAACATAAATGACCACAGTCTAGGTTTAATTTTGCAGTTTCCATAACCTCAGATTTAATGGTATGCTCAACAATACTTCTCACTGTAGGCTGGGTTTACTGGTTTATTCTTATATGTGCTGTCAGTACTCATTAACTGTATTGGCTCATCCTCTGTGTTCTGGTCATTATTATACAATAAAAAGAGTGATTAAGATATTACATTAAGATTATAAAATCTACATTTTTAAAATCAAACAAACTATGGTACATATCAAGTTACAATATAATATCCCGATCCTGTGTTAAAAAAATCTTTGTTGTATTGTTCAAATATGTATTTATTATTTTTTTTTTAAATTTCTGGTAAATAATATATTAAGTAAAATTAATAAAATATGCCAATTACCCTTCACAGGCTCTGTGTGCTGGGCTAAGGTACCGAAGCACGCTTAGCATCACCCTCCAATATAAGACTACTACCGGGCTGGTGATGGGATGAAGGGAGTAGACACTGTGCTTCTGCCAATTCATCTCCATACAAACTGTCCTCAGGGGTGGCATGTCCACGCCTTGAATCTTGCAACCTCAGGGGATGGCTGCTCTCTGCTGCAGCCAGGAGACAAACTCAGTGTACGTTATGTCTTCTTGGCCAGTGAGCCACCTGGCCAACAGCATCACCATATGGCCCCTGAACTGATGGAAGCCCTGGTTGAGCATCACCTCTCTACCAAAACTTGACCCGAACAATAGGGACACATGATCCCCCAATGCATGCTCCTGCAAGTGCCTCGTCATTGCAATCAGAGTCTGGCATTTAGAAGAACATTCTTCTGTTTGAAGCTCCACTCTTTTCATCCACGAAGATAACATTTAAAAATGTGTCCTTCATGGACAGCACTTTCATGGCATAATGCAGTCTCTTTTCTTTGTTTACATGCGATATCAGCTGACACTATTTTACTCTTTTAGCTGTCCATCCCAATTTTCTGTCGATTCATCATCCATCAGTCTCAATGAGTTTTTATGGAATGGTACTGTATTAAATAAATATTGAAATTGGTGATGTTGGAAAATCTCAAAGTTTATATGCATCCTAGATTAGAGAGGGATTGCAACTTTTATTTTCAACTAAGTGGAATAATTCAATGCTGATATTAAAACACTCTATAAAGATTTTGAATGAGACCAAGATAATAACAGAAGTTTCTACAACAAACATAAATGACCACAGTCTAGGTTTAATTTTGCAGTTTCCATAACCTCAGATTTAATGGTATGCTCAACAATACTTCTCACTGTAGGCTGGGTTTACTGGTTTATTCTTATATGTGCTGTCAGTACTCATTAACTGTATTGGCTCATCCTCTGTGTTCTGGTCATTATTATACAATAAAAAGAGTGATTAAGATATTACATTAAGATTATAAAATCTACATTTTTAAAATCAAACAAACTATGGTACATATCAAGTTACAATATAATATCCCGATCCTGTGTTAAAAAAATCTTTGTTGTATTGTTCAAATATGTATTTATTAATTTTTTTTAAATTTCTGGTAAATAATATATTAAGTAAAATTAATAAAATATGCCAATTACCCTTCACAGGCTCTGTGTGCTGGGCTAAGGTACCGAAGCACGCTTAGCATCACCCTCCAATATAAGACTACTACCGGGCTGGTGATGGGATGAAGGGAGTAGACACTGTGCTTCTGCCAATTCATCTCCATACAAACTGTCCTCAGGGGTGGCATGTCCACGCCTTGAATCTTGCAACCTCAGGGGATGGCTGCTCTCTGCTGCAGCCAGGAGACAAACTCAGTGTACGTTATGTCTTCTTGGCCAGTGAGCCACCTGGCCAACAGCATCACCATATGGCCCCTGAACTGATGGAAGCCCTGGTTGAGCATCACCTCTCTACCAAAACTTGACCCGAACAATAGGGACACATGATCCCCCAATGCATGCTCCTGCAAGTGCCTCGTCATTGCAATCAGAGTCTGGCATTTAGAAGAACATTCTTCTGTTTGAAGCTCCACTCTTTTCATCCACGAAGATAACATTTAAAAATGTGTCCTTCATGGACAGCACTTTCATGGCATAATGCAGTCTCTTTTCTTTGTTTACATGCGATATCAGCTGACACTATTTTACTCTTTTAGCTGTCCATCCCAATTTCTGTCGATTCATCATCCATCAGTCTCAATGAGTTTTTATGGAATGGTACTGTATTAAATAAATATTGAAATTGGTGATGTTGGAAAATCTCAAAGTTTACATGCATCCTAGATTGGAGAGGGATTGCAACTTTTATTTTCAACTAAGTGGAATAATTCAATGCTGATATTAAAACACTCTATAAAGATTTTGAATGAAACCAAGATAATAACAGAAATTTCTACAACAAACATAAATTTCCAGTCTAGGGTTTAACTTTGCAGTTTCCATAACCTCAGATTTAATGGTATGCTCAACAATACGTCTCACTGTAGGCTGGTTTACTGGTTTATTCTTATATGTGCTGTCAGTACTCATTAACTGTATTGCCTCATCCTCTGTTTTCTGGTCATTATTATACAATAAAAAGAGTGAATAAGATATTACATTAAGATTATAAAATCTACATTTTTAAAATCAAACAAACTATGGTACATATCAAGTTACAATATAATATCCCGATCCTGTGATAAAAAAATCTTTGTTGTATTGTTCAAATATGTATTTATTAATTTTTTTTAAATTTCTGGTAAATAATATATTAAGTAAAATTAATAAAATATGCCAATTACCCTTCCACAGAATCTAGTCACCTTTTCGGTATATATGAATATTTATTTTGTACGAGAATTATTTTTATTTAAGATTAGATTCTTAACACGTCCTGTATACTTATTCAGTGTTTGTTTGTGTATGTGTTACATATTTGTTTTTCGTTCATTTTTTGTACATAAATAAGCTGTTAGTTTTCCGAAGTAGTTTCACATTGTTATTTCGGGGCATTTTATAGCTGACTATGCGGTATGGGCTTTGTTCATTGTTGACGACCGTACGGTGACCTATAGTTGGTATAATTTCTGTGCTTTATTATTGATGTGTATCAGAAAGTTAATTCAATTCATTACAATATTTTGGATATGCTAGAAATCAAATAATCAATTATTCAAACAAATCAAAGTCTACAAATCTACATCCTCAAAATAATAATAAATGAAATATAACTATTACTTACACATTAACTTCATCTAGATTTATCCTGATTGGCAAAATGTCCAGTTTGTTTTTTTGTCTTTCAGCAAGGGTCTTGCCATGACGCCTGCTGGAATTAAAAGTGTCTTTTCCCACCTCCGGCATGGCTTGTTCATTTCTACTGGCACACGGGGGATAATCTGTGAGAACCTCACCGTTTATAAACCTCTAACGGAGCTTCCCATAACCAAAACATCTGTATATATTTCCTTATAATATATAGAGTGTCAACAGGTTCATAAACCTGCTCTTTTTCCAACTTATTAGCAAATTTCTTAAATTTCAACATTATCCTTAATTTGGAAGCATTTAGCGCACTTATCGTGCAAGTACATTTGTCCTTGTCAGAATATGTCTATAGTACCCCTGGTTTTTCTTTTCTGTGTATAATACTGCCACTTCATTTTGTAGTGGTTTCCATTGCCTTGTCGCTGGCAAGGAAGGCAGGACTTTTTCTTTCTAATTGACTCAGCTGATGAAGTTAGCGAATCTTTGATATCGGACAAAAACTTGTGTAGGTCTGATTTTTCAGACAAAACTGTGTCGTTATTAGAAATACTTTATATTGATGGTGTAGGTTCAGAAAGATCAGACTGATCAATAATGTCTTTGTAAGTTTTGTTACCTTTTAAAATTAATTCTGGAAATGTGTCTTTAGAAACACTTTCATTGGAAGAGCTGACTTCTTTTCCCCCATCAATATCCTGCCTTAACTGTCGGAGCATTTCGTCATGGCTTTTCACATCATTTAAAATGGAAGTTATGGAGTCGACTAAGAAGGTTGTCAACTGAGGACCTAAGACTGTATCTTAGGATTTAAAATCGTTGGCACTGGTACATTTAGTCTCATCTTCTAAAGGCTCTTCTTGTGCGACATTGTTTTTTTTTCTTTTTGTGTGGCGTAATTTTTCTCCTCTTGCTCAACATTATATTCCTCTGGTATTCCATCAGTTTTCTTCTCTTCTCTTGCAGTTTATATCCCCACTTTTGCAATGACATTTCTTTTTCAGTCTGATCTAGTGGTTTCGACTACTATGGGTGATGTTGCATGAGTAGCATTATTTCCGGTTTCTTCAGATTGGGCATCACCTTTTGTCTTTGAAAGGTGAAGGCGTCTTTCTGGTGTAATCCTTTAATTCAGCGTAAGTTGCAGCTGTTTGTACTGTTCGTGTCTGAGTAGATACAGACGCCATGTCTTTATTTAAACTAAATGTTCTCATAAATGTGACGATTGAAGAATGGTTTAAACTGTTATCTTCTAAAATGATAACCGGTTGAGTCTGTGTTAAAATGTGGATTTATTTCTGGCAAATGCCTCTATTTGCTGACGTACAATTTCTCTCTCATCGTCTTTCAATTGCCTGTACTGAATCTGATGCAGCATTTCACAAAGTGTAGATTGTTTGCAGCACTGGATGACAACAAATGTAGAGATGAATATAAATAAATTAAAACAGTAGTATACCGATGTTAAAAACTCATAAATCGGTAGAAAAAAACATATCCGGGTCACAACCCAAAACCGAGGGAAACGCATTTACTATTAGGGAATGACGACACAACATTAAAATGTAAAACACACAGAAACGAGTTTGAATTGTTTTACATCGTCTTATCGGGTCCTTTTAAGGCTGACTATATACGGTATGGGCTTTGCTCATTGTTGAAGGCCGTAAGGTGACCTATAATTGTAAATGTTTGTGTCATTTTGGTCTTTTGTGGATAGTTGTCTCATTGGCAATAATACCATATCTTTTTTTTTTATAAGCGTGCCCGGCAATTTAGAAATGATCCATGTAAACTTGTTGCTCCTTTAAATAAACTTATTCTAAAAGGTTATCTATTCAGCACTGTAATAAGATCATTGAATAATGTTTATATTGGTATAAATATTGATTTTGATATTAGTAGATTAAAAGCTAACTAAATATTATTCGTATCTTATATACATATACATTTTCATGGATCTACAATCTGGCGATACCTGTAACCTGGCATTGCACAAGGTCATGTTTTTCTCTGGCTGTTTATGACGTTTTTACTCTAAATCCATTGTTGGATGTGTACGGATTGATATTTAGTCATAGAGGCATGATTTTTTTATCAGTTGTTAGTGGCTTTGAACTAGCTGTCGGATAATTCGAGTACAGTACTCTCAGATCTGGCCATTGTGTCTTTTTGTGTCGTGATGTATAAGTACCCGGCCACGTCCACTTTTATTTTTTGTCTATCTGATGAGTTGGGTAAACTTTTTTAATTAATTTTCCATAGGCGACAATGGTAACGTTTTCCTCCATTGCTCAGTCCATATCGTTTACTGGAACATGTATGATGGCTCATATCGAAGCTGATACATTTATACATGTCTGGTTAAATTTTCGGGGTGGCAAGTGAGATTACTTTTTTCGCAAATTGCTGGACCCCGGAAGATGGTGAAAAATGTCACTCTCCACATGAAATAATCCCAAAATTTTGATCATAAAACTCAATAAAAAAATTGTCCTTCCTAATAATTTATTTCAGGTCAAATCTACATATTTCTTTTCTCATCACATCAGCTCTATAAAACAGTTCTTATTGTTCATTAATGTCCATTTTTAAAATCACAGCATCCACAATTGTATGGCGGACTAATATTGTTTTTTAATTACGTCATCTGAAGGTCTATTAGGGATCCTGACCCAGTTAAGCCTTTTTCAACTGATTTTTATAGTTCGTTTCTTATGTTGTACTGTTATACCACTGTCACAGGTTAGGGGATAATTTGGATCCCGCTGACATGTTTAACCCCACCACATTATTGATGTATGTGCCTGTCCCAAGTCAGGAGCCTGTAATTCAGTGGTTGTCGTTTGTTTATGTGTTATATATTTGTTTTTCGTTAATTTGTTTACATAAGTAAGGCCATTAGTTTTCTCGTTTGAATTGTTTTACATTGTCTTATTGGGGCCTTTATAGCTGACTATGCGGTATGGGCTTTGCTCATTGTTAAAGGCCGTACGGTGACCTATAGTTGTTAATGTTTGTGTCATTTTGGTCTTGTATGGATAATTGTCTCATTGGCAATTCTACCACATCTTCTTTTTTTTTTATAATTTCTGCCTACTGGAGTTGGGTTTTTGAACCTGACAAACGATGTCTGAATATGTAACCCACAGTTCTTGTTGGCCACTTCATAGAGTGGTAAACTGGATTACTCTTGGTCATAAATGGCAATTGATATTCATTATTATAATTCGATAATTGTATAAATTGTAACAGAAAATCTGCCACTTGTAAATTGATGATTTTACATTTTACAGCAAATTTGACCATTTTTGTTATAATTGCCTTTGACGATGAAATAAAACTTCATGTAAATGACGCTCTCTTGCACCATTCTGTTGCTGCGTCGGATAAAACCAGTATGAAAGACCAACAATATCAAATTGAGAATCTCTAGCCCAACATTACTGAAGCAGAACGAATTTACTTTTCTTGGAATAGGATTGTTAAAATTAAGAATTAACCCACACAGCAATGATGATAGTGAAATAATTTTCAGTCAAGTAAAAAAAAAATCAACTGAAACTAAGCCGATAAGTATACCGCATCACGTCTGTTTGATTTAGAGTAGCACCTCATGTTGTACCAAGGACTCATCACAAAACCCTTCAAAGCCTGTAAATGTCATTTAAAGGTCAGCAATGAACTGCCTACATCTTCTTATGTTTGGGTTACATAGTATTTTGATTTGATTGATGCACGTATTTGCTACAGGCAAAGATCGGTCTTTCTTGTCAAGGCGATGATTTAGATTCTCTACATGGATTGAAGCCTAGGGGTGGTGGTGATTTCAATTCAGTTGTAAAGGCAAAAATATCCTGGAATGTTGACTTCACAGTTTCATCTAAGAATTGGGAAATTTCGTTGAAGTTTGGCGGAATGAATAATAACAATAATCAGAAGAAATACAGCAAGGTCTTTCCTTGTAGTGAAAGGAAAGACTTTAATAATAGCTTCATAATTACGATTTTTTTTAATTTTACATACCCCTTTTTTCCGCCGGCATTTCTTTACAAAGTGTAACTTAACGTTAGCATGTTTTAGCAACTTGAAAATGATTTTAATAGTATTAAGGGTGGCTCACAATTTTCTTTTCAATCTCGAAACTCGCAATTCAATTTTAGGAATTTAGAAAATCGACACGAAGGTCAAGTCAAGAGTCACTTTAAATTATTATTAAAATCTTTGGAGAATGTGATATGTTCTATTAAAAACTTTTGAAATAAATGTATATATAGTTTTTCTAATTACCTGCATCATTTTCTAATCTTTGTTTTTTGAAAAACCCGTCCAATGAACCTTTTTACATCGTTTTTTTGTCAGGCGCCGCCATAGCGTGATAAAACGGAGCCAGTGCTCCTGAATTCATAGGAGGAAGATAATTATAAATTCCTTTGGAACTCATCGCAATATTCTTAACGAAACTAGAAAAAAACGATATTCCATTATTCGACAAATGTAAACATGTGACAAGTTGATGAACAGCTCTCGGTAGCTCTTCAATAAAAGAGGGACGAAAGATACCAAAGGGACAGTCAAACTCGTAAATCTAAAACAAACTGACAACGCCATGGCTAAAAATGAAAAAGACAAACAGAAAAACAATAGTACACATGACACAACATAGAAAACTAAAGAATAAACAACACGACCCCCACCAAAAACTAGGGGTGATCTCAGGTGCTCCGGAAGGGTAAGCAGATCCTGCTCCTCATGCGGCACCCGTCGTGTTGCTTATGTGATTACAAATCCGGTAAATAGTCTAATTCGATAGGTCAAATTCATGAAAGGGAAGGGCAATACATGGTGTTAGTGTATCCATTTATACACACTGCACAAATACATATTTGTCATTTTTAATACTGGATTTTCTATACATTATTTTTTTTCAAAGAGAAAAAGTAACCGGCGGTGACAGCTCGAGTTACTGGAGATTTTCGCCGGTTGCCGGCTTCTTAGGACATCCCTGTTAAATATGTTATAATGTGCTCATAAAAATATTTCAATCAACATTGGTCACAAACAATATTGTTGTTGTGGCCCTTAAATTTTTCAGTGGGATGTCTTGCAAGAAGCTGATCCTGCTTCCCCTTCCAGAGCACCTGAGGTCTCCCAAGTTAATTTGGAGTACATGTTTATCATCTTCCTTAAAAATTGCAATGCTGAATTTAACTTCTTTTTTATCCTAAAGTTTCTTATTTGTTCAAAAAATGGTCTGTTGTCCATTGGCCTTCTTTTTAAATAGAGCTTTGATCGTCAATTGCTTTTATAAATACCGCATTCATTGCCTGGTAAAAATTTACTAATCATTGAAAAAAAGGTTTTTAGTTTCTCCTGCTTTTCTAATGACTGCGTAATGAAGAAGGCTTGCAACAAGTCTAAATCACGTCGTACTCTGTACTTTATTGGACTAGATTGTCCATAACCTAAGACATCTTTGGCATCATTCAAACCAGTCAGAACCGTATCAAACGTTTCCTCACTCCATGATGATATTTGTGACAGTGGTTGAGAACTTGA
The DNA here is from genome assembly GCF_963676685.1 of Mytilus edulis. Taxonomy (NCBI): domain Eukaryota; kingdom Metazoa; phylum Mollusca; class Bivalvia; order Mytilida; family Mytilidae; genus Mytilus; species Mytilus edulis. The sequence goes on from NC_092354.1 coordinate 52,127,803, forward strand.
AGTCTATTTCAAATATAGAATAACTTATACCTTTTTATTTTACTAACTGAAAATAAGCAAACGATATAGGAGTCAATTTTGCTTATTTTCTCTGTCGAAAAAAACAAATAACAAAATATCAATTCTAAATTTATTCTTTAAAGAAGAAATATTTCCTTTCTTATTATTTAGTTCGTTGTAGGATCCATTTCCACTAGGGCAGCAATCATTTGAAATAGAGGACTGAAATTATGAACAGTTATGCTGAAATATTCTCACTACATTTTAAAAAAAAAAGCTTACTTCAAAGGTTGAAATCCAAACTTTCTCAACAAAAGTTACATCACTGTGTAGAGATAATGATATTGAATATTCTTATATGATAACCATGCTTTTGGTTTGTCAAAAATCACATAAAATTGCCAAAATCAGTTGACTACCTGGGCGGCAATCTTCATCCCTCTAAGTTTCAAGTTGATTGGATTTCAATTTTATCAAAAACTACCTTGACCAAAAACTTTTACCAAAAACTTATAACGGAAACTCTTACCATCATTGTCTATATTAAATGGACCGTGAATTTGATGTCGCATTGGTATTTTCTAAACAAATTGTTTTAGCAATTTCACTTTAACCTAGCATCAGTAGGGGTCAGAGTTCGCAAAAAGTGGTGGTCCTCAGGATTTTACCACTACAATTTTGCATAGGACTGACACAATTTTAGTATTTTTCAAAAGCATTAAAAGTGAGAACTAGCAGATTTTCTTCAAGGACCACCAGGGAAAAAGATTTTGCAAACTCTGATGGGTTTTGCGCATTGTTAAAGACTCTACAACGAACTGTAGTTGTTAATTTACATGTCATTTATAGGATTTTTGTCATTGACAATCATACCATATTATAAGTGCTTAGCATATTTTGTAGTTTTTTACATAAAGTTAGTAAACGAAATTTAATTAAGTTCACCTGCAGTTAGTTCTCTCCTGATAGTTATAGTTTCTTCCCTTAATGCATCAATGGAATCATCAAACGATTTGTTCTTCCTGCTCAGTATAGAACAGAAACTTGTAATTTGCTGTACCGAAAGGATTTCATCATATGAAAATCTTCTATTTTTCCTCTCAGTCAGCATTTCCTCTGATACCAAAAAAGGATTTTCCTTTCTTCCAGTTTTTAGACCTTTATTAAACTTTTCAGTAAGATATATGTTTGGTTCACATTAAATCTTTTGTTCTTCCTTTTTTCTATCAATGCCTAGCCAAGTTCTAAATCAGAGTTGTCATCAATTCCAACTGTATGCCCTGCTGATGAAACTTGGTTGTAAAGACTAAGACATCTTTGTAATGTAGGTTTTCTTGGTAATGCCACATCCATCATTAAACTAGCACCTAAATTCAAACTCATGTTTGCCGAACATTAAGTGACTTGACAGCTCATATAAAGAAGAAAAAGACAGTGTACATCCCTTATTTGCACATGTTATGGTGTTTTCCTCCTTTTCAGCTTTAAGTGACAGTTGGTTAAAAATCTCATCAATTTCACCCTTTATCTCTGAGCATGAATTATTTAGAATACACTGTTCAACTGGAAGCAGGCAAACATTTGAATAAGCATTTCAACCATCACCAAAGGGGAAGCATGCAACGATTTGTTAAAGGTATATGTGTACTTTTATCACCAGTTGGATTTGAACCAACATCACCTTATAGGCATGTACATCAATTATCTATAGACTATGATTAACAATGATATGTTATCAAAGCAATCCATATTATAAATATAGAAATGCCTTGTTTTTAAAATTGATTGTTAGTGAATATGACGCTTGTAATTTACGAAGAGAATGCCACGCTCTTTGCACGTTAAAAACACTTGCAACAACTCATTGAGGGGTCCGTAGGTGGTCTGTTGCAAGGCAAAATGTCTGTCCCGATCACAAATACCCTCATTTTAAAGTGGCAGTCTAAACTTGACCGACTATCATCCCACCTATATTATATCAAGATCAATCCTATTGAATTTATTGTGAACTTGTTCTCGTCCTGAATATGCATAAAATATTTGCCACTGGACGTTAAGAAACCATCAATCAATCATAAGCTAAAATCAGGGGTTATGTCCCTTGAAAACCAGGTCGATAAAATTGAGGTCGTTTCACGTAATTACAACTTGTTATTCATGGGTAACGATGATATATATAATTAAATTGATAAAACAATATAAGAATTTTGTTATTTCACCCAATCCTTTACTTTTTAGCTTATAATATAAGAAATTTGTTAGCTTTATTAGTCCCATATTATAAGTAACAAATTGAGACCGTGCGGTCTAACAAATGTCTTATAGAAGCAATAATAAGTATTATAATCCGTACTTCCCCTGCATAACCGTAAGACGTTACCGCATACGTTTTAACTTTTATATTGTTTTATACCATAATTACGAGGACCTTATCACAATCCCATTATCACGGTGACCAGTAATTGCTGTACTGATATTGACAGGGAAAACCAGATAAATAGTGAATATATAAATTATACTATATATTAGAATTCAGTCAACAATAACTCTTTGATCGAAATTGTTTAGTGTGCATAGTTGGGAACACGTCGAAAAAAAACCAGGACGTCGGTCCACGATTGCGATCTGATCTCTGCTTTGATTCTAAGTTAAGCAGTGTTAAGGCTTAAGCGGTTTAAATCTCCTTCTACCTTTTTTGTCAGATGTTTAATGAATTTATATATTGCATGCCAAATAGAGAGTGGCTAAAGTGTTATTATGGTGCAACGTGTTTTGCTATTTTTATTTTATGGGCAGCTGTTAAAAAGGTTCAATGTAAACCTAGTTTCGTGAAATTGATAAAAAGAGCAACGTGTAAGCATTTTTTTTTTGTGTGGGCCAATAATAGAGAGCCCGGCTCCGGAAATTGAATAATCATCATTATGTTACTGACTTTATAAACTTTAGATTGTAGAGAGACATGATTAAGATTATGGATTTTGTATGGCATTGGGTTTCTCATGTCATGCATGTTGGGTTTTGAGTTATAAGCCCAAAACTGCATTTTACCCCTATGTTCTATTATTAGCCGTGGCGGCCATCTTGGTTGGTTGGCCGGGTCACCGGACACAATTTTTAAACTAGATACCCCAATGATGATTGTGGCTAATTTTGGTTAAATTTTTCCCAGTTGTTTCAGAGGAGAGGATTTGTGTAAAAGATTACTAAGATTTACGTTAAATGGTTAAAAATTGACTATAAAGTGCAATAGCTCCTTTGGGGGTCAATTGAACATTTTGGTCATGTTGCCTTTCTTGTAGATCTTACTTGGCTAAACATTTTGCTGTTTACAGTTTATCTCTATCTATAATAATATTAAAGATAATAACCCAAAACAGCAAAATTTCCTTCAAATTACCAATTTAGGGGCAGCAACCGAACAACACGTTGTCTGATTCATCTGAAAATTTCAGGGCAGATAGGTCTTGACCTGATAAACACTTTTACCTCATGTCAGATTTGCTCTAAATGCTTTGGTTTTTGAGTTATAAGCCAAAGACTGCATTTTACCCCTATGTTCTATTTTTAGCCGTGGCGGCCATCTTGGATGGTTGGCCGGGTCACCGGACACAATTTTTATACGATTATGGTACACCGTTGTCCGTCTGTCCGTCCGTCGTCCACACTTCGGACAATAACTCAAAAACACTTTCACCAATTTCCATGAAACTTAAGTGAATTGTTTATATCTATTGACGTAAGCTCCCGTTCTTTTTTTTAATTTCAGATTTTAAGTTTTGGATTTATGGGCTTTATTCATAAAAAAGGGGGGATTTTCAACACTTAGGACAATAACTCAAAAATATTTTCACCAATTTCCATGAAACTTAAGTGAATTGTTTATATCTATTGACGTAAGCTCCCTTTCGTTTTTTTTTTTTAATTTCAGATTTTAAGTTTTGGATTTATGGGGCTTTATTCATAAAAAAAGGGGGAATTTTCAACACTTCGGACAATAACTCAAAAAGGCTTTCACCAATGTCCATGAAACTTTGGTGATATGTTTATATCTATTGATGTAATATCCCTTTCAATTTTTATCAATTTCAGATTTTAAGTTTTGGATTTGTGGGGCTTTATTCATAAAAAAGGGGGATTTTTAACACTTCGGCCAATACTCATAAAAACTTTCACCAATGTCCATGAAACTTTGGTGAATTGTTTATATTCATTGATGTAAGCTCCCTTTCAATTTTTATAAACTTCAGATTTTACATTTCCGTGTTATGATTTTTAATGCTTGAAAAAGGGTGGATTTTCCAATTTTGGGACAATAACTAACACTTTTGTTAAAAGAGCAAAGGGCGTTTCATGCGCTTAAGCGCAGCCCTTTATTAAACTAGATACCTCAATGATGATTGTGGCTAAGTTTGGTTAAATTTGTCCCAGTAGTTTCAGAGGAGAATATTTTTGTAAAAGTTTACAGACGAAGGACGCCAAGTGAGCTAAAAATACCAATAAACCAATGCCAGGTTTGTATTAAATTCTACACAATTATCTTTAAAAATATGGTGGATTTGAGGTAGCATATGAATGAATTATCATAAAGGTGGTAAATTTGAGCTGAAAATGTTGCAATTTCATATAATGGTGGCGTAGGTTCAAATTTACTTCTTAAACAATTCAATAACGTATTAGAAAATACTTTTTAAAATGACCGATTTAAGGTATCGTCTTATCCAATTATCAAAAATTTGGTCAATTTTAAAGTGAAATGAAGAAAAACTGTCAATTAAACGATGGCAGGTTTGGTGTTTCATTTTACACAATTGTCTTTAGAATATGGTCGATTTAATGTGAACGAATTATCCGAAAGATGGAACAATTTACAGAAAAATTATGCAATTTTATAATGATTGTGTGGTTGGTTCAAGTTAAATCTAATATAATTGTTAACTTATATAAAAAAAATATACCGTGATCAAATGAAGGAGTTAATAATATGTCAAATTAATTTGAGCCATGGGTTCACCCCCATACCTCAATATGAGTAAAAAAGTAGTAAAAAAGTTATGGCTTAAACCCCAAGTGTTCGATGATTAGGCAACCGTTCGATAAATGGTTCCCTGACGCTATGAGGGTGAACCAATGACTCAAATTAATTAGTATATTATCTGACTTAATGAATGAATGAATGAATTTATTTTTTAAAGATACAAAAATCTAAGGTCTGTTGACCTCATGCACACCTGGGTCCTGCTAGAGCGCCACGAACCTTAAAATGGGCCCATTTTGACTAATTCAGGGGCCATATCTCTGGTGATGATGATCAAATCTGACCGATACACAATCCCATCCAACAACTCTTAGGTATAAAGATTCTCACTAAGTTTTGAAAAAAATCAGAGTGTAAACAGCCCACCTAGAGCGTCACGAATCTTAAAACTGGCCAATTTTGACTAAGTAAGGGCCATAACTCTGTTGTTCATGATCGAATCTGACCGATACTTAATCCCATGCAACAGCTCTTAGGTATACAGGTTCTCATCAACTTTTGGAACAATCAGATTGTAAACAGCCCTACTAAAGCGTCGCGATGCTAAAAATGGGCCCATTTCAACTAAGTCAGGCGCCATAACTCTGGTGTTTATGGTCGAATCTGATCGATACACAATAACATCAGACAACTCTTAGGTGTAAAGGTTCTCACCAAGTTTCGAAAAAGTCGCATTGTAAATAGCCCTACTAGAGCGTCACGAACCTTAAAACGAGCCCATTTCGACTAAGTCAGGGGCCGTAACTCTGGTGTTTATGGTCGAATATGACAAATACACAATCCCATCTGACAACTCTTAAGCATAAATGTTCTCACCAAGTTTAAAAAAAATCGGATTGTTAACAGCCCTGCTAGAGCGTCACAAACCTTAAAATGGGCCCATTACGACTAAGTCAGGGGCCAACACTCTGTTGTTCACAATCGCATCTGACCCATATGCAATCCCATCTGACAACTCTTAGGTATAAAGGTTCTCACCGAGTTTCGAAATAATCGGATAAATCTACATTGCATAGATAACAGTCATAAAACGGAATTAGGGTTCATATTGGTAACCCTCATCCAATTTTTTAAAACATTAATTATAACCTCCATAGAACTTGGACATCTACCTAATTCATTGTTTTCTTATGAACTCCTAGTATTGTTTTGTAATAACGCAACTCTACATTTTCAAATTGATATTTGTAATTAATACCCCTTTCAAAACCATTTCCTGTAACCATGGTTAACCATGGTTTGACAAAACTCTAAATTAACCATGGTTTCAGCCATGGAAAACCATGATCAACCATGGTGTAAAAGCAAGGTCAACCATGTCTTTAATCCATGGTTGACCAAGGTTTTATCCATATTTAAATTGTTGAAATAGTTAAATAAAGCAGTGGTTGGTTCAAGATTACTTCTAATACAATTGTCAATACATTATGAGAAAATTATCATGGTCAAATGACCGATTTAAGGTAACATCATATAAAATTATCCAAAAAGTAGTCAAAATTGTCAGTACATCGTGAAAATTATTAATATAGGTAACATCTGAATGAATATCCAAAAAGAGGTCAAATTGACTCAAAATGTTTCAATTTTTAAATATAGCAGTGGTTGGTTCAAGTTTACTTGTAATACAATTGTCAAAATATACGAAAAAATTGTCATGATCAAATGACCGATTTAAGGTAACATCATATAAAATTATCCAAAAAGTAGTCAAAATTGTAAGTAAATTGTGGAAAATAATTAATATAGGTAACATCTGAATAAATATCCAAAAAGAGGTCAAATTTTCTGAAAATGTTTCAATTTTTAAAAAAAAGCAGTGGTTGGTTGTGTTTACTTCTAATACAATTGTCAATACATATGAGAAAACTATCTAATCAAATGACCGATTTAAGGTAACATCATATAAAATTATCCAAAAAGATAAATTTTTAAATAGAATTTGGACAAATTATCAATAAAGGTAACAACTGAATATTTCAAATGTGGCAAAATTTATTTAAATTGTTGCAATATTCAAATAAAGCAGTGTTTGGTTCTAGATTACTTCTAATACAATTGTCAAAATATACGAAACAATTATTATGATGAAATGACAGAGTTAAGGAAACATCATATAAGATTATCCAAAAAGAAGTCAAAATTGTAAGTAAATTGCGGAAAATAATTAATATAGGTAACATCTGAATGAATATCCAAAAAGAGGTCAAATTTTCTGAAAATGTTTCAATTTTTAAAAATAGCAGTGGTTGGTTGTGTTTATTTCTAATACAATTGTCAATACATATGAGAAAATTATCTAATCAAATGACCGATTTAAGGTAACATCATATAAAATTATCCAAAAAGATAAATTTTTCAATAGAATGTGGACAAATTATCAATAAAGGTAACAACTGAATATTCCAAAAGTGGTAAAATTTATTTAAATTGTTGCAATATTCAAATAAAGCAGTGGTTGGTTCTAGATTACTTCTAATACAATTGTCAATACATATGAGAACATTATCATGGTCAAATGACCGATTTAAAGTCACATCATATAAAATTATCCAAAAAGTAGTCAAAATTTTCAGTAAATTGGGGAAAATTATTAATATAGGTAACATCTGTATGAATATCCCAAAAAAGGTCAAATTTACTAAAAATATTTCAATTTTAAATATAGCTGTGATTGGTTCAAGTTTACTTGTAATACAATTGTCAAAATATACAAAACAATTATCATGATCAAATGACCGATTTACGGTAACTTCATATAAAATTGTCCAAATAGTAGTCAAAATTGTCAGTAAATCGTGGAAAATTATAAGTATATGTAACATCTGAATGAATATCCAAAACGAGGTCAAATTGACTGAAAATGTTTTAATTTTTAAATTTAGCAGTGTTTGGTTCAAGTTTACTTGTAATACAATTGTCAATACATACGAAAAATTATCATGATCAAATGACCGATTTAAGGTCACATCATATAAAATTATCCAAAAAGTAGTCAAAATTGTCAGAAAATCGTGGAAAATTATTTATATAGGTAACATCTGAATGAATATCCCAAAAGAGGTCAAATTTTCTGAAAATGTTTCAATTTTTAAAAATAGCAGTGGTTGGTTGTGTTTACTTCTAATACAATTGTCAATACATATGAGAAAATTATCTAATCAAATGACCGATTTAAGGTAACATCATATAAAATAATCCAAAAAGTAGTCAAAATTGTCAGAAAATCGTGGAAAATTATTAATATATGTAACATCTGAATGAATATCCAAAACGAGGTCAAATTGACTGAAAATGTTTAAATTTCTAAATATAGCAGTGGTTGGTTCAAGTTTACTTCTAATACAATTGTCAATGACCGATTTGAGGTAATATCATTTAAAATTATCCAAATAGTAGTCAAAATTGTCAGTAAATCGTGGAAAATTATAAATATATGTAACATTTGAATGAATATCCAAAACGAGGTCAAATTGACTGAAAATGTTTCCATTTTTAAATAAAGCAGTGGTTGGTTCATGTTTACTTGTAATACAATTGTCAATACATACGAAAAAATTATGATGGTCAAATGACCGATTTAAGTTAACATCATATAAGATTATCCAAAAAGATAAATTTTTCAATAGAATGTGGACAAATTATCAATAAAGGTAACAACTGAATATTCCAAAATTGATAAAATTTATTTAAATTGTTGCAATATTTAAATAAAGCAGTGGTTGGTTCAAGATTACTTCTAATACAATTGTCAATACATATGAGAACATTATCATGGTCAAATGACCAATTTAAGATAACATCATATAAAATTATCCAAAAAGTAGTCAATATTTTCAGTAAATTGGGTAAAATTTTTAATATAGGTAACATCTGAATGAATATCCAAAAAGAGGTCAAATTTACTGAAAATGTTTCAATTTTTAAATTTAGCAGTGATTGGTTCAGGTTTACTTCTAATACAATTGTCAAAATATACGAAAAAATTGTCATGATCAAATGACCGATTTAAGGTGACATCATATAAAATTATCCAAAAAGTAGTCAATATTTTCAGTAAATTGGGTAAAATTATTAATATAGGTAACATCTGAATGAATATCCAAAAAGAGGTCAAATTTTCTGAAAATGTTTCAATTTTAAAAAAAAGCAGTGGTTGGTTGTGTTAACTTCTAATACAATTGTCAATATATATGAGAAAATTATCTAATCAAATGACCGATTAAAGGTAACATCATATAAAATTATCCAAAAAGATAAATTTTTAAATAGAATGTGGACAAATCTATACTATTAAACGAGAAGACCTCATTTTGGGTGTCGCTTCTCTTCTTTCCACAATAAATTAATCAACACGCCTCTGTGTCTTATAGGTACAGTGCATAGTCGCATTTGTCATCCATTCATATGATTATTCAGATTGAGTTATTTTGGGAGAAAAACGAGAAAAAAGGCATCCGGATATTGTCCCGTCATTGGACGAAATTATAAGTCAGATTATACTTCCGGTTTGCGTTTTTTTGTATACTTTGAACATACATATATACTACGAATATTTAATTCTTATCTGCTATCATTTTCAAGTTTACTATGCACGGCGGTCACAGAGTTTATTAAATAGAGGGTCTGTATACTATATCAATTACCACCATGGATCGATTAGTAAACTTAGAATTGAAAGTAAATACACTTTATTTATATAGTAATGAATGTTCATAATATCCAGATAGGCGCTAAAGTTATTCATGTGAACTTTTGATACCTTTTTTGAAATTCTCCAGTCATTAAATCTTTTACAAAATTCATTGATTACAAAACAAGAAGATGTGCCATGTTGAGACAACTCTCCACAAGAGACCAATGAATGTTAATAATATCCAGATAAGCGCTAAAACTATTCATGTGAACTTTTGATACCTTTACTGAAATTCTCCAGTCATTAAATCTTTTACAAAATTCATTGATTACAAAAAAGAAAAAGATGAGGTATGATTGCCATGCCGTGGAGACAACTCTCCACAAGAGACCAAAATGACACAGAAATTAACAACTATAGGTCACCGTACGGCCTTCAACAACAGGCAAAGCCCATACCGCATGCTCAGCTTTAAAGGGCCCCGAAATGACAATGTAAAACAATTGAAACGAGAAAACTAGCGGCCTTATTTATGTACAAAAAATGAAGAAAAACAAATTAATATGTAACACATAAACAAACGACAACCCCTGAATTACAGGCTCCTTACTTAAATGTTCATGGCATACTAAAGGTATGTTCATATTGAAATTGATAGAAAACCAAAAATTGGGAATTTTGGAAATAAAGGAGGAGGGATATCAAAAAAAACATTTCCCTGTCCCCAATAACCTATGACACTTTTGCTGAAATTCTCCAGTCATTCAATATTTTACAAAATTCTTCCAACAACACTAAATACATACTGTAAACTAAGCTCTGAATGCCCGCGATTTCGCGGGTTTGTTCTAGTTATCAATAAAGGTAACAACTGATTATTCCAAATGTGGCAAAATTTATTTAAATTGTTGCAATATTAAAAAAAAGCAGTGGTTGGTTCTAGATTACTTCTAATACAATTGTCAAAATATACGAAACAATTATCATGATCAAATGACCCATTTAAGGTAACATCATATAAAATTGTCCAAATAGTAGTCAAAATTGTCAGTAAATCGTGGAAAATTATAAATATATGTAACATCTGAATCAATATCCAAAACGAGGTCAAATTGACTGAAAATGTTTCAATTTTTAAATATAGCAGTGGTTGGTTCAAGTTTACTTGAAATACAATTGTCAATACATACGAAAAAATATCATGATCAAATGACCGATTTAAGGAAACATCATATAAGATTATCCAAAGAGAAGTCAAAATTGTAAGTAAATTGCGGAAAATAATTAATATAGGTAACATCTGAATAAATATCCAAAAAGAGGTCAAATTTTCTGAAAATGTTTCAATTTTTAAAAATAGCAGTGGTTGGTTGTGTTTATTTCTAATACAATTGTCAATACATATGAGAAAATTATCTAATCAAATGACCGATTTAAGGTAACATCATATAACATTATCCAAAAAGATAAATTTTTCAATAGAATGTGGACAAATTATCAATAAAGGTAACAACTGAATATTCCAAAAGTGGTAAAATTTATTTAAATTGTTGCAATATTCAAATAAAGCAGTGGTTGGTTCTAGATTACTTCTAATACAATTGTCAATACATATGAGAACATTATCATGGTCAAATGACCGATTTAAAGTCACATCATATAAAATTATCCAAAAAGTAGTCAAAATTTTCAGTAAATTGGGGAAAATTATTAATATAGGTAACATCTGTATGAATATCCCAAAAAAGGTCAAATTTACTAAAAATGTTTCAATTTTTAAATATAGCTGTGATTGGTTCAAGTTTACTTGTAATACAATTGTCAAAATATACAAAACAATTATCATGATCAAATGACCGATTTACGGTAACTTCATATAAAATTGTCCAAATAGTAGTCAAAATTGTCAGTAAATCGTGGAAAATTATAAGTATATGTAATATCTGAATGAATATCCAAAACGAGGTCAAATTGACTGAAAATGTTTTAATTTTTAAATTTAGCAGTGGTTGGTTCAAGTTTATTTGTAATACAATTGTCAATACATACGAAAAAATATCATGATCAAATGACCGATTTAAGGTAACATCATATAAAATTATCCAAAAAGTAGTCAAAATTGTCAGAAAATCGTGGAAAATTATTAATATAGGTAACATCTGAATGAATATCCAAAAAGAGGTCAAATTTTCTGAAAATGTTTCAATTTTTAAAAATAGCAGTGGTTGGTTGTGTTTACTTCTAATACAATTGTCAATACATATGAGAAAATTATCTAATCAAATGACCGATTTAAGGTAACATCATATAAAATAATCCAAAAAGTAGTCAAAATTGTCAGAAAATCGTGGAAAATTATTAATATATGTAACATCTGAATGAATATCCAAAACGAGGTCAAATTGACTGAAAATGTTTCCATTTTTAAATCAAGCAGTGGTTGGTTCAAGTTTACTTGTAATACAATTGTCAATACATACGAAAAAATTATGATAATCAAATGTCTTGGTACCGTTGCTTTGGCAGATTTTGAAGACTCACGATATCTTTTGAGGTAATTGCCATTCCAGAAAAACTGGTCCTCCGAAATAAGACAAACATTATTGGTAATTGATTATTTATTGGTTAATCAGGCTAATATTTAGGATATGTACATGTATTAAAGGTGAAAATAGAACGTATGATTTCCCATACATGTAGGTTTTCTACAGTACAGAAAGAGTGTAACCATGACTGATCACCAACATAGTGGTACCACTGTTTTCAGTGGTACTGCTGTAACTTTTTTCTGATAGGACATTTCATTCTACTTTCTTTTGTATTAAGAGGGTAGCTATGAACACTCTTGAATACAAAGGAAAGCAAGAAATTATCTTTTCACAACAAAAAATTTTTGTCGTACCATTAAACAGAGTAGTGCTACTATATCAGTGATCTGATGGTGTATGTGTATCGACCAACTGTAAACACCTCAAGGTCTCCGGCCGTAATAGTGTCACTTGGCTCAGTGATTTTTTTCTCACTGGCCATTGAAGTTTGCTGACTGACCCCTAATTGGAATGCTTTTGGAACGCTTAATTGTTTATAAGGATTGGGTGGTTGTCTCATTGATATTTACCCAATATTTACTGATTTTATTTTGCATGTACACATATAAAAATTACGGTTTTTATCCAATGCTCTAATACATGTAGGTTGGAACGTTTGTTTCAATATAGACGTGTTCATAAATTCTGTTTAATATATGTGCATGATGTATATAGACAATGTACCAGGGTGTTCTGTCACATATGCCTGAATAAATCATGCAGGTCTTTTGGCATCATCTATTCTCAAGGACACAACTTCTGAAACTGCCCAAGCATTTTTGTCCATCATTGCAGCCTTGTGTTTATCAAGATCACTGGGTGTCATGGCGTCCTGATCCTCCTGAGACAAACCATGAAGGGGTTTGAAATATTCCCAACATATAGTCGCACCATCCACTAATGCATCACCTATAAATTTACAAATGATGAAAAATTTACTTTTACAATTGATGTCCTCTTAATGATATCCAATATTCAATGCAATATAAACCTAAAACATTTATAAAGAAGAAGAGAATTTAAGAGAATCATATAAAGTATTGTTGAGGGTAAATAATGAAAATCATAACCTAGCAGTAGCTTAAACCATAAATCTGGATCTTGTTCCATTTGGTTTATACTATTTGTCTACAAATGATCTTTATAGTGGGTTTGATCCCCGGCCGGATCAACCAAAGACTTTAAAATTGGTATTTGCTGCTTCTTCGATAAGCACGCGGCATTTAAGAGTTAGAGCAAAGACTGGTCGGCTCAGCCTTCTGTTTACTGCTGTTTTACTTTTTTTTATTCCCAAAAGGACATAAATTGATTTAAACATAAATTCAAATATATTACATATTATAAATTATATATATATAATATAGGGTAATTACATGAATATTGCTGAATGTTGTCACAAGTAGAATATTAACGTGCACGAGCTTGCGAGTGCAATTAATATTCCTTGAGGGATAATATTCACCAGTTTTCATGCAATTACCCTGTTATTGTATAGCAAAACCTTTGAAATGTCAAAAATTTGATTTTCAACATCGATGACGTCAATTATAGGTGCAATATCATGGAATATTGCACACTAACGTTTGGTTACGTACTACATTGAATATATGTTGCTGTACAATAAATACAAATATAGCATTTAGTAGCAATCTTACCAATAGCACTGTTTGTTCTCTCTGCTTCATTTTGTGCCGAGTCTCCACTGGCCCTATGGAATCTGACTCTTCTCACAGAATTCTGGATACGACACATTTCAGCAAATCTGAATTTAACTGCAGTATTATTAACCCCAACTCCAGGTCCGCCATCAGTATATTGAGAAATAACTGGCTTCACAGGATATATATTCATAGAATCAATAGAACGAATGATTTCTTCACACTGATCTTTCAAAGTTTTCAAATTCCTGATACAAATTCTCATGTTTTCACCTTTAAGATCTTGATTCAGTTTTTCAATTAACTGTAAAGCTTCTTTAAGTTTGTCTATTAGTTCATCAGATCCTGTATTGGGAAAATTTGCTAACACACGTTCAAGACGACGAGCAAAATGTGTTATCCTTTCTGATTCATAATGTGTATAATTTGATTGTCCAGATAATAAAGATGTTAAGTCATCATCAGTGGTACTGTCAAAGACATAAAATGCAGCATCATGGACCATCGCATAAAACTGTTTCTCTTGTATTGACTCACCGCGTTCAGGAGACATTTCAAATAAATCAGGTTTTTCATAGCGGAGACGCAACAAATCACTACCCCATACACAATCTGAGCTTCCAACATAGAATTTTGGACGGACAACAACACAACTTTGGTCATGGTCTTTAATCAATCTCTCCTTACCTAAAAAAAATACATAAAAAACACATATCAAACTAGAAAACTGACACATCATGATGGCCTAAGTCCAATAACTTGGAAACAAAAAATAAAAATGCTCCAAAATCGAAAGAGAGCCTCCTCTAGTGTTGCTAAATAATGTGTATAAATTTTTTTTCAAGTCGGTCACAGCAAATTTGAGTTATCGTACGACAATGAAAGGGCATACAGACGGACGGACAGAGTGATTACTATAGGGCACCCACCGAACATCGAAATTTCGACAAGATTTTTAAAACATATTGGTTTCTCTATCCTCTAATGCCATATTCCAGCATCCAGAAAAAGATCTGTCTCCTTCTAAATGGTATTTATACAACTTACCCTGTATTGTTTCAGTTTTCCATGTCATTAATCTAAATGAGCTAGGTGACTGGTACACCTCTGGTGTTGCAAAGTCATGTTGTGGTAGCTTTCTTTGTTTGCTTTCATCCGTCAAGGTGAGTATTTTACCAGCCTTTGTATCTCTCAATCCGACTGAATATGGTAAGAAAATATGCTTAGGACAGGGAAAGTGTTATAATATTGTTTGGAATTCATTTCGTTTGACGAAAAATTAAGATTTTCCGGGAAAAAAATAATATTTTTAGTGCCCAAGGAGGTGCACCCCGCCTGAACCTGCCTTGGCTCACAAGTGCTATAAAGAATAGTTGACTTACCATCTGTGCCTGGTCTGATATAAGCTTTATCATCAAATGAGATGTCCAGACTTGAATATCTGAACAAGCTATTGGTGCTGAACATGTCTTCTCTGTTTAATTTTACATGCGCCCTTTGATGATGGGTGAGCTCAGTACTGTGGTCCTCAGTCTTTGGGTTTTTTTTGGTACAAAAGAGCCAGTTACCTGTAATGTACATTGTATCATAATTATGGACATGAAATGATCTGCATTCTAACAATATAGTATTTACATTTCATTTTGGGATCAGTCAAGATTGCATAAACATGATAAATATAAATAAAAGAGATTAAATCACAAGTAATTAAAACAAATAATTTATTTATATGGGGTGATCTTGGAGTTGCCTTATCCACTTTGATCGTGTTCCAAATTTTATAGTCACACTTCCATATATTTACTTGTATGTGTTGTACGGCATGTTATATTTTCCAGATTTTACCATGATCAACATTTCAAGTTGCTATTTAGTGGCAGACATCACTTTCTCATTAAGAGCACCTGGGTGTACATTGTGCCTTGTGTTGTTGGGGTCTGTGTTGCTCATATTTTATTAAGTTCTTGCTATTTGTGTTGTTTCTGTCTTTGTGTCATTGTACAAAATGTCCATGTAATTTGTCTATGCTAATTGATTTACGATTTCTTGTTTTTTCCTTATTGTGCATGTTTTAGTTACACAAACAAAAACATGATGAAGAAACACAGGTTTTATGTGTGTTCATACACTGTACTATTATAGAGTAAATACCTTTATGTCTCTTGCCTTCAATTGTGTTAATTTTTCTAGGCCTTGCCCTAAGGTGTACTGTTTTTGCTGACTTCAACAACTTCTTTCCTCGTCTAATCAAATTATAATTGGCAATAGACAATAAATCTTCAAGTTTTACTCTGTGATTTAAATAGAGGACTGTGTCCTGTCTGCGTCCATGTGCTGAACTTTTGCTCTCGATGGCATTGGCTATAAAGTCTTCATCATCAGAGTCAAGCATTGGTCTTGCTCCAGCACCAAGTCTTCTTGCTTTAATTCGGTTTTCTTTTATAAGCTTCTCAGTTAATCTGTTGACGCAATAGTCATATTTGTTTTGGTCATAACTTGTCTCTTTGCTTAACAACTTTTGATTTGCATCCAGCTGTTCTTCAAGTATATCTTTTCTGGCACAGAAATCTTTCTCACGCATCAATGGTAATGATTTTGATTCAATTTTTTTGTCAATTTCATTGAGATCATCTTTGCATTTGTCAATTTTTTTTTTTCAACCTTAAGTTAATCATGTCTTGAGCTGCTACTTTTGCATTGGACATTTATGCAAAAACTTGTCGGGACTTTTCAAGTTTTTTTAAAGCAATATCTGGATTTATTCCTACAGCAATCAAATCACTTCGTCCAATCAATTTCGCAAGAATACATTTGACAATACTTCGATCATGCTCAGTATCCAACGTTAATAAAACTGTGTTTATATAACCATAGTCAATATTTTCACGTACACGTACCCTGATATGTTCTGCATCTTCAAAATCATCAGTTATTCTCTGCAATATACCCAAAATGTCCACTCCATCGCTATCCAATATAATATACTTTTTCTCATAGTTATGTGGATTATATACAATACATCTTACACCATGAACAGGATCTAAAAGATCGTCTTTGAATCTAGTCGATTAATCATCCTTCTCACATATAATGGAGCTCCCATAAAGTCAGCATATATGTCTAGACCAACTTGAAAATCTATGATTCAATTTGTCCGTTTGCTGGTATATCTTTCATAAATTGTTGGTCCAATACTTTCTAATCATAATGTTGATATAAAAGGTCCCCCAAAACACAAGACAAGGCATCGATTTTGTTATGAAGTACAATATAATTGGTTGAATCCCTCAACCTTTTGAGTTTTGATAAATTATCATTAACGGGTATAGTCTGTAATGACCTGTTAAATGTGTGAATTGTACTATCTGAAGTGACTTGTGTTAACTTCCTTTGAACTGCTCTTTTCTCAGAAAATGAAATGGAGTGTGGTGTTAAAGAGGGGATCTGTTCGTGTATATTGCTTTCTTTCAGGTGATCGGTTGAGGCCATTTTCAAGGTGGAAACCTCCATCCCCTCTAATCGTGTTTTGTGTTGCATATCTAGAACTTTTCATCATTCATGTGCATATAATAAACATCATGGTAATATTCTATAAAAGTTCGGATTTCTTCTAGCGGAAATGTCGAGAATATTACAAAATGCAAAATCCATCTCGGGGGAAGTCCGAATTCCGAATGAAAATCGGGTAACATTTAATTCTATATACTTAAATATATAGTGAACTATAAATATTTTAACGCAACTGAATTAGAAGTACAAACTATTACAGATATTTAAAGCCGATATCTTATATACTGAATGATTATATCTGATTTCATTTTAATACGGATATTCGGATTTTACTTACCGGCTTGGTTAAGTTTTAATCATTCATACATAACTTCCGGTAAATACGATGGGCCAGGACGACCGGGGAATCGACAGGAAAGTGCCGAGTCGAAGAATGCGACTGCACAGAATTTGTGGCATCAGATGCCATGAGTTGCGGATACTGTGGTGATCCACCAGCAAAACACCAAAACTTACAACAACACGTATCTAGCTGTACTGCCAGTAGCTCTACCAAAAATGTCACTCTCAGCTGTAATATCGGTAAGTACAAAAATGTACATGTAACTGTAGTAATTTTACATGTATATACAATTACCTGGAACTTTTCCATATCAGCCCTAGTATTATTCAAAATGTCAACCAAGAGCTTTTAATACCAGACAATATATATTCTTGTGCTCCACCCCCTTTCATAATTTTAAACTGTTAAAAACGTGTATTATTTAATATGTTCTCACAATTAAATTGGCGGCGACAGAGCCCTATAATAATCAGTTCATCTGTCCATCAGAGATTCCTCAGTCATACGATAACTTTTTAAATTTGCTGTGACTGATAGAAGTGAAATATATACACAACATTAAGCTACTGATTGGATTCTATATACTACATATTCAATTTTTTTAGGTTGATATTTGTTAAAATATTTTGAATAATACAATAAATTAACAAGTTTTCTTTAAATAAATAAACAGTCTAACCATAAAATTGCAAATCTGTTTCCAAATTTGCTGATTTGGGCAAATAACAAGACCGATTTTGTACCATCAACCTACCTTAAAAGGTGTATTTTACATTTGGAAATGGCTCTTCCTATAGCATACATTCTATACAACTATCTGTAGAATATGGTCGATATACTATAATATCTTATTGTATTATCAAAAATGGGTAAAATATTGTAAAAAATATATTTTTTATTGAAATTAAGTTGGTTCAAGTTTACTTCAAATGCAATTGTCCAAACATTATAGTAAATAATCTTGATCAAATGACCGATTTAAGGTAATATCTAATTCAATTATCCAAAAAATTGTCAAATTACCAGTAAAATGTAGAAAAATCCTTATTAAAACCGTTGACAGGTTTGATTATACATTCTATACAACTATCTGTAGAATATGGTCGATATACTATAATATCTTATTGAATTATCAAAAATGGGTAAAATATAGTAAAAAATATATTTTTTATTGAAATTAAGTTGGTTCAAGTTTACTTCAGATACAATTGTCCAGACATAATAAAAAATTATCTTGGTCAAATGGCCAATTTAAGGTAACATCTAATTCAATTATCCAAAAAGTTGTCAAGTTACCAGTAAAATGTAAAAAAAAATTATTATTAAAACCGTTGGTAGGTTTGGTGTAACATTATATACAACTATCTATAGAATATGAGCGATATACTGTAATATCTTTTTGAATTATCAAAAAGGGGTAAAATTTACAAAAAAATATAATATTCCAATAAAAATTAATTTGGTTCAAGTTTACTTCAGATACAATTGTCATTAGATATTAGCAAATTATCTTGATCAAATGACCGATTTAAGGTTAAATCTATTTCAATTATTAAGAAAATTGTAAAATTAACAGTACAATGTAGAACAATCATTATTAAAACCGTTGGCAGGTTTGGTGTTCCATTCTATGCAACTATCTGTAGAATATGGTCGTTAGATATACTGTAATATCTTATTGAATTATAAAAAAGGGGGAAAATTTACTAAAAAAACTATAATATTTTTAATAAAAATTAAATTGGTTCAAGTTTACTTCAGATACAATTGTCAGTACATATTAGAAAATGTCTTGATCAAATGACCAATTTAAGGTAACATCTCATACCATTATATAAAAAAAATCAAATTTACAGTAAAATTTAGAGAAATTATTATTAAAACCGTTTGCAGGTTTGGTGTTACATTCTATACAACTATCTGTAGAATATGGTCGATTTACTGTAATATTTTATTAAATTATCAAAAAAGGGGGAAAATTTACCTCAAATATATAAGAATTTTAATAGAAATTAATTTGGTTCAAGTTTACTTTAGATACAATTGTCAATACATATTAGAAAGCTGTTTTGATCAAATGACCATATTAAGGTATTATCTAATACAATGATAAAAAAAAATCAAATTAACAGTAAAATGTAGAAAAATCATTGTTAAAACTGTTGGCAGGTTTGGTGTTACGTTCTATACAACTATCTGTAGAATTTTGTCGTTTTACTGTAATATTTTATTGAATTATCAAAAAAGGGTAAAATCTTAAGAAATATAAGATTTTTAATAAAAATTAAAAAACAATTGTTCAAAGAACCATTGATGGTCTTTCCACCAGTAAGGATTTTTTGTATGAAAATATTAAAATTTGGTTTCTAATGTCAGTTGTAGCGTCAAATGACAGCTTGTTGAACGCTTATTCCAAAAATATATGGTTTCTATGGAAAAAAATATAGATAATGAAGATAATTGTTTTCTTCCGGTACAAATGATGTTATTTCCGGTATAGTTTGATAGTTTAATTGACACTGATTCCAAAAGAATATGGTTCTACATACTTTAACATTAATTTAGGACAACACATAGCTACTTCCGGTTAATAAAAGTTCACTTCCGGTTGGCTTTTACAAGTTCACATTGCTTGCAACCTATTGCAAAAAGTCCCATGTCTTTATCATGTATACATATGAGATAAAGGCAAAGGTCAAAATCTAGAACGTGAATTTTGTCTGACCTTGAGCTCAATTTCAAGGTCAACAACCAAGGACCTAAAATCAAAAGACCCCAGGCCTCTACTTTATATTGTTAATAAGTTATATTACCATACAACTAATATAAGATATAAAAGGGGGGAAAAGTTGCGTCAAATGTTTACGTACCCTTTTAACTGAAATTTATGTGTTACGCCATGTCGCAACACACATCTTGTGAAAATATTTTGTTGATATCTTATATGATTTCTGAAAATAAGAGATAACAAGCCAAAATCATATTTTTGAAAATGACCTTGACCTTTGACCTTGACCTCATTTTTCATTTTTTTTGGACCAAGGACCTCAAATCAAAAGAACCTAGGCCTCTATCACTTATGGTTTTCCAGTAACAAGTTTGTTTCATTTATTTCAATAAAAAGGGGAAAATAACTCTCATATGGAGTCTTTGTAAAGCTTCGGTGAAAATTAAACGTAACATCCTGAGGATATAACGAGCAATTTGGAAAAATAAATTTGTCGCTTTCTTTTACCGTTGTGGAGGAGATCTGATAACAAGAAAAACAGTGTTTGGGGAGATAACTCTTACAAAGAAACGTGTTCGGTTAAACAGGGTCATTTTCAAAAGCGTATAGACTGTATGATATCATATACAAAAAAACTAAGCAACATCTTTTGAAACATTTTTACACCGCAAGAAAAAAATTAGGCGGAAGAAAAAAAAAAAAAAATATAAGCGACATCTTGCGAAACAAAAAAACAGCGAAGGAAAAAAAATAGGCGGAAGAAAAAAAAAAATAATAATAATAATAATCAGAAGAAATCCAATAGGTCTTTCCACGGAAAAGTGGAAAGACCTAATAATAGGGAAAAAAACTGGAGTTGTCGTTCGTTTAACGTTGATAGGATAGATAGCACACAAACTACATTCAGTTGTAAGTGGAGGGTAAAAAAAATGGGGGGGGGGGCAATAGGGGGTCTCGGGGAGATTTTTTTTTTTTTTTATATTAACGGAACAGAATGGTTAAAAAGGCCTTTTTACAATATAAATCAATTGCTTTTAAAAAGCAATTGTAAACGGTCTTTCCCCCTTTGAAACATAGATTGGTTGGGGGGGGGGGGGGGGGGTTGTTTGTTTGTTTGTTTGTTTGTTTGTTTCTGTAAGGGGTCTAAAGTATTGTGTTACCGGAGACGTTTCATGTTTAGTTTGGAAAGTTTTTATTTTATTTTAGGTCCAGCGCGCGCGCCAGATTGAGGAGACACCACGTGACGCGGGTTTATATTACGAAAAACTTAGTCTTTTTATTTCTCTTTAGGTCGGGACGTTGGACAGACAACATCTATAGAGATGGAATGTACACAATGTAATTTGTCATTGTAGGAAATTGACATTTTGATCACAGTTCACCAGCAGTGCATGATTTGGATTTACTTGATCCGGTGTAACTTTAAAACACGTTTAAGGATTATTTTCTTAAAATGTACATTTTTCAGCACCAGTTTGTAACAGATAAGTTTTTCAATCCAGGAGCGGACATTTTTATTGTAGGATTTCACTGAGATTTACGGACCTAGCAAGCGATTTTTACGGCATTGCTATTTCTTTTCTCTAGGAAAAGTCTTGAGAGATATCGGCACCAAGTTGTTTTATGAACCTTTAGTACATGTATGCCCTGCTGACTGTAAATTTTGGGATCGATTGGACTTGTAGTTTCAGTGTTTAAGTGATAACAAGGAGGTGGATTTTTTTTCAGAAGAGATGTAAGATCAATATTAAAAACCAATTGTTCAAAGAACAATTGAAGGTCTTTCCACCAAAAAGGATCTATTTTGATATGAAAATATTAAAATTTAGTTGAAAATGTCAGTTCCTATAGCTAAATGATATATAAATATGAATTTCAAGCAAAGGTCAAAATTTAGAACGTCCAATTAACCTATGACATTGACCTCGATTTCAAGGTCATAAACCAAGGATCCCAAATCAAGACCCTAGGTCTGTATTATGATTATGTATGGTTCATGAGTAATATCACTTTGTGCATAATTCTAAATTTAAGAGGGGGCGAAAACTCCCATTTGTTGTTTACGCACCCTTCCAATCAAAATTTATCAGTAACGACAAGTCGCAACTTACAATTTCGTAAAGATAATTTGTCAAAATCTTATAGTTAATGAAAAAGAGTGAAAATAAGCCAAAATCAAAATTTAGAATTTGACCTTGACCTTTGACCTTGACCTAATTTTCATTTTTTTGGACCAAGGATCTTAAATCAAAAGACCCTAGGTCTTTATCACTTATAGTTTAACAGTTAGAAATGCATATCACTTATATCATATATAAAAGGGGGGATAACTCTCATATGGAATCTCTGGATGGCTTCGGTCAAAATAAAACAGAACATCCTGAGGATATAACGAACAATTTGGAAAAATAAATTTGTCGGTTTCTTATACGGTTGCGAAGCCTTAGAGATAACAAGAAAAACAGTGTTCGGGGAGGTAACTCTTATATGGGAAAGTATTCCGTTGAGCAGAGTTGGTTTTAAAAGCGTATAAACTGTTCGATATCATATTCCAAAAATATAAGCGACATCTTATAACAAATAACAGCGAAGGAAAAAAATTAGGCGGAAGAAAAAAAATAAAAAAAATATAATAATAATTAAAAACCAATTGTTCAAAGAACAATTGAAGGTCTTTCAACCAATAAGGATCTTTTTTGATATGAAAATATTAAGATTCAGTTGAAAATGTCAGTTGCTATGTCTTTATGACATAAAAATATGAATTTGGAGCAAAGGTCAAAATCTAGAACGTCCAATTAACCTATGACCTTGACCTCAATTTCAAGGTCATAAACATAGGATCCCAAATCAAAAGACCCTAAGTCTGTATTATGTATGGTTCATGAGTAATATCACTTTACGCATAATTCTAAATATAAGAGGGGCAAAAACTCCCATTTATTGTCTACGCACCCTTCCAATCAAAATTTATAAGAAACGACATGTCGCAACTAACAATTTAGTAAAAATAATTTGTCGAAATCTCATAAAGTAATTGAAAATAAGTGAAAATAAGCAAAAATCCAAATTTAGAATTTGACCTTGACCTAATTTTAATTTTTTTGGACCAAGGATCTTAAATCAAAAGACCCTAGGTCTCTATCACTTATGGTTTACCAGTTAGAAATGCAAATCACTTATAACATATATAAAAGGGGGGATAACTCTCATATGGAGTCTCCGGATAGCTTCGGTCCAAATGAAACAGAACATCCTGAGGATATAACGAGCAATTTGGAAAAATAAATTTGTCGGTTTCTTATACGGTTGCGAAGCCTTAGTCATAACAAGAAAAACAGTGTTCGAGGAGATAACTCTTATTTGGGAAAGTATTCGGTTTCGCGGTGTCAGTTTTAAAAGCGCATAAACTGTTCGATATCATATTTCATTTATCTAAGCGACATCTTACGAAACAAAAAAAACAGTGAATGAAAAAAAAAAATAATAATCAGAACAAACCCTATAGGTCTTTCACCTGAAAGGATGAAAGACCTAATAATCAGAAGAAATCCAATAGGTCTTTCCACGGAAAAGTTGAAAGACCTAATTGATTTGGTTCAAGTTTACTTCAGATACAATTGTCAATACATATTAGAAAATTGTCTTGATCAAATGACAGAATTAAGGTATTATCTAATACAATGATAAAAAAAATCAAATTTACAGTAAAATGTAGAAAAATCATTATTAAAACTGTTGGCTATTTGGTGTTACATTCTATACACCTATCTGTAAAATATGGTCGATATACTATAATATCTTATTGAATTATCAAAAATGGGTAAAATATTGTAAAAAATATATTTTTATAGAAATTAAGTTGGTTCAAGTTTACTTCAGATACAATTGTCCAGACATAATAGAAAATTATCTTGATCAAATGACCAATTTAAGGTAACATCTAATTCAATTATCAAAAAATTGTCAAGTTACCAGTAAAATGTAAAAAAAATCATTATTAAAACCGTTGGTAGGTTTGGTATTACATTCTATACAACTATTTGTAAAATATGGTCGATATACTGTTTTATCTTATTGAATTATCAAAAAGGGGTAAAATTTACTAAAAAAATATAATATTTTTAATAAAATAAATTTGATTCAAGATTACTTCAGATAAAATTGTCAATACATATTAGAAAATTGTCTTGATCAAATGACCGAATTAAGGTATTATCTAATACAATGATAAAAAAATCAAATTTAATGTTAAATGTAGAAAAATCATTATTAAAACTGTTGACAGGTTTGGTGTTACATTCTATACAACTATCTGTAAAATATGGTCGATATTCTATAATATCTTATTGAATTATCAAAAATGGGTAAAATTTTGTAAAAAATATATTTTTTATAGAAATTAAGTTGGTTCAGGATTACTTCAGATACAATTTTTTAGACATAATAGAAAATTATCTTGATCAAATGACCGATTTAAGGTATCATCTAATTCAATTATCAAAAAAGTTGTCAAATTACCAGTAAAATGTAGAAAAAAAATCATTATTAAAACCGTTGGTAGTTTTGGTGTAACGTTCTATACAACTATCTATAGAATATGGTCGATATACTGTTATATATTATTGAATTATCAAAAAGGGGCAAAATTTACTAAAAAAATATATTTTTAATAATATTAATTTGTTCAAGATTACATGAGATACAATTGTCAATACATATTAGCAAATTATCTTGATCAAATGACCGATTTAAGGTATTATCTTATTGAATTATCAAAACGGGGTAAAATTTACTAAATATTTTTGATAAAAATTAATTTGTTTCAAGATTATTCATGATACAATTGTCAATACATATTAGCAAATTATCTTGATCAAATGACCGATTTCAGGTAACATCGTATACATTTATAAATAAAAAATTCAAATTTACAGTAAAATGTAGAAAAATCATCATTAATACCGTTGGCAGGATTGTTGTTATATTCTATGCAATTATCTGTAGAAAATGGTCGATTGATATACTGTAATATCTTATTGAATTATCAAAAAGGGGAAAAATTTACTAAAAAAAATATAATATTTTTGATAAAAATTTATTTGGTTCAAGTTTTCTTCAGATACAATTGTCAATACATATTAGAAAACTGTCTTGATCAAATGACAAATTAAAGGTAACATCGAATACAATTATAAAAAAAAAAATCAAACAAATTTACAGTAAAATGTAGAGAAACCATTATTAAAACCGTTTGCAGGTTTGGTGTTACATTCTATAATACTTTCTGTAGAATCTGGTCAATATACTGTTATATTTTATTGAATTATCAAAAAGGGTAAAATTTACAAAAAAATATAATATTTTTAATAAAAATTAATTTGGTTCAAGTTTACTTCAGATACAATTGTCGATACATATTAGAAAACTGTCTTGATCAAATGACCGATTTAAGGTAACATCTATTTCAATTATTAAGAAAATTGTAAAATTAACAGTACTATGTAGAACAATCATTTTTAAAACCGTTTGCAGGTTTGGTGTTCCATTCTATGCAACTATCTGTAGAATATGGTCGTTAGATATACTGTAATATCTTATTGAATTATAAAAAAGGGTAAAAATTTACTAAAAAAACTGTAATATTTTTAATAAAAATTAAATTGGTTCAAGTTTACTTCAGATACAATTGTCAATACATATAAGAAAACTGTCTTGATCAAATGACCGATTTCAGGTAACATCTCATACCATTATATAAAAAAAAATCAAATTTACAGTAAAATTTAGAGAATTTATTATTAAAACCGTTTGCAGGTTTGGTGTTACATTCTATACAACTATCTGTAGAATATGGTCGATTTACTGTAATATTTTATTAAATTATCAAAAAAGGGTAAAATTTACCTCAAATATATAAGAATTTTAATAAAAATTAATTTGGTTCAAGTTTACTTTAGATACAATTGTCAATACATATTAGAAAACTGTCTTGATCAAATGACCAAATTAAGGTATAATCTAATACAATGATAAAAAAAATCAAATTAACAATAAAATGTAGAAAAATCATTGTTAAAACTGTTGGCAGGTTTGGTGTTACGTTCTATACAACTATCTGTAGAATATTGTCGTTTTACTGTAATATTTTATTAAATCATCAAAAAAGGGTAAAATTTACCTCAAATATATAAGAATTTAAAAAAAAATTAATTTGGTTCAAGTTTACTTTAGATACAGTTGTCAATACATATTAGAAAATTGTCTTGATCAAATGACAGAATTAAGGTATTATCTAATACAATGATAAAAAAAAATCAAATTTACAGTAAAATGTAGAAAAATCATTATTAAAACTGTTGGCTAGTTGGTATTACATTTTATACACCTATCTGTAAAATATGGTCGATATACTATAATATCTTATTGAATTATCAAAAATGGGTAAAATATTGTAAAAAATATATTTTTTATAGAAATTAAGTTGGTTCAAGTTTACTTCAGATACAATTGTCCAGACATAATAGAAAATTATCTTGATCAAATGACCAATTTAAGGTAACATCTAATTCAATTATCAAAAAATTGTCAAGTTACCAGTAAAATGTAAAAAAAAATCATTATTAAAACCGTTGGTAGGTTTGGTATTACATTCTATACAACTATTTGTAAAATATGGTCGATATACTGTTTTATCTTATTGAATTATCAAAAAGGGGTAAAATTTACTAAAAAAATATAATATTTTTAATAAAATAAATTTGTTTCAAGATTATCTCAGATAAAATTGTCAATACATATTAGAAAATTGTCTTGATCAAATGTCCGAATTAAGGTATTATCTAATACAATGATAAAAAAATCAAATTTAATGTTAAATGTAGAAAAATCATTATGAAAACTGTTGGCAGGTTTGGTGTTACATTCTATACAACTATCTGTAAAATATGGTCGATATTCTATAATATCTTATTGAATTATCAAAAATGGGTAAAATTTTGTAAAAAATATATTTTTTATAGAAATTAAGTTGGTTCAGGATTACTTCAGATACAATTTTTTAGACATAATAGAAAATTATCTTGATCAAATAACCGATTTAAAGTATTATCTAATTCAATTATCAAAAAAGTTGTCAAATTACCAGTAAAATGTAGAAAAAAAATCATTATTAAAACCGTTGGCAGTTTTGGTGTAACGTTCTATACAACTATCTGTAGAATATGGTCGATATACTGTTATATATTATTGAATTATCAAAAAGGGGCAACATTTACTAAAAAAATCTGATATTTTTAATAAAATTAATTTGGTTCAAGATTACATCAGATACAATTGTCAATACATATTAGCAAATTATCTTGATCAAATGACCGATTTAAGGTATTATCTTATTGAATTATCAAAACGGGGTAAAATTTACTAAAAAAAATATAATATTTTTGATAAAAATTAATTTCGTTCAAGATTATTTATGATACAATTGTCAATACATATTAGCAAATTATCTTGATCAAATGACCGATTTCAGGTGACATCGTATACATTTATAAAAAAAATATTCAAATTTACAGTAAAATGTAAAAAAATCATCATTAATACCGTTGGCAGGATTGTTGTTATATTCTATGCAATTATCTGTAGAAATTGGTCGATTGATATACTGTAATATCTTATTGAATTATCAAAAAGGGGAAAAATTTATTTGGTTCAAGTTTTCTTCAGATACAATTGTCAATACATATTAAAAAACTGACTTGATCAAATGACAAATGAAAGGTAACATCTAATACAATTATAAAAAAAAATCAAATTTACAGTAAAATGTAAAGAAACCATTATTAAAACCGTTTGCAGGTTTGGTGTTACATTCTATATAACTTTCTGTAGAATCTGGTCAATATACTGTTATATTTTATTGAATTATCAAAAAGGGTAAAATTTACCAAAAAATATAATATTTTTAAATAAAAATTAATTTGATTCAAGTTTACTTCAGATACAATTGTCGATACATATTAGAAAACTGTCTTGATCAAATGACAGATTTAAGGTAACATCTAATACAATTATAAAAAAAAATCAAATTTACAGTAAACTGTTAGGAAATCATTATTAAAACTGTTGGCAGGTTTGGTGTTACATTCTTTACAACTATCCTGATAATGTGGCCGATTTAAGAGGCTTATTCTCATTTCGCCTTAGCTGTCAAAGTTTATATATAAAATTAATCCCAGTTTGCCTTAGTACAAATTTTCAGGTACACAAGAATTAACTAAGGCGAAATGGGAGCTTCTGTAAACAATAAAATTAAGTTGTGTTTTGTTTGTATTGCAATTAGTTGATATTTGTTATTTTGATGTCAAATTCTACCATGAAATACTTTTTAAAGGAAAGATATCTTTTTTTTCATTTTTGGTGTCCCACTTTTTATAGTTGCTCTTTGTTTTCCTGCGTTTTTTTTTGTTTACTAATGTGTTATATTTTGTAAAAAAAAGTCTTATTAGAGATGACAAATTGGAAATAAACATTTCATATTTTAATGAATAAATAAAGACAAATATCATATAAGTACAAGGCACTGATATACATATTTGAATGTTCAAGGTTAATTTAGTTTCCAAGTTTGAGGATGTAAGATGCTGCATCGCCATACTGAATATAGTCAGTTGTACCATTGTGTAGGGTTTCCTTTAACGTTGTGAATCTTTCTTCTATTTATCTATACTTCTTTGCTTTTCCTCTCATATTGCCACCTGCTACACACTGTCATGATTTTCTTTGCCTCGTAAGCTGCTTACTCTTTCTTGAACACATTGATAATTTAAAATATATTTGGATGTGTTGTTTTGGCTGTCTTTTTGATCTTGTTATGATAGCCCTCTAAATGGTTATTTGTCCTGGGTCCTTCTGTCTAGTGGTGGTTCCAGGTTGTTTGTAGGTTTCTGTCCTCTCTTCATATCACAATTATACGTTAACTTGGTGCAGGTATTAATTAAGTCTGTGGTGCGTTTTCCAAGGAGTGTATTCTTGGTTAAGTATTTGGTAAATGTGATTGCAGTTTTGTCTGGTTTCGAATGAAGGCAGTTTTTGTGCAGTCTCATTGGTCTGTGATCTCACGATAAACTTAATTCATTGGTTATTTGTTCAAATCTTGAAGAAGTCAAGTAATTGAATACCATGGATATATAATATATATAATTAGCACAGTTTTGGAGATTTTTAAATATTTTTTTATTAAAGTTATAATTAAACAAGTCTATGGGCAAATATTGGTTTTTTTTTTCTTTCTTTTAAACTTTTTGTGTTGCATATTGTAAAGGATAATTAAATTATTTTGATTTTTCTAACTGCATGAAGTAAAAAAAAACTGTTATTAAATATCAACAAACAATATTTCAAGAGAAGCAACATTCCAACTACATTTTGTTATTTTAGATTTTTCCTGATCACAACTTTTGAAATCATAAAAATGGTCACTTTTATTAAAAAAAATTATGAAAGAGAAACAAATTCCTAATAACATGTTGTTCAAATTGCTATAAAAACACAAAGGTTTAATTTGTTTATTCAATATTTTTATCTCAATTCACATTTCGCCTTAGTTCAGTTCCCATTTGGCCTTAGTATATTTTATACCATTTTTACCTGGAATTCACAGCTAAGGCGAAATGGGAACACACCATTTAAGATACCATCAGAATAAATGATAAAAAAGGGTAAAATTTACTAAAAAATATAATATTTTTGAAAACAATTAATTTGGTTCAAGTTTACTTCAGATAAAATTGTCAATACATATTAGAAAATTGTCTGGATCAAATGACCGAAAAAAGGTATTATCTAATACAATGATAAAAAAAATCAAATTTACAGTAAAATGTAGAGAAATCATTATTAAAACTGTTGGTAGGATTGGTAATGAATTCTATACAACTATCTGTAGACAATGGTCGATATACTGTTATATCATATAGAATTATCAAAAAGGGGTGAAATTTACTAAAAAAAATATGATATTTTTAATAAAATAAATTTGTTTCAAGTTTACTTCAGATACAATTGTCTATACATATTAGCACATTATCTTGATCAAATGACCGATTTAAGATAACATCTAATTAAATTATCAAAAAATTTGTAAAATTAACAGTAAAATGTAGAAAAATCATTTTTTAAACCGTTTGCAAGTTTGGTCTTACATTCTATACAACTATCTGTAAAATATGGTCAATATACTGTAATATCTTATTGAATTATCAAAAATGGGTAAAATTCTGTAAAAATATTTTTTTTTATAGAAATTAAGTTGGTTTAAGTTTACTTCAAATACAATTGTCCAGACATAATAGAAAATTATCTTGATCAAATAACCGATTTAAGGTAATATCTAATTCAATTATTTAAAAATTGTCAATTTACCAGTAAAATGTAGAAAAATCATTTTTAAAACCGTCTGCAAGTTTGGTCTTACATTCTATACAACTATCTGTAAAATATGGTCAATATACTGTAATATCTTATTGAATTATCAAAAATGGGTAAAATTTTGTAAAAATATATTTTTATATAAATTAAGTTGGTTTAAGTTTACTTCAAATACAATTGTCCAGACATAATAGAAAATTATCTTCATCAAATGACCGATTTAAGGTAACATCTAATTCAATTATCAAACATATTGTCAGGTTACCAGTAAAATGAAGAAAAAAATCATTATTTAAATCTTTGGTAGGTTTGGTGTTACATTCTATACAAATATCTGTAGAATATGGTCGATATACTGTTATATCTAATTGAATTATCAAAAAGGTGTAAAATTTACTAAAAAAATATAATATGTTTAATAAAATTAATTTGTTTCCAGATTACATCAGATACAATTGTCGATACATATTAGCAAATTATTTTGATCAAATGACCGATTAAAGGTAACATCTAATACATTGATGAAAAAAAATTCAAATTTACAGTAAAATGTAGAAAAATCATTATTAAAACCGTTGGCAGGATTGGTGTTACATTCTATGCAACTATCTGTAGAATATGGTCGATTGATATACTGTAATTTCTTATTGAATTATCAAAAAGGGGAAAAATTTACTAAAAAAAATATAATATTTTTAATAAAAATGTATTTGGTTCAAGTTAACATCAGATACAATTGTCAACACATATTAGAAAACTGTCTTGATCAAATGACCGATTTAAGGTATTATCTTATTGAATTATCAAAACGTGGCAAAATTTACTAAAAAAAATATAATATTTTTGATAAAAATTAATTTGTTTCAAGATTATTTTAGATACAATTGTCAATACATATTAACAAATTATCTTGATCAAATGACCGAATTAAGGTAACATCTAATACAATGATAAAAAAAAATCGAATTTACAGTAAAATGTAAAGAAATCATTATTAAAACCGTTTGCAGGTTTGGTGTTACATTCTATACAACTATCGGTAAAATATGGTCGATATACTGTAATATTTTATTGAATTATCAAAAAAGGGTAAAATTTACTAAAAAATATAATATTTTTATTAACAATTAATTTGGTTCAAGTTTACTTCAGATACAATTGTCAATACATATTAGAAAACTGTCTTAATCAAATGAGAGATTTAAGGTAACATCTAATACAATTGTCAAAAAAATCGAATTTACGGTAAAATGTAGAAAAATCATTATTAAAACCGTTGGCAGGTTTGGTGTTAAATTTTATACAACTATCTGTAAAATATGGTCGATATACTGTTATATCTTATTGAATTATCAAAAATGGGTAAAATTTTGTAAAAAAAATATTTTTTATAGAAATTAAGTTGGTTTTAGTTTACCTCAGATACAATTGTCCAAACATAGTAGAAAATGATCTTGATCAAATGACCGATTAAAGGTAACATCTAAAAAGTTTGTCATATTAACAGTAAAATGTAGAAAATTAATTATTGAAACCGCTGGCAGGTTTGGTGTTACATTCTATACAACTCTCTGTAAAATATGGTCGATTTACTGTAATATCTTATTTAATTATCAAAAATGGGTAAAATTTTGTAAAAAATATATTTTTTATAGAAATTAAGTTGGTTTAAGTTTACTTCAAAGACAATTGTTCAGACATAATAAAAAAAATATCTTGATCAAACGACCGACTTAAGGTAACATCTAGTTTAATTATCAAAACAGTTGTCAAATTAACAGTATAATGTAGAAAAATCATTATTAAAACCATTGGCATGTTTGGTGTTACATTCTATACAACTATCTGTAGAATATGATCGATATACTGTAATATTTTTTGAATTATCAAAAAGGGGTAAAATTTACTAAAAAAATATTATATTTTTAATAAAAAATAATTTGGTTCAGGTTTACTTCAGATACAATTGTCCAGACATAATAGAAAATTATCTTGATCAAATGACCAATTTAAGGTAACATCTAATTCAATTATCAAAAAATTGTCAAGTTACCAGTAAAATGTAAAAAAAAATCATTATTAAAACCGTTGGTAGGTTTGGTATTACATTCTATACAACTATTTGTAAAATATGGTCGATATACTGTTTTATCTTATTGAATTATCAAAAAGGGGTAAAATTTACTAAAAAAATATAATATTTTTAATAAAATAAATTTGTTTCAAGATTATCTCAGATAAAATTGTCAATACATATTAGAAAATTGTCTTGATCAAATGACCGAATTAAGGTATTATCTAATACAATGATAAAAAAATCAAATTTAATGTTAAATGTAGAAAAATCATTATGAAAACTGTTGGCAGGTTTGGTGTTACATTCTATACAACCATCTGTAAAATATGGTCGATATACTCTAATATTTATTTGAAGTATCAAAAAGGGGTAAAATTTTGTAAAAACATATATTTTTTATAGATATTAAATTGGTTTAGGTTTACTTCGAATACAATTGTCCAGACATAATAGAAAATTATTTTGATCAAATGACCGATTTAAGGTAATATTTAATTCAATTATGAAAAAAATTGTCAAATTACCAGTATTATGTAGAAAAATCATTATTAAAACCATTTGCAGGTTTGGTGTTCCATTCTATACAACTATCCTGATTATGTGGTCGACTCAAGGTACCATCAGAATAAATTATCAAAAAGGGGTTAAATTTACTAAAAAAATATAATATTTTTAATAACAATTAATTTGGTTCAAGTTTACTTCAGATTTATTGTCCATACATAATAGAAAATTGTCTTGATCAAATGACCGATTTAAGGTAAAATCAAATACAATTATTAAACAAAAAATCAAATGTATGGTTAAATGTAGAAAAATCAATATAACCGTTGGCAGGTTTGGTGTTACATTCTATACAACTATCTGTAAGATATGGTCGATATACTGTAATATCTTATTGAATTATCAAAAATGGGTAAAATTTTGTAAAAAAAATATTTTTTATAGAAATTAAGTTGGTTTCAGTTTATTTAAATACAATTGTCCAGACATAATAGAAAATTATCTTGATCAAATGACCGATTTAAGGTAATATTTAATTCAATTATGAAAAAAATTGTCAAATTACCAGTATTATGTAGAAAAATCATTATTAAAACCGTTTGCAGGTTTGGTATTACAATCTATACAACTATCGGTAGAATATGGTCGATATACTTTAATAATTATTTGAAGTATCAAAAAGGGGTATAATTTGTAAAAAATATATTTTTAATAAAAATTAAGTTGGTTTAAGTTTACTTTAGATATAATTGTCAATACATATTAGCAAACTGTCTTGATCAAATTACAGATTCAAGGTAACAACTAATACAATTATAAAAAAAATTAAAAAAATTACAGTAAAACGTAGAGAAATCATTATTAAAACCGTTGGCAGGTTTGGTGTTACATTCTATACAACTATCTGTAAAATATGATCGATATACTGTAATATCTTATTGAATTATTACAAATGGGTAAAATTTTGTAAAAAATATATTTTTTATAGAAATTAATTTGGTTCAAGTTTACTTCAGAAACAATTGTCAATACATATTAGCAAACTGTCTTGATCAAATGACAGATTTAAGGTAACATATAATACAATTATAAAAAAAAATTAAAAAATTACAGTAAAATGTAGAGAAATCATTATTAAAACCGTTGGCAGGTTTGGTGTTACATTCTATACAACTATCTGTAAAATATGGTCGATATACTTTAATACCTTATTGAATAATTACAAATGGGTAAATTTTGTAAAAAATATATTTTTTATAGAAATTAATTTGGTTTAAGTTTACTTCAAAGACAATTGTCCAGACATAATATAAAATTATCTTGATCAAAGTACCGATTTAAGGTAATATCTAATTCAATTATCAAAAAAATTGTCAAATTAACAGTAAAATGAAGAAAAATCATTATTAAAACTGTTGGCATGTTTGGTGTTACATTCTATACAATTTTCTGTAGAATATGATCGATATAACGTAATATTTTATTGACTTATCAAAAAGGGGTAAAATTTACTAAAAAAATATTAAATTTTTAATAAAAATTAATTTGGTTCAGGTTTACTTTAGATTTATTTCTCAATACATATTAGAAAACTGTCTTGATCAAATGACCGATTTAAGGTAATATCTAATTGAATTATCAAAAAAATTGTCAAATTTACAGTAAAATGAAGAGAAATTTGTATTAAAACCGTTGGCAGGTTTGGTGTTACATTCTATACAATTCTCTGTAGAATATGGTCGATATACTATAATATTAAATTCAATTATCAAAAAGGGGTAAAATTTTGTAAAATATATATATTTTATAGAAATTAAGTTGGTTTAAATTTATTTCAGATACAATTGTCCAAACATAATAGAAAATGATCTTGATCAAATGACCGATTAAAGGTAACACCTAATTCAATTATCAAAAAATTTGTCAAATTAACAGTAAAATGTAGAAAATTCATTTTTAAAACCGTTGGCAGGTTTGGTGTAACATTCTATGCAACTTTCCGTAAAATATGGTCGATATACTGTAATATATTATTGAATTATCAAAAATGGGTAAAATTTGTAAAAAATATATTTTTTATAAAAAATTAAGTTGGTTTAAGTTTGCTTCAGATACAATTGTCCAAACATAATAGAAAATGATCTTGATCAAAAGACCGATTAAAGGTAACATCTAATTCAATTATCAAAACGTTTGTCATATTAACAGTAAAATGTAGAAAATTCATTATTAAAACCGTTGGCAGGTTTGGTGTTACATTCTATACAACCATTTGTAAAATAAGGTCGATATACTGTTATATCTTATTGAATTATCAAAAATGGGTAAAATTTTGTAAAAAATATATTTTTTATAGAAATTAATTTGGTTCAAGTTTACTTCAGATACAATTGTCAATACATATTAGCAAACTGTCTTGATCAAATGACAGATTTAAGGTAACATCTAATACAATTATCAAAAAAAATTAAAAAATTACAGTAAAATGTAGAGAAATCATTATTAAAACCGTTGGCAGGTTTGGTGTTACATTCTATACAACTATCTGTAAAATATGGTCGATATACTGTAATATCTTATTGAATTATTACAAATGGGTAAAATTTTGTAAAAAATATATTTTTATAGAAATTAAGTTGGTTTAAGTTTACTTCAAAGACAATTGTCCAGACATAATATAAAATTATCTTGATCAAATGACCGACTACAGGTAATATCCAATTCAATTATCAAAAAATTGTCAAATTTACAGTAAAATGAAGAAAAATCATTATTAAAACTGTTGGCATGTTTGTTGTTACATTCTATACAATTTTCTGTAGAATATGATCGATATACTGTAATATTTTATTGACTTACCAAAAAGGGGTAAAATTTACTAAAAAAATATTATAAATTTTTAATAAAAATTAATTTGGTTCAGGTTTACTTTAGATTTATTTGTCAATACATATTAGACAGCTGTCTTGATCAAATGACCGATTTAAGGTAATATCTAATTGAATTATCAAAACATTTGTCAAATTAACAGTATAATGTAGAAAAATCATTATTAAAACCATTGGCAGGTTTAGTGCTACATTCAATACAACTATCTGTAAAATATGGTCGATATACTGTTATATCTTATTGAATTATCAAAAATGGGTAAAATTTTGTAAAAAATATATTTTTTTATAGAAATTAAGTTTGTTTAAGTATACTTCAGACAATTGTCAATACATATTAGAAAACTGTCTTGATCAAATGACCGATTTAAGGTAATATCTAATTGAATTATCAAAAAAATTGTCAAATTTACAGTAAATTGTAGAGAAATCTTTATTAAAACCGTTGGCATGTTTGGTGTTATATTCTATAAAACTCTCTGTAGAATATGGTCTATATACTCTAATATTTAATTAAATTATCAAAAAGGGGTAAAATTTTGTAAAAAATATTCATTTTATAGAAATTAAGTTGGTTTAAGTTTACTTCAGATACAATTGTCCAAATATAATAGAAAATGATCTTGATTATATGACCGATTTAAGGTAACTTCTCATTCAATTTGAAAAAAAAAAAAAATTATGGTAAAATGTAGAAAAATCAATATCAAAACCGTTGGCAGGTTAAGTGTAACATTCTATACAACTATCTGTAAAATATGGTCGATATACTGTAATATCTTATTGAATTATCAAAAATGGGTAAAATTTTGTAAAAATATATTTTTTATAAAAATTAAGTTAGTTTAAGTTTGCTTCAGATACAATTGTCCAAACATAATAGAAAATGATCTTGATCAAAAGACCGATTAAAGGTAACATCTAATTCAATTATCAAAAAAATTATTAAATTAACATTAAAATGTAGACAAATCATAATTAAAACTGTTGGCAGGTTAAGTGTATTATTCTATACAACTATCGGTAAAATATGGTCGATATACTGTAATATCTTATTGAATTATACAAAAAGTGTAAAATTTTGTAAAAAATATATTTTTTTATGGAAATTAAGTTGGTTTAAGTTTATTTGAATTACGATTGTCCAGACATAATAAAAAATTATCTTGATCAAATGACCGATTTAAGGTAATATCTAATTCAATTATCAAAATAATTGTCAAATTACCAGTAAAATGTAGAAAAATCGATATTAAAACCGTTAGCAGGTTTGGTGTTTCATTCTATACAACTCTCTGTAGAATATGGTCGATATACTTTAATAGATAATTGAATTATCAAAAATGGGTAAAATTTTGTAAAAAATTTTTTTTTATAGAAATTAAGTTGGTTTTAGTTTACCTCAGATACAATTGTCCAAACATAGTAGAAAATGATCTTGATCAAATTACCGATTAAAGGTAACATCTAAAAAGTTTGTCATATAACAGTAAAATGTAGAAAATTAATTATTGAAACCGTTGGCAGGTTTGGTGTTACATTCTATACAACTCTCTGTAAAATATGGTCGATTTACTGTACTATCTTATTTAATTATCAAAAATGGGTAAAATTTTGTAAAAAAATATTTTTTACAGAAATTAAGTTGGTTTAAGTTTACTTCAAAGACAATTGTCCAGACATAATAAAAAAATGTCTTGATCAAACGACCGACTTAAGGTAACATCTAATTTAATTATCAAAACAGTTGTCAAATTAACAGTAAAATGTAGGAAAATCATTATTAAAACCATTGGCATGTTTGGTGTTACATTCTATACAACTATCTGTAGAATATGATCGATATACTGTAATATTTTTTGAATTATCAAAAAGGGGTAAAATTTACTAAAAAAATATTATATTTTTAATAAAAAATAATTTGGTTCAGGTTTACTTCAGATACAATTGTCAATACATATTAGAAAACTGTCTTGATCAAATGACAGATTTAAGGAAACATATAATACAATTATAAAAAAAAAATCAAATTTACAGTGAAATGAAGAGAAATCATTAATAAAACCGTTGGCAGGTTTGGTGTTACATTTTATACAACTATCCTGATAATATGGTCGATTCAAGGTACCATCAGAATAAATTATCCAAAAGCGGTTTAATTTACTAAAAAAAATACAATATTTTCAATTACAATTAATTTGGTTTAAGTTTACCTCAGATACTATTGTCAATATATACATATTAGAACATTGTCTTGACCAAATGACCGATTTAATGTAAAATCAAATACAATTGTTGAAAAAAAATCAAATTTAAGGTAAAATGTAGAAAAATCATTATTAAAACCGTTCTCAGGTTCAATGTAAATAGTTATCAAAAGTACCAGGACTATAATTTTATACGCCAGACGCGCGTTTCGTAACATTCTATACAACTATCTGTAAAATATGGTCGATATACTGTAATATCTTATTGAATTATCAAAAATGGGAAAAATTTTGTAAAAAATATTTTTTTTATAGAAATTAAGTTGGTTTAAGTTTACTTAAAATATAATTATCCAGCCATAATAGAAAATGATCTTCATCAGATGACCGATTAAAGGTAACATCTAATCTAATTATCAAAAAAAATGTCAAATTAAAAAGTAAAATGTAGAAAAATCATTATTAAAACCGTTGCCAGGTTTGGTGTAACATTCTATACAACCATCTGTAAAATATGGTCGATATACTCTAATATTTATTTGAAGTATCAAAAAGGGGTAAAATTTTGTAAAAACATATATTTTTTATAGATATTAAATTGGTTTAGGTTTACTTCGAATACAATTGTCCAGACATAATAGAAAATTATTTGGATCAAATGACCGATTTAAGGTAATATTTAATTCAATTATGAAAAAAATTGTCAAATTACCAGTATTATGTAGAAAAATCATTATTAAAACCGTTTGCAGGTTTGGTGTTCCATTCTATACAACTATCCTGATTATGTGGTCGACTCAAGGTACCATCAGAATAAATTATCAAAAAGGGGTTAAATTTACTAAAAAAATATAATATTTTTAATAACAAATAATTTGGTTCAAGTTTACTTCAGATTTATTGTCCATACATAATAGAAAATTGTCTTGATCAAATGACCGATTTAAGGTAAAATCAAATACAATTATTAAACAAAAAATCAAATGTATGGTTAAATGTAGAAAAATCTATATAACCGTTGGCAGGTTTGGTGTTACATTCTATACAACTATCTGTAAGATATGGTCGATATACTGTAATATCTTATTGAATTATCAAAAATGGGTAAAATTTTGTAAAAAAAAATATTTTTTATAGAAATTAAGTTGGTTTCAGTTTATTTAAATACAATTGTCCAGACATAATAGAAAATTATCTTGATCAAATGACCGATTTAAGGTAATATTTAATTCAATTATGAAAAAAATTGTCAAATTACCAGTATTATGTAGAAAAATCATTATTAAAACCGTTTGCAGGTTTGGTGTTCCATTCTATACAACTATCCTGATTATGTGGTCGACTCAAGGTACCATCAGAATAAATTATCAAAAAGGGGTTAAATTTACTAAAAAAATATAATATTTTTAATAACAATTAATTTGGTTCAAGTTTACTTCAGATTTATTGTCCATACATAATAGAAAATTGTCTTGATCAAATGACCGATTTAAGGTAAAATCAAATACAATTATTAAACAAAAAATCAAATGTATGGTTAAATGTAGAAAAATCAATATAACCGTTGGCAGGTTTGGTGTTACATTCTATACAACTATCTGTAAAATATGGTCAATATACTGTAATATCTTATTGAATTATCAAAAATGGGTAAAATTTTGTAAAAAAAATATTTTTTATAGAAATTAAGTTGGTTTCAGTTTATTCAAATACAATTGTCCAGACATAATAGAAAATTATCTTGATCAAATGACCGATTTAAGGTAATATCTAATTCAATTATCCAAAAAATTGTCAAATTACTAGTAAAATGTAGAAAAATCGTTATTAAAACCGTTGGCTGGTTTGGTATTACAATCTATACAACTATCGGTAGAATATGGTCGATATACTCTAATATTTATTTGAAGTATCAAAAAGGGGTATAATTTGTAAAAAATATATTTTTAATAAAAATTAAGTTGGTTTAAGTTTACTTTAGATATAATTGTCAATACATATTAGCAAACTGTCTTGATCAAATTACAGATTCAAGGTAACAACTAATACAATTATAAAAAAAAATTAAAAAATTACAGTAAAATGTAGAGAAATCATTATTAAAACCGTTGGCAGGTTTGGTGTTACATTCTATACAACTATCTGTAAAATATGATCGATATACTGTAATATCTTATTGAATTATTACAAATGGGTAAAATTTTGAAAAAAATATATTTTTTATAGAAATTAATTTGGTTCAAGTTTACTTCAGAAACAATTGTCAATACATATTAGCAAACTGTCTTGATCAAATGACAGATTTAAGGTAACATTTAATACAATTATAAAAAAAAATTAAAAAATTACAGTAAAATGTAGAGAAATCATTATTAAAACCGTTGGCAGGTTTGGTGTTACATTCTATACAACTATCTGTAAAATATGGTCGATATACTTTAATACCTTATTGAATAATTACAAATGGGTAAAATTTTGTAAAAAATATATTTTTTATAGAAATTAATTTGGTTTAAGTTTACTTTAAAGACAATTGT
Source organism: Mytilus edulis (assembly GCF_963676685.1). Lineage (NCBI taxonomy): Eukaryota > Metazoa > Mollusca > Bivalvia > Mytilida > Mytilidae > Mytilus > Mytilus edulis. The sequence continues at coordinate 52,168,942 of NC_092354.1, forward strand.
CCAGACATAATATAAAATTATCTTGATCAAAGTACCGACTTAAGGTAATATCTAATTCAATTATCAAAAAAATTGTCAAATTAACAGTAAAATGAAGAAAAATCATTATTAAAACTGTTGGCATGTTTGGTGTTACATTCTATACAATTTTCTGTAGAATATGATCGATATAATGTAATATTTTATTGACTTATCAAAAAGGGGTAAAATTTACTAAAAAAATATTAAATTTTTAATAAAAATTAATTTGGTTCAGGTTTACTTTAGATTTATTTGTCAATACATATTAGAAAACTGTCTTGATCAAATGACCGATTTAAGGTAATATCTAATTGAATTATCAAAAAAATTGTCAAATTTACAGTAAAATGAAGAGAAATTTTTATTAAAACCGTTGGCAGGTTTGGTGTTACATTCTATACAATTCTCTGTAAAATATGGTCGATATACTATAATATTAAATTCAATTATCAAAAAGGGGTAAAATTTTGTAAAATATATATATTTTATAGAAATTAAGTTGGTTTAAATTTATTTCAGATACAATTGTCCAATCATAATAGAAAATGATCTTGATCAAATGACCGATTAAAGGTAACACCTAATTCAATTATCAAAAAATTTGTCAAATTAACAGTAAAATGTAGAAAATTCATTTTTAAAACCGTTGGCAGGTTTGGTGTAACATTCTATGCAACTTTCTGTAAAATATGGTCGATATACTGTAATATATTATTGAATTATCAAAAATGGGTAAAATTTTGTAAAAAATATATTTTTTATAAAAAATTAAGTTGGTTTAAGTTTGCTTCAGATACAATTGTCCAAACATAATAGAAAATGATCTTGATCAAAAGACCGATTAAAGGTAACATCTAATTCAATTATCAAAACGTTTGTCATATTAACAGTAAAATGTAGAAAATTCATTATTAAAACCGTTGGCAGGTTTGGTGTTACATTCTATACAACTATTTGTAAAATAAGGTCGATATACTGTTATATCTTATTGAATTATCAAAAATGGGTAAAATTTTGTAAAAAATATATTTTTTATAGAAATTAAGTTGGTTTAAGTTTACGTCAAAGACAATTGTCCAGACATAATAAAAAATATCTTGATCAAACGACCGACTTAAGGTAACATCTCATTTAATTATCAAAACATTTGTCAAATTAACAGTATAATGTAGAAAAATCATTATTAAAACCATTGGCAGGTTTAGTGTTACATTCTATACAACTATCTGTAAAATATGGTCGATATACTGTTATATCTTATTGAATTATCAAAAATGGGTAAAATTTTGTAAAAAATATATTTTTTATAGAAATTAAGTTGGTTTAAGTTTACTTCAAAGATAATTGTCAATACATATTAGAAAACTGTCTTGATCAAATGACCGATTTAAGGTAATATCTAATTGAATTATCAAAAAAAATGTCAAATTTACAGTAAATTGTACAGAAATCTTTAATAAAACCGTTGGCATGTTTGGTGTTATATTCTATACAGCTCTCTGTAGAATATGGTCGATATACTCTTATTTTTAATTAAATTATTAAAAAGGGGTAAAATTTTGTAAAATATATTCATTTTATAGAAATTAAGTTGGTTTAAGTTTTCTTCAGATACAATTGTCCAAACATAAAAGAAAATGATCTTGATCATATGACCGATTTAAGGTAACTTCTCATTCAATTTATAAAAAAAATTATGGTAAAATGTAGAAAAATCAATATCAAAAACCGTTGGCAGGTTTGGTGTAACATTCTATACAACTATCTGTAAAATATGGTCCATATACTGTAATATCGTATTGAATTATCAAAAATGGGTAAAATTTTGTAAAAAATATATTTTTTATAAAAAATTAAGTTGGTTTCAGTTTGCTTCAGATACAATTGTCCAAACATAATAGAAAATGATCTTGATCAAAAGACCGATTAAAGGTAACATCAAATTCAATTATCAAAAAATTTGTCAAATTAACAGTAAAATGTAGACAAATCATAATTAAAACTGTTGGCAGGTTAAGTGTATTATTCTATACAACTATCGGTAAAATATTGTCGATATACTGTAATATCTTATTGAATTATACAAAAAGTGTAAAATTTTGTAAAAAATATATTTTTTTTATGGAAATTAAGTTGGTTTAAGTTTATTTCAATTACGATTGTCCAGACATAAAATCATCTTGATCAAATGACCGATTTAAGGTAATATCTAATTCAACTATGAAAAAAATTGTCAAATTACCAGTTATATGTAGAAAAATCATTATTCAAACCGTTGGCAGGTTTGGTGTTACATTCTATACAACTATCTGTAGAATATGGTCGATATACTCAAAATATTTAATAGAATTATCAAAAATGGGTAAAATTTTGTAAAAAATATATTTTTTATAGAAATTAGGTTGGTTTAAGTTTACTTCCAATACAATTGTCCAAACATAATAGAAAATAATCTTGATCAAATGACCGATTTAAGGTAATATCTAATTCAATTATCCAAAAAATTGTCAAATTACCAGTAAAATGTAGAAAAATCATTATCAAAACCGTATACAGGTTTGGTGTTACATTCTATACAATTCTCTGTAGAATATGGTCGATATACTCAAATATTTAATTGAATTATCAAAAATGGGTAAAATTTTGTAAAAAATATATTTTTTTTATAAAAATTAAGTTGGTTTATGTCTACTTCAGATACACTTGTCCAGACATAATATAAAATTATCTTGATCAAATGACCGATTTAAGGTAATATCTTATTCAATTATGAAAAAAATTGTCAAATTACCAGTAAAATGTAGAAAAATCATTATTAAAACCGTTGGCAGGTTTGATGTTACATTCTAGGTGTAATACCACCAAATCATGGTACGTCACATCCGGTTGCATACAAAAGTAGGCCTAAAAAAATATTCCCTTGAATTTGACAGTTGTAGAAAATTAACCCTGCATTTCAATGCACTTAAATTTTTCTGAATCGTAAATATGTATGTTGGATGTCTGAAAGCATCCTTCTTTTTTATTTGATGGTCTTATAAAATATTTTGGAACGTTGAGGTTACATAGCTACCAAAGCAGGTAACCAGTAAATAATAGTGTAAAAATTGGGTTGCTTACTTCCAGTGATGATTATTTTCTTATATGCAATGAAATGTTGTGTGAAATTTTCACTGTATCACTGGAAAGGATTAAACTTTACACATGCAAAGTATTTCTTTGGTTGAAATAAAGGTAAATACTGTACATTTGTTTTAAAAGTACCAATTTAACAAAGACTAATAGGGAAAAAATCAATGGTGGTATTACACCTATTTAGGGAAACTACATGTGCACTCGTGACCTTATTGTACTTTCATTTTAATTTTATTAATAAACCAGTTCATACATTGTAAACATGGACTATTCGGAATGGATTGAGACACAGAAAGCACGTTTGAGGTAAAATTGCCTTGAAATGGGGGTTTACGGGTGTAAATGGGTGGACAGACAAAGCTGTATTTAGTTTACTGTGTTAAATTTTAAATTACCATAACAGTTTTGTTTATACAACATGTGAATTTTTTATTTCAGTGTTCACATGTTCTGAAGAGTATTCATTTGAAAAATCTTATATGTAAATTGGTCTGCAGATGAAACTTCAGCATTAAAGAAAGTATCAACTATCATCATGTTTTTTTGGGTTTTTTTTGGCCGCAAAAGTTTACAATTTGCCATTGTGCCATCTACATTTTGCACAGACAATAAATCATCTAAACACTTATTTGCCCTGGATTTATACACATCAGAATCCAGTCTCACATACTTAAACTTTATAATTCTTACCAATTATTTTTTGTACCAGCATTCCAAGGGACATAACCCTTTTTAAAAACATTATAGGTATTTTTTATTACTCTTTCTCCCCATTTTCTAATGTAAAATACAAGAAAGTGGACTCTTTGTGTAAATCTATTAGAAATATACTGTTATGAGTAAATAAAAAGACTTAGATACCAGTAACAATAACTGATTGACTGAAAGGAAACCGTTATTTGTCACACTAGGCGAACAGACTAAAAACTCGAGTTACACATAAGGGCTTCTAGAAACTTCCGTGTAGACTGTTAACATTTATAGAGACAGTTCTTTCAGCTGAAAACACTTTAATTATTGATTTAACATTACATTTATATCATTTTTGTGGGGAAATAATCATATTTGTTTTATTTTTTAGACAAAAGATATCAAGTTTTGATGAAAAAGGAAGGAAGGAGGAAAAATGGACCAAAACAGACCTTCAAATGAACTCTAAAAGGTGCAATAAAATTGTTTATCATCTAAAAGTTGTCTTTTTTTATTCTATTTAATATTTAATTGTTTGAATGCATAGATCATGAGTTTCTGATCAGATATTAGTCAACACTGCATTTTATAATGATACACTGAAATTAGGATTTGTCGAAGAAATTAGACTGAGATTGCCGTAGGATATGGCCTTACATTATAGTGATTTTCTCTGAAACTACAGCTCTGACTGAGACAAAACTTGACAGTTATGCTTGAAATAACATGCAATTGGAGGGGAAAAAAATACATTAAGTTTATTTGACATTTAGGTGTTCTTTAGGTGTAATACCACCAAATCATGGTACGTCACATCCGGTTGCATACAAAAGTAGGCCTAAAAAAAAATTCCCTTGAATTTGACAGTTGTAGAAAGTTAACCCTGCATTTCAATGCACTTAAATTTTTCTGAGTCGTAAATATGTATGTTGGATGTCTGAAAGCATCCTTCTTTTTTATTTGATGGTCTTATAAAATATTTTGGAACGTTGAGGTTAAATAGCTACCAAAGCAGGTAACCAGTAAATAATAGTGTAAAAATTGGGTTGTTTACTTCCGGTGATGATTATTTTCTTATATGCAATGAAATGTTGTGTGAAATTTTCACTGTATCACTGGAAAGGATTAAACTTTACACATGCAAAGTATTTCTTTGGTTGAAATAAAGGTAAATACTGTACATTTGTTTTAAAAGTACCAATTTAACAAAGACTAATAGGGAAAAATCAATGGTGGTATTACACCTTGTATACAACTATCTGTAAAATATGGTGGACATACTGTTATATCTTATTGAATTATCAAAAATGGGTAAAATTTTGTAAAAAATATATTTTTTATAGAAATTAAGTTGGTTTAAGTTTTCTTCAAATACAATTGTCCAGACATAATAGAAAATTATCTTGATTAAATGACTGATTTAAGGTAACATCTAATTCAATAATCAAAAATATTGTCAAATTACCAGTAAAATGTAGAAAAATCATTATTAAAACCGTTGGCAGGTTTGGTGTTACATTCTATACAACTATCCTGATAAAGTGGTCGATTCAAGGTACCATCAGAATGAATTATCAAAAAGGGGTTAAATTTACTAAAAAAATATAATATTTTTTAATAACAATTAATTTGGTTCAAGTTTACTTCAGATACAATTGTCAATACATATTAGAAAATTGTCTTGATCAAATGACCGATTTCAGGTAAAATCAAAAACAATTATTAAAAAAACCCCATATTTATGGTAAAGCGTAGAAAAATCAATATGAAAACCGTTGGCAGGTTTGGTGTTACATTCTATTAAACTATCTGTAAAATATGGTCGATATACTGTATTATTCAATAATTAATATAATTTAATAGAAAAGTTACATAGAGCTCAATTTGAATAAAAAAGCATATCCACCGGCGAAAAAGGATATTCACCGCGGGAAATTGTGCAAGCGGTTTATTTTTAGATTTCGGGAATTTCCCCAATTATATTATCCAATGAAAATTAATCTGCTATTTCTCACGAGATCTTGTCGTCTGTTTACATCAACAACAAAATGGCAGATGTTCAAGACGAATCAACTCAAAATGTAAAGAAACCACGGTTTGCAAGTATAAATGACGACAAATATCAACAAATTTTAAGGTAAAAGGATTCAATCAACACCCAAAAAGCAACCAAAAGAGCAATAAAGCTATTCATAAATTATTTAGAGGAAAAAGACATGCCGACTGACATTGAAAACTATCCCGTCAATGAACTTGACAGAGTTCTTTCCACATTTTATGCAGAAGCACGGAAGAACTAGAGGCTCTAAAGAGCCTGTGTCGCTCACCTTGGTCTATGTGCATATTAAACAAAGGACACAAATGGATTCATGACAAAATTGTATTTTGGTGATGGTGATGTGTTTGAAGTTCTTACTTTACTGGACGATTTTGCTTCTTACAATTATATCTATAATGAACTTTGCCCATTAGTAACAGAGAACTATATTTGGTAAAAATTTAAATTACATATATTTACCAAATTAATGACAATTGTTAAAAATTGACTATAAAGGGCAATAACTCCTTAAGGGGTCAATTGACCATTTAGGTCATGTTGACTTATTTGTAGATCTTACTTTGCTGAACATTATTGCTGTTTACAGTTTATCTCTATCTATAATAATATTCAAGATAATAACCAAAAACAGCAAAATTTCCTCAAAATTACCAATTCAGGGGCAGCAACCCAACAACCGATTGACCGATTCATCTGAAAATTTCAGGGCAGATAGATCTTGACCTGATAAACATTTTAACCCCATGTCAGATTTGCTCTAAATGCTTTGGTTTTTGAGTTATAAGCCAAAAACTGCATTTTACCCCTATGTTCTATTTTTAGCCGTGGCGGCCATCTTGGTTGGTTGACCGGGTCACGCCACACATTTCTTAAACTAGATACCCCAATGATGATTGAGGCCAAGTTTGGTTTGATTTGGCCCAGTAGTTTCAGAGGAGAAGATTTTTGTAAAAGTTAACGACGACGGACGACGACGGACGACGACGGACGACGGACGCCGGACGCCAAGTGATGAGAAAAGCTCACTTGGCCCTTCGGGCCAGGTGAGCTAAAAATGGGGAACTTAACAAAACCACAACATTAAAGAACACCAGATACGGGATAAACAGGTATTTAACTGAAAAAAGAGATATTGACATTATGAAAGACCCAGACTTTATGAAATCAAACAAAATGTTCAAGGCTATGTCGGTTCAAGTAAAACGTGATGGATTAGGAGAGATTGAGCATTATCCACCACAGGCACTTGTTTCTATCCATACGAAGGTCGACTATCCATATAAATAGAAGAAGGTGGCTAACGAAATTTTTTTTAGGTCACGACAGTCTCCGCTTGGGACGCTTTTTCTACCCTTCAACTTAATGCTAAAAATCCCTACCTTATATGAATCGATTCAGTGAATATTTTCCTTTAACACTAAACTAATTTCATAATCCCCACAGTGTTCCTCTTCACGGTAATCTACTCTCAATTCACTAAACCATGTCCAAAAGTTCAACTACCATCTTTCCAATGTATCTACTTCCGGTTGTGGGCAGAATGCTATCTTTTTAAAAACGAAATGATTCTGTAAAATTACCAGTTTATTATTTTCATTATCAATATATTTTTAAAGATGAAATTTCACCGAAATAAGTACATTTATTGTTGTTATTAAAAAAATCAGAAAGTCAGAAACTAATTTGAATGAATTCGATAATACTAGAGAATTCCGATTGTATATGGTAACTCTAAAGAATTTCATCGATCTTTTATTTTGGAGGTAAAAAACGTATCAGAATTAGGGGAAAGAAACCGAGTCAATGAAAACAAAATAAATTTACTGCGATGTTAACCGGAAGTAGATACATTGGAAAGATGGTAGTTGAACTTTTGGACATGGTTTAGTGAATTGAGAGTAGATTACCGTGAAGAGGAACACTGTGGGGATTATGAAATTAGTTTAGTGTTAAAGGAAAATATTCACTGAATCGATTCATATAAGGTAGGGATTTTTAGCATTAAGTTGAAGGGTAGAAAAAGCGTCCCAAGCGGAGACTGTCGTGACCTAAAAAAAAATTCGTTAGCCACCTTCTTCTATTTATATGGATAGTCGACCTTCGTATGGATAGAAACAAGTGCCTGTGTTATCCACCCATTGAAGAGGACCATAGTAAGACAATTTATAGTTCTCTAACACAAATGGATCCAGTGTCTCTTCAACAAAAGGTTTTCATAGATTTATTGTTGTACTTTGGTCGACGAGGACGGGAAAATCTCCGGGATTTAAAAGTAAAGGACTTTGAATTTTCTAAACAAGGTGGTGGTGACAAAGAACATAGATATATAAGAAAACAACGGGATGAACTAACAAAAAACCACAAGGAAGATACAAAAACTGCAGTTGGAAAAATGTACCGAGGTGAAAGGTAGGTACAAAATAATTTTGACATTTAGGTACATTTGTAATCACTCTGAAGCAATCACTCAGTGTATAAATACTAAAAAAGTTAAAAAAAAAAATACACCAAGGGATTGATTAAAACATTATGGCAAAAGATTAAAGTAATAAGGCCGTCCATAAAAACAAAACAAAAGTAAATAAGGCGGTCCATAAAACTAAACACAAATAAATATTGATCAATTTGAACTCAGGTACTGTGCTCCAGTTGATGGTGATACATTTGTACATGTACATGGACACGTTCATATAAACAAATACAAATTCGATATGGTAGTAATGAAAACACATTCAAAATGATATTGATAACATCAAAACATGAGCAAAGATTTCTGTTATCTTAATTTGATTTATTTCATTGTGGTTTGAAGGTACACACTTCAGAGAGTAATACATGTATTTAAATATAAAAAAGGAAGATGTGGTATAATAGCCAATGAGATAACTCTTCAAGCATTTAACTGTAATTTTGATTCCTTAATGACCAGTTTACTGTATTTTTCAGATGATGCTAAGTGTCCAGTAAAGAGCTTCATCAAGTACACAACCAAACTCAACACAAACTGTGAATATTTCTTTCAAAGGCCAAAAACCACTATAAATGATGACTGTTTGGTATGATGCATCACCATTAGGACATAACACCCTAGGTGCTATGATGCCGGCAATATGTGAAAAGGCCGGTCTCGGGAAAAGATATACTAACCATTCACTTCGTGCAACAACTGTCCATGTTTTGGATGAGGCTGATTTTGCTGGAAGGCATATTATGTCAGTAACGGGTCACAAAAGTGAAAAATCTTTAAAAACATATACCGGGTTTACATCAGACCGTGCACTACATAATATGTCAAACTTAATTAGTGAAAGTCCTCGGACAGATGCTACATCTACAACTTCTACTGCTGCAGTTCCTGATCGTAATGTTGAAGATATGTTCCAAATTGAAAATGACAGTGACATTATGGACTTTGTCTGATTCGCAAATGAATAATTTATGCCAAGACATTACTAGTACTTACTCTTCGCATGGACCGGTGGCTGCTTGTAAACAGCAACAAGTAAATGTTAACAAAACAGCAACATATTCAAGCTATCCATGTATAAACAATTTTGGAAATGGATATCCAAATTATCCTGTCACTACAAACAATTATGGGAATATCAATATCAAACTACAATATCATTCCAAAGTAAATTGTCTAAAGACATTTTTATTGTTACATTGTGTAAAAGAACCTGTGATTACTTCAAAAAACAGCTTAATACCTGTTTTCAAGTCTGTTCTCTAATTTTTGCAAAATTAAATTTGTGTTGGTATTAAAAGATTTCTTTTTATTATTATTCTTACAAAAAAAAGGATATTTCAGGGAGATAACTTAACAATAACTATGAATAAATCATACAAATATCCAATAAATTGCAAAAAAAAAAAAAACAAGTTACCATGCACATACATTAACATGTATATTGAGGAATATCAAGGACAATACACTCTTTATTTTCTGTATTATTGAATAAAACAATCATTGTCTTTTGTTTCGGTAAATGTGTGGTTTTATTGACTTTTGAAAAACTGAATATCAGTTTTTTCAAAAGTCAATAAAACACGGCCGTTGGCCTCAGTGAATATCAGTTTTTTTCAAAAGTCTATAAAACCACACATTTACCTCACCAAAAGACAATACTTGTATAATATCTTATTGAATTATCAAAAATGGGTAAAATTTTGTAAAAAATATATTTTTTTATAGAAATTAATTTGGTTTAAGCTTACTTCAGAAACAATTGTCCAAACATAATAGAAAATTATCTTGATCAAATGACCGATTTAAGGTAATATATAATTCAATTATCAAAAAAATGTCAAATTACCAGTAAAATGTAGAAAAATCACTATTAAAACCGTTGGCAGGTTTGGTGTTACATTCTATACAACTATCTGTAGAATCTGTAGAATTTGGTCGATATACTGTTTAGCAGGAAGTGTTTTTGAATAATTTGAGTGGTAGGGATGAGCGGGTCACTATGGTCACTATTTCAAGCTCTATTTCATATTGCATAATACAATCTAGAAATTTAGATGAAGGTGAAGTTTTCAACTTGCTTGTTTATATCACAAGTGTCTGAAACTAATTATATGTCAGAATCTTTTGATGTTTGTTAATGTTTCCAATAGTGTGGTCAAACCAATTTTCCCATGCAATCTTACCAGCTATTTATTTATTTGCTGTTTCTGCTGTTTGAACCTATTATTTTGACATTTTCACCTAATTAACATTAACAATATATAATAATGACCCATTATATTACTACAAATGAATTCTTAAAAGAAATTCTGATGTCTTTAGAAGAAATGGAAATGTATCTTTCATTTGTTAAATACCTGTATACTTTAGGTTTATCTTATTTTCATTAAAAAAACATTTATATGCTTTTATGACAGATATACATTTTAGATAAGTAAAAATATGATATGGGAAGGGTTCGGTACGTGGTGGATTAAAATTCTTATGAAAATAATGCTGTACGTCATATATAATTATATAAACAGTAGTCCAAAAAATTATGACATCTTGGAAGGCTATTTTAAATTTTGCTTTGACGCCTTCCGTCAATGAAAGACGTAAAAGAAAAAAAATACAATAGCCTTTTAAGACGTAATAGTTATAAGGACGATAATATACACGGGTAAATATTGAAATTCTAATCAGTAATATGTTAGTATAAGGACTAAGCTTCTCTTGGTTACGACTGCATATTGTATAAGCATGTATTACTGAGTAAATCCTGGAATTTCAGAAAATTTTGGCAATGGTGAAAATATTTCCGTGTCATCCATAAAGGGGGCTTATCTCTGGAATAGCATTGTTTTCTCAATAACAATTCAATCATTAATCTGTCATGAATCAATCACTTATCCATCAGTAATCGGTCTTAAATCGATCAGTAATCTAATCGATCATACTCCTGACATCGATGACTTCAAGTCATCAATCGAGTACTGATCAAATATGATTGATTAGTGTTCGATTACCGATCTGATCGATTAGTTAAAGTCTGGATTAATATTCGAAAATACACATAATAGCGATCAATATATTATGTGTGTTTATTTTACACTCGATCGTTTAAAAAAACCATATATAATCTATAAATATAGGATATGGTATGAGTGCCAATGTGACACCTGTCATCCAAGTCATAACTTGTAAAAAGTATTGGTTCATATATATTCTGAAGCTGTCAAGACAAGAAAATTATAGTTCAAACTACGGCCTTCATCACATATTAACAGTTCAATTCAAAAAGCAAATGGTTTCAAAACTATTTGAAGATGAGTGGCTAAGGCAACTGAAGAAAGAGTTCATTGGTGAAGTTGGAGTTGATGCTAGAGGACCATGTCGTGAATTTTTTTCTCTTCTTTTTAGAAACACTCCCGTTTTTGAAAATGGAGGATTCTCACTTAATTCAGAACTGTTGAAAAAAACATTACATGTATATAGGCAGAATGTCTTCTTTAGCTATTATAAATGGACATCTAGGTCCGAAATGCATGAACAATCACCTGATTAACTACATATTAGAAGGCATACAGCCTGAATGCACACTAACTCAACTTGAGATGATTAGTAGAGATGACGTTATTGAAGCTATCAAAGAGGTAAGACAAAAAATCAGTTTCTGATATGATTTTTTACATTTACTGAATGCAAAAGATCTTGATAGATAATCATGTACCAGTTGGAATTTAAATCAAAGGTTAAATTGAGAACATCAAACTAACTTGACCTTGACTTTAATTTGAATACTGGTACATATAAGAAGGACCCTGGGCTTATCAAGTTTAATTATAGTTGTATGGCTGACAAGGAAAAAAAACCTGAGGTTCTGCGAAAGCAGGATTCGTAACATCTGGCCTCTGATGGTCATTCCTTCTATCCTGTCCAATCAAAAGATTTCCCTATTTATCAAGGATTTCTTAGCTTTTAGGAAAATGATTTTATATTTAGTCTAAAGCTTGATCATGTTGAGTTGTAAAGTGTAGACTATTTTTATACCCTTATCATAGTGATGGGGTCATTAAGTTTTACCATTTTCCGTCTGCAAGTTTTCCCCTTCATATGTCTGTCCTCAAGTCACAAAGTTGGTTTCTGTTTTCATATCTTTATTTTGCCTTAATCAAATGGTATGACACTTATACACAATGCTTGTAACCACATTATTCAGATCAAGTTTGAATTTTGGTGGCATCACTTTAACTGTTCTAGGGTTATGCCCCTTCAAAAATGGAAAATTTTCTGTTTCCATTCTCTTACTCAAATTGCTTCAGCAAAATGTTATTAGGCTTATATAGACAATTATTATTACCACAAACTCAGATCTAGTACAAATATGAATAGCTTCACCATTATTGCTCTTCATTTATAAGTGGGGGTATAATCTGTGTCTCATGGACACATTCTCCATTAATAAATTTAGATCTTCATTGCAGTCACCCCCGTTTGCCAATAGTTTGAAAGTTATCTACTTCATTTACATGGAGAAAAATTTTTTCAGATTTATTTTGTCTACTAGGAAAGTTATTATATATTTGATTCAGAGCTCAATCAGAAAAGCTAATTTGTATATGCCTGTTTACTTGGCTTCCTATCCTGAATTTTACCAAACCTGGACAGAAGTGTCTTACGATCAAAAGATAGTTTCGATCATAATTGTTTTCATTGTTTTCCCCTCATTTTTGCTGAGCTTGCAATTAGCAGCAAACGAAGGCGAGACACTGAGTTCCGGGAAAAGCCTTATTTTTTTTTATTACTTTATGACTTACAGATTTAACGTTTCTGAGTATTTTATTAACAAAAAAGGGAGGATTTCTTAGTTTTCATACAATATCTTTAAAGTGTTTTGGGCAGTTTTCATTAAACTTTGGTGAATGATTGAATAACTTCCCTGTTTTTTTTTTAATTTAACGTATTACTGAATTATGCACATTTTGTACATTATAGATTGATACTGTAAATGCAGATAATAAGTATGACATCGCAGAAAAATATGCAGAGCTTTAAGAATGTTCCGGTTTCAGGAAAACATTGAATGAAGAAAAGTAAGAGGAGGCTATAAGAGCCATGTAGAATGATTTTATTTTTTTCCAATGGTTGCCATCATTTCTACAGTTTATAGAGGGTAAATACTAATTTCTGATATCTATATTTGACTAAACTTTCGCAGATGCTTTATTAGACAATAACTTGTGTGTAAGTGTAACGGATCTTTTTGAAATATACCACAATTTTCCATATTATATAGGGAAGGCTGTGACTACGTTTTGGATAAATGTTCAAGCATTTTTATATTACTGCAAATTTTTCTTTTGGATCGTATGATGTTGTCGTCTTCTGACCACAAATTTGGTTTCCAGACAATAAATTTAGTTTAGGCGAGTGGATCTCTTTGAAATTTATTTATTGTCAACATCTGCAGTCGTATAAAGTTGTGTTCTGCGGTTGTGTTGAAGTGTACAGAATACTGATTTCTCAGAAATTGTAATACCATATCACAAAGGGAAGCCTGGAATTATTAAACGAAACAATCAAGAACAAGGGAACAAACAAAATCATTTTTTTCTGGTTTCCAAACAATAAATGATTTATACCTTATAACTTATACTGCTACATACAACTGGGAACCAGATAAAAACTTTTGAAATTAGGACTGATCTCTGAATTTGGGTCCGATCTCTGAATGTCAGAAGTTCCTCATTTTCATTCACCCCTATCATTTCAGTACTCTTAAAGCTCAGGCAAATGGGATTAACATGTAAGTCCTTTCCAACATTCAAATTACTAATACCGGTAACCAAATTCTCAAAATATTCACTGTAAGAATATCTCTTTCTTACTATTTAACACTCATATAAAACATAATTATCATAAGACCTTATTAACATCTCTCGACACCGACTAATGGCACCTACAGTTTACAGGTAGAATAGATGGATCGTCTCAAAGACAAAAACCATCATAATTATCAATACGTAATATATTGGATTGGCGGTTAAATATTGTCTTGACAGCTTCGGAATATATAAGAACCAATATACAAATAAATATATTTCTATGTCATATAATATGGTTATTATGTATGCATTTACACGACATTTCATGTTGAATTGACTAAAACAAACACACCAACCATCCTGCAACCATGTCCGCTTTCTCTTCAATTTCATCGTTAACGTTGAGTCGTTGGTGTTTTCCCCTATTTTTGAGATATTGAGATAAAACGTGGTACTTGTCTATCCCGAATTCATGAATTTTTTTTTTATATTTGTTATTCTCGTGGTGTTTTGTCTGATGCTTGGTCCGTTTCTGAGTGTGTTACGTTTCGGTGTTATGTCGTTGTTCTCCTCTTATATTCAATGCGTTTCCCTCGGTTTTAGTTTGATACCCCGATTGTGTTTTTTGTCCATGGATTTACGAGTTTTGAACAGCGGTATACTACTGTTGCCTTTATTTATGACTATGTGAGTCCTTTGCAAAATGTTTGCCGCATGTAAATAAAGATTAATTTGTTGGTGTCAAATCTTTTTTGAAATTTTTCTTTCAAAATTTATGAAAAAGAATTACTGGACTGTCCGTCCGTATCACACTTGTGAACATGACAAAATGCATCCCGACCGTTTTTGACGTGGAAAATTTAAAACCATTTTCCGAGGCCCATTTTTCAATTCTTCCAAGACATAGTTGTAATTGTCTTTCTGTTATTCATATTTTTGCCTCTGTAACATATTAAAAAATCATCAACGTACAATGAACCTTCAATATTACTTTTTAAAACTTCAACAAGGCTGTTGATTTTAAGACTGTTAGTTCCAGGCGAGAGTTAACAGCCTGACTTTTGAGGGCCTTCTATACTGAGGGATGCAAAATCGATTGGTAACCTCAGAAATGGTGCTGTTATTATCAGGCCATATTAGGTAAGATATCCACTAAAGCAACTTAGGTAATGGTCCTTATATACTTTTGTTGATTACTTATATAAAGTTCAAAGTGTATTTGTGAAATAACAGAATTAATTGTTTGCTGTTCCTCTACCCATGAATGAAAAATATTGTTCGGTAGGTAGGAACATATCTTTCCTTTTTAGTAAAACAAATTAAACGATAACAAAGCAGACACAAGCATAATTATAAAATTTGTAATAAAACAATAAAAATACCTTGTTAAAAAACAATGACATTATGTGGGTAGAGCAATTTTTCCTGAGAAGGTAGCTGAACAGAAAATAAATCTATTTTATTTTAAAGCCAAAGTGATAAAAAATTGTTAAAAAAGCAAATATACAGATCTAACATTGTTGGGTTGATGTTTAGACGAGTAGTGTAATATAGTGTATATACAACTCGTCTAAACATCAACCCAACAATGTTAGATCTGTAAATTTGCTTTCGCACATTTTTGGTTCTTCCTTCCCGGGATTCGAACCCATGCTACTGTGATATCGTGACACCTGCACTGCAGCCGTCCCGCTAGACCACACGACCACCTGGGCTATCATAAAAAGAGCTTTCGCTGTCCATGTGTTACCTTTCCACGTCAGTTTTTATCTTGAGGCGTACTACAGTACATGATATATAAGGCATGAAGATGCTATTGTTACAGATCAGCTAGTGTATATACATAAGTAATTGAACAACTTTGAACTTACATTATTAACCCATACTTAAGTTTGAAAATAAAATTGAAAATTATAAATGCACGTGGTGCACGCAATGAAATTAAGATTTTATGATCAAATTGAAGTAAGGTATGGGTCCCCACCAACCCGACCGCTTTGTTTTGGCGTGTGTATTTACGTATATTCATTAAGATTTATAATCTTATTTCCTTTGTTTTGCAGTACATTATCAAGAAGGATTAACGGATGAAGACAAGAGAGATTGTTGTGAGTTAATATGAAAAAGACAGTTTATAGAACTTTCATTTCATGGGGACAGTAAGAATGCAGAGACAATTTTTGATTTCGTTATTACAATTTTGTGGAAAAGACCACATTTGTTATATACAACTAAAAGTAATAAAATGATTGTATAAGATTTTTTTTTTAAATGGCATTTTAATTGATGGAAAAGGGTACTTTTGTCAATGAGAAAACTCCATCGTTACTTTTGCATACTGAGGAAATTAGGCAATGTTTTAAAGCAACTCAAACAAAAAATTATGAATTCATATCTTTCTATATTCAGCCTCGTTAAGAAGGATGCATCATGGGAATTTTCCCAAGAGGCTTAGCTTTGAAGGTATCTATATGGGGAATTCAAGAAGAATACTTGGGCCGCACCCCAGGCCGAACGGAAGTGTTCGATATTGGTACATCTTTTGACCATCTTGAAAACGCAGATATTTTCGGTGCGATTTTAACACCGGTAGACATGTATACGCTTTTTTTATGTCCAGCTTGACCATCCAGTCCCACCGTTTTAGGAGATTAATTACCATTTGAAACCCTTTCATTCATTATTAACCCTGACTTAAGTTTGAGAAATAAAATATACATTACTTATCATTTGAGCTGTAACCTATTGGATAGTAGATTCAAAGTATCCAACAACCTGTTTGCCACCATATACAGCTGCATTTATTTCCTGGTGATGACCAACCACCAAACTCCTTGCTTCACACATTCTTACACATCAAAAAATAAAATCAATATCGCTTGATACTAAATTCAGCTAGGGCAGGCAAAATAATAGAAAGCTTTCCGTTTCCTTTAATGAATGACGCGAGGTCCTGTTAAAGCTGGTTGTTACAAATTTATTTACAAAAAGCATCTCTTGACCAGCCGTAAAACGCTTGCCAAAGTGAAGTGTCCTTTTGTATTGCAGAATGTATCAAGTTTGCAGCCATCTCCGGTCAGAAAGTGGACGTTAAATCCGATGCCTCGTTTAAAGAGAATGCCACGTTCTGTGCACATGAAGAACTCTTGCAAAAGCTCGCTGAGTGGTTAGTAGGTGGCCTGTTGCTAGGCAAATTTTCTGTCCCTATCCAATATACCCTCATTTTTCTGTGGCAGCCCAAATTTCCCCGAAAATGAAAATGACAATTCTCTAATATGTATTGAAAAAAGTATTAAAAGTAAACATGAACCAACCACTGCTTTATTTAAACATTGCAACATTTAAAAAAAATTAACCACTTTATGGATATGATTCAGATATTTTATATGGATAATTTGTCCACATTTTTCGGAAAATTTTACTTTTTGGATAATTTTATATGATGTTACCTTAAATCGGTCATTTGATCATGATAATTTTCTAATATGTATTGACAATTGTAATAGAAGTAAATTTGAACCAACCACTGCTATGCTTAAAAATTGAAACATTTTCAGAAAATTTTACCTCTTTTTTTGGATATTCATTCAGATGATACCTATATAAATGTGTATTCATGTGTTGTTTTTGTTTTTTGTTGTCTAAATGTACTTTAATCATTCTAATCATTTTCTGTGCTTTATTTTGTAATTCATTCATTTGATTGTATAGCTCAAATTTTGGGCACCATGATTGGTTAATAAAAAATTATCTTATCTTATCTTATATAAAAAAAAATCCATAATTAACTGAAAATTTTGACTACTTTTTGGGTAATGTTATATGATGTTACCTTAATTCAGCCATATTTTATAGATAATTGTATAGAATGTACACTAAACCTGCCACCGGAGTATTGATTACTCTCCCCCATTTTACTGTTTATTTGTGGATTTTTTCAGAATTGTATGTGTTGTTACTTTATATCGGTCATTCGATTATGATAATTTTCTCATATGTATTGACAATACAATTTTTTCAGTATTCATTCAGATAATACCTTCATTGATTATCTATTCTAATTTTTCTGTAAATTTGTCGATTTTTTGGATATATGAAACTGATGGTCTCTTAAATCGGTCACTTGAAAATAATTTTCTAATATATATTGACACCACTGCATTATTTACGAATTGCAACATTTTTTAATAAATTTTAAAACGTTTTACATATTCATTCAGGTGTTACCTATAATGATAATTTTTCCACTTTTTACCATAAATTTAACAACTTTTTGATAATTGTTTATGATGTTACCTTAATTCGGTCATTTGATCAAGATAATTTTCTAAAATGTATTGATAAATGTTTATAGAAGTAAAATTGAACAAACCACAACTTGATATTTTTTTTATTATTATTGAGTTTATTTAACCACTTTTTGGTTTATTCTATTAGATGAAACAAAAAATCGACCAATTACTTTATGAATATTTGTATAAAGAGGACACTAAAATGCCATCGGTTTATTGAAATTTTTTCTATAGTTTACTGTAAATTTGTCAATTTTTTGGATAATAGTATTTGATGTTACCTTAAATCAGTCATTTGACCATGACAATTTTCTAACATGTATTTAAATTGTATTAGAAGTAAACTTGAACCAACCACTGCTATATTTAAAAATTGAAACATTTCAGTAAATTTTACCTCTTTTTGGATATTCATTCAGATGATACCTATATCAAAAAATGTATACAATTTACTGAAAATGTTTACCACTTTTTGGATAATGTTATATGATGTTACCTTAATTCAGCCATATTTTATAGATATTTGTATAGAATGTACACTAAACCTGCCACCGGAGTATTGATAACTCTCCAACATTTTACTGTAAATTTGTTGATTTTTTCAGAATTGTATGCGTTGTTACCTTAAATCGGTCATTTGATCATGACAATTTTCTCATATGTATTGACAATTGTATAAGAGGTAATCTTGAACCAACCAAAGCTTTATTTAAACATTGAAACATTTAAAATAAATTTAACCACTTTTGGAATATTTATTCAGATGTTACCTTCATTGATAATTTGTACACATTCTACTGAAAAATGTATCTTTTTGGATAATTTTATATAATATGACCTTAAATAAATTTTACCACTTTATGGATATGATTCAGATGTTTAAATTGATAATTTGTCCACATTTTTCTGAATAATTTTACTTTTTGGATAATGTTTTATGATGTTACCTTAAATCGGTCATTGATCATGACAATTCTCTAATATATATTGAAAATTGTATTAAAAGTAAACTTTAACCAAACACTGATTTATTTAAACATTGCAATATTTTAAATAAATTTTACCAAATTATGGATAAACATTCATATGTTTTATATTGATAATTTGTCCTATTTTTTCTGAAAAAATGTAACTTTTTGGATAATTTTATATTATGTTACCTTAAATCGGTCATTTGTTCATGATAATGTTCTCATATGTTTTGACAATTGTATTAAAAGTTAACTTGAACCAACAACAGCTTTAACAAAAAATTAATACATTTTTTCAGTAAATTTTACAGATTTTTCAGTAAAAAAATGCAAGTATACTATTAAACATGTTTTAATTGTATTGACTTTGCTGATATTCGTAAGAAGCATTTCAATGTCAATAATATGTATGATTTATTCAATAATGTTCCATTTACAAATATTGCTGATTTTTTAAAAGAAATTGGAATTTATTATAGAATATAAGAATGTTATAATATTTAAATCGATTTTAATTTTAATCACGTTATTTTACTGTTGATTTTTATTTGTATACTAGAACACACCCGTGATATCGCGGGTCCGTGACTGAATTAAAGTTTTTAACTATGCGTAAGCCTTATTTTAGTATTACATGTAGTATTGTCATCTGATAAAGTCATGCCGATTATAAGATACACAGTTTTCTCTGCTTTCAAATCTTTCTGTTTTAACCCGTCGAATCAATTATTGGTAATATTATTTGGAAAACAAAAGGTCCTGTAATGGAGTATTTTTCAATCAACAGCATTGTCCTAGTATTAGTTATAAATAAATTTGAATTCTTTGATTCGTTGTTTTACGTCATGTCCAGTAACAAATTGAAAACTGTACCTATACGCCTTACTTTTGGTCCAGATTTTTAGTATTCATATTGTTATCTTAGAAAGTCTTACTGATTAAAATACTACAATAGGTTACAATTTGACAATTTAGTAGTGTCAACCCCGTGATTATGACTCGTGTATATAGCATATTAATAATTAATACACCGTTTGGTGGTGTGCCTGTCAGATGCGGAACGTACAGATAATGTATTAGGTAACAGGTGAATATACTATTGGTATCGGTATCGGACTCGACCCGGAACTTCCTAATTATTGTCAATATTAATTACGTGGAAAACGAAAGGGTCTGGAGTGGTGTAATTTGTAATCTACACCTTTGTACTATATTAGTAATATATAAAGTGGAATTCTTTGATTCGTCGTTTTTACGTGATGACGGCTGACAAATTGGACCTCGTAATTTTAGTATTATAGATAATCAATTTGCTTTAGTCAAGAATTTAAGTATATTGAAGGACTTTTTGTCTTATTTAAAGAATATGCTTTAAATTGTAAAAACTATTCGAATCAGCTCTCGCCGCGATATAGCCTTTAGTGCTAATGCGACGTAAAGCAACCAACAATCAATCATTCAATTTACAAAGTAGGATTTATTCCTCTCTAAGACAAGATACTTGTATCTACGTTGGCCATTCATTTTATGAAGCAAAGCAATACCAACACTTTCAATTTGTCTTTTAGTTTGGAATGTGGAATACTTGTGTAAAGAGTAGAAAAGTAAAATGTTTTAATACTGTTACAAGATGAAAGAGAGTTAGATTGTATGTCCTCTAAAAGATCTTTGGAATTTTTCTTAATATTTTTTCATAAAAAATGTAACATTATTTTTTTATGATTTATTGATTGATTGTTGGTTGCTTAACGTCCAGTGGCAAATATTTCATGCATATTCAGGACGAGAACAAGTTAACAATAAATACAATGTGTAGGTTGTTATAATAGAGGATGATGGGCGGGAAAATTTGGAAAAGATGCCACTGGAAAATAAGGGTATATTGGATAGACAGAAATTTTGCCTTTCAACAGGCCACCTACGGACCCCTCAAAGAGTTGTTACAAGGGTTCTTAACGTGCAAAGAGCGTGGCACTCTCTTTACACGAGGCATCGGATTTAACGTCCCCCTTCTGACTGCGAACTTATACATCCCGCACAGTCAAACGGACGCCCCACTTCGGCAAGCGTTTTACTGCCGGTCGGGAGAAGACCAAGTGACCATATTTCTATACCCCAGTCACCATGGGGGTTTAATTTTTTATATTATCTTGAAATATTTGAGTATATTTTTATTGGATACAAAAATATTAGATTGTAAAAAAGAGGGACGAAAGATACCAAAGGGATAGTTTAAATAGTCATGAAATCAGTATGTTGCAATGACGATTCTTATATACATGGTTAGGTGAAAAAAATATAAGTTCATATACTGTGTCATTTATGCATATACCATTCTCAGTTTTCATTTTTTATTCTATATATATTAATTGTAATTTGTATTAGTGTTGTCAACGGTTAACCGGTTAATCGGTCGAACGAACGAGTACCGAATATTAAAAACGCTAACCGGTTAATCTCATGCATTCTTTGACATTGTATTTCATAATTATTTTAATTGAATAATGATCATGCATTAAACTCAAAATGCTTCTTTATTACCATTGTTTTTATCAATCTTTTTGATATAAATGAGAGATGGCTGCTTTACTTCCAGAATTGTCCAGTGGCAATTATTATGCATTTTCCTTGTCAACTTGAATCCGACAGAGATGGTCATCAACATGACGCCTAAAGAGGAACTTATAAACTACATCAGTCTCTTCTGGAGAACCTTCACGACAAAGATGCAATGTGCCACCTACATCGACCATGTCTACAAAGTTGAACAAGTGTGCATCTTGACGAACGGAAAATCAACAGATAGTAGCCCCACCAAGATATTTAAGCAGCCATCAAATAGGAAGACCATATTCTACTTCCAGAATTTGTTGTGATCTACAGGTTATGATGATATCCAAAAGAGACTTGGTTTTTGAAGACGACAAGAAGAACTTAACCAGACCACGTACAGCATATTAATAAACGATCCTTTTCTATTTTGTTCAAATAGAATCAGAATTGTTGTACTTAAGTCCAAATATTTCTTTCTATTCTCTTCTAATTACTCTTATTGCTGTCATTCTGAACAGTCACATCAATAAGTGGTAAAGGTTGAGCGTTCACTAAAATTTTAAAACCATGGAAGGTTGAGTTCAATGGTTGTCTTTGGTTCGTGTATGTGAAGTCACATTTGACTTTCGTAAATTGTGTACTCATAAATTAGGAAGTTTTTCTCGGAGGAATTAATCCATTCTTTTTTTTTATGTCAGGTCATATCAAAGCTGACTTTATAGTATTTGAACTTTGTTGGATAGTTATCTCATTCATAATCAAACCACTACCGCCCTTTTTTGTCAAGTTTTTTGTATCCCCAATGCTCTTCAACTTTGTACTATTTTTGGCGTTATAAATATTTTGATATGAGCGTCACTGATGAGTCTTGCGTAGATCAAGAAATTATTTTTATATGTAGTGACAAATATAATACAAATAGTAATTTACAGATGTGTATAATATAATGGCAAATTGATTGATTGTTGATTGCTTAACGTCCAGTGACAAATATTTCATGCATATTCAGGACGAGAACAAGTTAACAATAACTACAATAGGTAGGTTGTTATAATACAGGATGATGGTCGTGGAAATTTGGACTGTCACTGGAAAATGAGGGTCTATTGGATAGGGACAATTTTGCCTTGCAACAGGTCACCTACGGACCCCTCAAAGAGTTGTTGCAGGGGTTTTTAACGTGTAAAGAGCACGGCAGTCTCTTAACACGAAGAACCAAATTCCCCGAACCATCATAGCGCAGGGACATTAAGGGCGTTTACAGAAATTTTGCTTATTTTTCACATAAAATATACTTCTAGCCTCCACTGTAAAAATATCCAGTTGTTTAACCAAAAGATTGATAAAAGCATGTACGATGGTTAAATTAAATATTCTGGAACACATTCCCGACTTTTATTTATAGAAAATATAAATACTCTCAAGTCACGTGACTCAAAACTGAAAGTAGGGCATTTTTTCAGAAAAACCAAAAGGGCAGGTGAAAGATGAATTCGGATCGACTAAACCTTTGGTGTCTTGTCTTTGGAATAATACCGGACTGAAAAAGTGCTGTGCCTAGTTTTAAAATTTAGGCTTTGTACATATAAATTTACGAAATGTGCCACATTTTTGTTGATTTATCACTTTTTTGCACTTCGGCTAGAAACTATTCCCCAGCTGAAGCAGTATACCACTAGGCACAGCACTTTTCTGAAAATTCTAAATATTTTCTTTCTGCCAATACCTAAATCAAGTAATTTGGTTTGGATCTTGCACCTGCCCTTTTCAAATTATTTAATGCATCTGTACGTTCTCGTTTCAGATTGAGGTAAATGGTGGAAGGATTAAACGCTCACATGACCCAGCTTTAGCAGGATCGATAAACGGACAAACTACGTAAAATTCCCGTACCATAAAGTGCGGGGGAAACAAATGGAAGTAGCGGGAAAAGTTTCAACAGCGCGAAAGTACAAGATCTCTTATACACGATGCTTTGAATTTAAAGTCTAATTAATATTTTTTGTAATAAATGTCTCAGGATTATTTAAAAATACAACTTTTTGTAACCACATTATAAAAAAACAAAATGTTTTCAATCTATATGGGTTATTCCATTTTCAAGGAGGTGTCGAGTCTTTATTTTTTAGAATAAAATCATTATAAAAATGACTATTATTCTATGTCATTTTATCATTTTGTGAAGAATATGAACTAAAAAGTCTTAAAAATTGCTATCACCAGGTTTTTCTTTTGTCATGCATACACCAGTTGGAGTAATGAATGGTTAGTAACCCCCCACAGTTTGGTCCATCCCATCATTATTTTGAAGAAGAAATAGGGTGTAGGTTGTTTCAATGTTATCAATGCAAAATGTTTATCTAAAACACCACCAATTATTCCATACAAGTTGGTTGTTCTTGAAATTAATTAATGCTTGCCTAAAGAATATTTGTGTGCACAATTATGCCCCCAAAAGCTGCTTTTATTACATTTAAAACCGTCCTCCAAAAAGATGTTTTTTTTTAACTCATTGTGCATTGTTGATCAACTTACTTGGGTTTTGGCTGCTAATCAATCTTCAGCATCTAGGTTTTCTGACATGGCACTTAGTTCAGAATTTTTCTGAACGCATTATACCTCTTTTTTATAATTTTTTTTAATCCTTCCTACCAACTCCCAATTATTTAAAGTCATCCCTGATCATGGGCTGGTCTAGTTTAAATATTAACTCCTAGTCCAAATAATCAGACGCCTGAAGATTTCATAATTTTAGCAAAAAAATGGGGGAAATAAATTATATTTAGAAGTATTATCTATTATTCTATATAACACTACTAAAAATATTTTATTTCCCCCATTTTTTCGCTATAATTATGAAATCTCCAGGCAACTGTGAAATAATTACAACAGCTTGAAAAGGTATTGTATATTTTCTTTGAAGGTGTCCAAGCAAAATTTAAAATAGCCTTCCATGCCGTCATAATTATTTTGACCAAGAAACTCCAGGTTATTTGTATTGTTTTTGTTTTTTTTGTGTCTGCAGTATCTTGACTAAATAAACCCTCTGGTCTAGTTATGTTCTTTTTTTTGTTACTTTTTCCTGTGACGTCTTGTAGGAAGGCGCTACTGAATGAATAATTGTGTCTCATTTTTAAGCGACATAGTTCAGATATTCCAAGAAATTATAAACTCTTTCTCAATGAGAAACCATTTTAAGGAACTGCTACTGCATATATACTAATAGTATAATACTATCAAAAATATTCAATGTCCCCTATTTTTTCTTTACAATTATGAAATTTTCAGGCAACTGTGGTGCATTTTATAATTATAAAGAAAAACTAGCGTAAAAGTGATGCCACCCAAATTCAAATTTGATCCAAGATTTGTAGTAATAAGTATCATTATATTACTTTTTTGTGAATAGTTTTATCATAAATTAGGCAGCTTGTTTTCTTAATTTTAGTGCTTCATATTTCTCATATTTGTCTTTTAATCAGCGGATAAACAGAACAAGTTTTCTCATTGTTGAAAGCAGAGTAGTTGCTTTCATTTGCTTTAATAGGGCTCTTCACGGTCAGTTCGGCCATATTGGATAGGGGGCATATTTGTTAGAAAGAGGTGGAAATAGTATGAAAGTATGGGAAATCCCATGTGTTTCCAGGCAACTTCTCTGCTTGAATGAGTGTTTTCTCGTATTTTTCACACCATTTTTACCTTCATTATGAAAATCTGCCCCCTAACCAATATGGCCTAACTGACCGTGTAAAGCCCTATTGAACATAGGTCAGTTGTTGTTTCATTGGCTGTTACACCACATCTACCTATTTTAGTATATAAAGTTAGAGAATGGAAACCAATATGTGGATGTACTTTCAGACAAGGATAAAATTTGATACCACCTAAGCTGCAATGGGGACATATAACCTCTAATCTGTATACTAATCTTGCCTTGGCATTAAACAATAGTTCTATTCCATTTAATTTTAGTCATCCCATGGAAGGCAACACTTCCCTGCTTTAATAATTTTTTGTTACAAGTAATCTTAAATTTTATATATTACAAATGTACATCTTACTGATACAATTGTTGCCTTCTGATGATATGAGCTCAGTTTAAATGGAATAACCCTAAAAATAACAATCACTTTAGGTCTTATAAATTTTCTTTTCATTGCAGTTCAATAAAAAATCATACATTAAACCTTCATGTTGCATCACTATTTTGAACAATACACTATGCATGACTATGAGAATATGGATAATGGAGACATGGAAAATAAATCTCAAATCAAGTCATTTAATATAAACTGTGAAGTCAATCTTCTTTTTGATTGCATTCATGGCATTTCTAAGAAGGCAATGTCCAAATGTTTTGTCCACAAATAAATGCTGAATTTTTACTCAAGAAGATCCACCATTGCCTCACTTGATATCTGAAATAAAAATGCAAAATTGAAATGATTTTTTCTGCAAAATTCATAAAATATTTTTTCCCCAGCTACACTCTAGTCAATGGGCAATTTTCAAATACATGCTTTTACTAAGGGGTTTTCAATTAAAATGTATGTGGGAGGGTGAGAAGGGACTTTTAAAATATCTCTACAACCAAAAGCTAATTTTAGGAAATTTGCAAAATAGTATTAAATAGACACATATAAAAAAATTACCATGACTCATGTTTAATTATTAAGCTTCCCATCAACCCTCCAACATAAATTTTCATCGACTAACCCCAACACTACTAGTGATTATTTTCCATCTCTACCAGTAGCATGATGTATAAAAGAAATTATTGCAACAAAAAGTCAATGGAAAAATACACACATAGCCATTGTTATCACAATAATCACTATTTCCATTAATTTTGATTTGACCTTTATATGTCATAATAGTTTTCCCGTCGACCAGAGAGAGAACAAAGTGACTTCATTAAAATTGCGCATGAAAATACTTGTAGCTACAAACAAAAATTTCTTCAAATCTGAAAAATAAAAACTCAAAAAGATGAACTTAAAATCTAACTTTTTCATAATGATACATGATCACCTACTAGCAGTTAGAATAATTTATATTCTTTAATCAGCAACAACTTGACTGGATATAAAATAACATATGAACAGTGTATGGCATGAGCAAGTAGTAGAATATTGATCTTGAAGAATTTTGTTAATTTTAAAAATATTTTTTTACTTTGCTCTATTTTCAAGGGAACTTGCATTCAATTATTAATTTCGTTTATTCCAGATTCTAAGTCTGAGTCAACAGAAGACTATATTCCAGATATTCCTATCATGCAAGGTAATGTAGATTGTTTGACATGTTTGTTAAATGTGGAACTTTTTTGTCATTGGATTTAATTTGTTTTTATTGTATTATATATATTTCCCAAATTTAAAGGCAACTTCATGTTTAAAGTATACATGGGTATCTTCAACCAAGGTGAGCTGGTGTATGAATGAGATTCAAAGTTTATTGATCAAAAGTTGTTAACCAAAATAGACAACAAATTAATGTATTCAATACTCTTTCACCAACCTTGACTTCCTTGTTTGAAAACTGGTAAATATATTCATTGCAATACATCTGTACATCTGTAAAGAATCAATCTCATGGTCAGAATACATGTGCATCATTTTCTTATAATAGACCAACCAGAAGTACCAGCAATAGACCATGACAGGAACCAGAACAACACTGAAACCAAGGAGAAATACAAATCATACATTAAAGGTAAATAATTTTGTTAACCACACATCTGATATCATTTTAGGCAAAACAGTTAATGTTGTACCTCATCTTTTTAGAATGATTCATCTTATTTGTTATCATGTATACATGTAGACTCCAGACGGTAATTAAAGAACTAGACAAATAGTATATACACGTCTATATTTGGTGAAGACTCAATATTGCTGTCAAGATATCACATCCCCCTTTTTTTATTTCTATTTTGTTTTCAGATAAAAATGCTCACTTTAACATATTAAACTTACTGCCCAATTGCAAACAATGGTATAACATGTATAATGTACATGTATCAATCATATATTATTTAATAATTATAAATTTTAACATTCTTATTTGTTTCTGTTGATTTCTGTCTCATTAACATAAAAAAGAACAACTTGAACTCTGAACAACATCATCCAAAATTTGTATTATCTTGTACTAGAAAGTACATAATTTTGCTACTGACCATAACAAAATATATTTCACAATGTTTAGACAAATTATAAACATCCTAAACATGATAAATCTAATAAACAGGTTTTGATGAGGGCAGGAATGCGAGCTCGAATGACCTAAATAGATAAAACTTCTACGTCATTTGATCTCTGGTTGCGAGTCGTCTCAATAGCAATCATACATCTTCTTATTTTTATATTTCTTCTTCATTCAGATACAAACAAATGACAAATACATGTATGTTTCAATTTCAGTTTTAAGATGGAGTGTACAACCAAGCAACATTGATGTTCAAGGAAGTCTGCTCATCAAACCAAAACAATTACCAGGTAATTACATAATCTTCATATTCTAATTATAATCATTCGGATATATTGAAGACTATGGTTTTTTTATAAGTTGTCATTGTTGTTGATCATTCCATTTTCCAAAATATTTTTTTTAATTTCAGCTAACAATTTCAAGAAACAACCAACTTGCAAAAGGAAACTATTTCAGTCTGAAGTTTCCAATCAAGAAATTGGTAAGTATTAGTAAATTTCTCAGTTCCATTCTCAATTATAAACATGTATCTAAAAAATATTGCCACTTGTATTATAATTCACTGTTACATTGCACTGCCATGCACTAATTCTTAAAAACTTGGTAACTAAATTTTTTTTCTCTCAGAAATACAGTCTACTTTCTTTAACAGAAAGAAGAGCGTGAACTTAAAAGTAAACTATAACAAAGAAACTTTACATTACAATCAGTTATGGCCCTGAATGTGGTCGACAGTAAGGGACGACATCAAAAGATCGATGGCGGATAAAAAAAACTTAAATCAAATAGTTTGGGGGTGGGGGTCAACATTGCTGCAAGTTTTGTTAATTTAAAATCGATTTTACATATATCCCTATTGGTCAATCAATTTTTCCCAAATTAAGTTAAGAGGAGGGGTGTGGGGGTCAGTGAAAAAACTATGTGAATTAAGTTTTTTATCTTTCATTGAACTTTTGATGTCGTCCCTAATATAATCCAAATATCATCTTACCAGGAGTTTGAGTTAAAGCCCGACAGGGTGTATAAGCTTTGTTAAAACGCCCAAAGGATCTAAGGTTAAAGACCCGTGGAGAACCCTTTGTGTAAACCCTTTGTTGCAAGAATGAGTGACAGGTAATGGCGAGGACAGTTTTAGCAACACTGAAAATATCATGTTTTCCGAAATTATATCGATTACACTATTACCATAGCGATTTCTTGGTAGATTTTGATACATTCTAGACGTTAACATAATTGCTTACCTCTATAAATCCCGTTCTATACATGATAATTAAATTTTTTCATCAAAATCCCAGTGGACTGCATTAAATAGGGTACTTTAAGGGAGGTAATTTGGTCACTTCCGGATTGTAAAAAATTCTTGTTTACATACAAAATTTAAGCATTTGTCACTGTGTTGGATGTCTAGTTCATAGTTCTGAGCTATTCAAAATAAAAATAGTTATATTTACATTATCATTAATGAAAGACTGTGCACTTAAGTTGAAGGTTTACAGAGTTATAAACTGTAAATTTTGATTTCTACATGAAATTGAAAATGAAAGTTATTTTTTTAGTTAATGATTATTGTAGATTATCTTTTCTTTGGCTTTGTAATTAAAAAAAAACATTGAATCAATGGAAACTATGCTTTCTCTGCTGCTGAGCATAAGTTGCCCCTACCAATATTTATACATAGATGTAAGACTAAATAACACTGACTTGACCATGACATGTCATGTTCATGTGTTTAACTTAAGTTTTCCTAATATTAAGGTTGATTCTTAGTAACTGTCAGAGATACCTCAACTATATTTGGTCTGTTAAAGTGTTTATTATTATTCAGATGTGCATGGGTGTCTGAGATATATCGCCTGACCTTGACCAGGGTACAGTGGCAGTGGTTAGAATTAATATTTTTATGCTGAATGAATATTTCTATGGAGCCATGTACTGCATGTGTGTTAACTCTTGTTTTATACATTGATTTTGTTTATTTTATAGTCAAAATCCAATAATAGTAAAAGACTCCGAGGAGTATTTTCCACCAGCGAGTCCATCTGACAGTGGAACTGAATACAGACTTGATGGATTTACTGCCGGCAAACTAAGGAGGCTTCAGTTAAAAGGTTAAATAATATTTAATTGAATAAGCTTCAAAAACCGTCCACATTTTAAAATGACATAGTTAAAATATGGTAGTTTAAAACACCACACTTGGATACAATATGACATATTTCATTCTTATTTACTATCCTCATTCTACTTTGTTGTTACACAGTTGTAAAGGCTCAGTTTTTTGGTAATTTTCACCCCTGTTTGAAAGAAATTTAAAATGTTGAAATGAAAATTTGACAAATCCTTTGGATTTTTCTCAGGTTTTCTAATATGTATTTTCTGACAAAATGAGAATGAGTAGACTTTTAATCATGGATTACCTATGTTTCTATTTTTGTATATTTTAGTTCTTAGAGAAGCAGAGACAAGTTCTGAAAGTGATAATTTGGTGTTCGATACTAGTCCCAACAAACAGGAAAAAAAACCATTGGCCGGAAAAAGATATTTTCACAAATACATGTAGTGAAAAAAAGGTAAATACATTAATAAAGGCAATAAATAAAATTGAGAATGGAAATTGGGTGTGTCAAAGCGACAACAACCGGATCATAGAGCAAACAACAACCGAAGGCCACCAATGGGTCTTCAATGTAGCGAGAAACTCTCGCACCCGGAGGCGTCCTTCAGCTAGTCCCAAAACAAATATGCATACTAGTTCAGTGATAGTGGACGTCATACTAAACTACGAATGATACACAAGAAACTTAAATAAAAAATCATACCAGACTAACAAAGGCCAGAGGCTCCTGACTTGGGACAGGCGCAAAATTGCGGCGAGGTTAAACATGTTTTTTTGAGATCTCAACCCTCCCCCTATACCTCTAGCCTATGTAGAAAAAACAAACGCACAACAATATGTACAATAAAACTCAGTGTAAGAGAAGTCCGAGTCCAATGTCAGAATATGAAAAAAAAAGAAAATAAACAAAAAGACAATGATACATTAATAACAACAGACTTCTAGCAGTTACTGACATGCCAGCTCAAGACCTCAATTAAACTGATTGAAAGATTATGTCTACATCATATGAATATCATGCACACACATGTATTTGATTCATTTATTACTGTTTTTATATAATGGCAAACAATAGTCTGTCATACTTTGTAATTGCAATATCTTCATCTGCATCGTCCGTCTTTCTGTCTGTCCAAAGAAATAATGGTTTCAGTGATCTTACTTGAGTACCTTTTCAACAATCATTGAGAAATTTAAACACAATGTTTTTGAAGATAATAAAATGTCTGGTATTGACTTTGTCGATTTTGTATCCTGCTGTGCCTAGTGTAGCCCTTTTTCTAATACTATATGCAATATGTCAACTATATTTGGTGAACGGATATATTTATGATCTATATGTCAGTCGCGCAGGTTTTATTTGACCTTGACCTCATTTTCACGGTTCATTGCTCAGTGTTAAGTTTTTGTGTTTTGGTCTGTTTTTCTCAAACTTTAAGCAATAGGTCAACTATATTATTTGTATGGAAGAATTGTTAGCTGAACATGCCTGTCTGTCATGGTTCATCTGATCTTGACCTCATTTTCATAGTTCAATGGTCAATGTTTAGTTTTCTTGGTTAATGTTAAGTTTATGTGACAGTTGTAATAAAGCTTTATATTTAGGACTATCAACATAATATCAATGATAAGTAAAGAAGGCGAGACATTTCAGCGTGTGCACTCTTGTTTTTTTTATAGTTAATTCTTTTAATTGTAAATAATAAATTAATGGTATATTTTTATATGTCTGTCCGTCTGTCTGTCCTGCGCTGAAACCATTTGACTGATTTTAATCAAACTATTTTTTAAATGTTGTGTGTTTAAATTTTTGGTGGAATATTTGTGTATTACAGACATATCATTTATTTTTCAATCCCATTAGGTCAAAGCATCTACAAGTAAAGAATCAAGATTTGTGACAGAAATAACAGCATTAAGGGTGCGTATGAAATACCTTCGCATGTAAAATCAAAAACTGAAGTATAGGTTATTAAGAAAAGTTAAAAACGTAAACAAAAAATTGGACAGAATAGACAATTGTATTAAAACAAATAATTTTAACATGTTGTAATACTAATATTTAAAGTAAATCGTCATGTCTGATTACATGAGTAGAATTGGTCTATCAGAAAATCATCTGTCAACAAATTGTATACAATGCTTTAAAAATCCTCTACAAAATGGACTTGTATATGAACTTTTTGGTTATGCGAAAAGAACTACAAACACACCAACAGAAGCAGTTGCAAACTATTTATCACAGTTACTTGGCATTGATTGCAGTAGTATTCCTATTCCAGCTCTGAATACGAAAATAAATCGTTTATGTATAAGTTATAAGTATAAGATGAATCAACCAATTGTATTCATTTTTTATGGTACATTTATTTCAGAAAAAAAGACAAAACATCCAACATTGACAAGTCATGCAGAGGCTGATGGAGAAAGAAAGGAGCTGAAACAGCTTGTTAGAAAACATTTCAATGCAGCTTGGGGTAGGTGATAATTAAGTTTTTTTCAAATTTTTAAAGTTTATTTATATTATAAAAATTATCTCCCCTTCAACAAATGACGGTACCCAAGTGCCATACAAAGAAATAAATGCGGGTTCGATCAAGGTTGATGTGGAAGGGTTGCCAGATGGCATGGTCTTCAAAGAGCCATCATCTTATGGGAAATACATATTACGGAGCATGTTAAAGGCAAGAGTAACTTTTAAGATCAGGTACTAAAATGAAATCACTACATTTAAGATTTCTTATTTTATCACACAAAGTGTGTCTTCCGAAAAAGGGATTTTACATCATTGCCATCAGAGACAGATGTCGGGGTTCAGTGTAACTTGATGGAGAGAACTATTAACAGCCTTCATTGCCAGGTTGATGATCTTCATTGCCAGCTGGATCAAAATCTTAATGAATTGAAGAAATCTAATATTGATGATGCAAATACTGAAAATATATTAAATTTTCGGTTAAAACAGAAAGGTAATCCTTATGACGGGAAATTGCGGAAATTGTTTTATATATTTCTTAGTCGAAAAATTGGGCTGGAACATATAAAGCCTTTGCTACAAAGTGGATTGAGGAGCATACCACTAATTTAAGCATGGGAACAAATGTAGATAACATTAATACTAGTGTCACTGACAATATCCCTGCACCTCTACCTAACGCACAAGTCCCTTCCGCTTCTAGCCCTGTATCTCAAACAGACCACAACTCAAAAGTCCCTACCAACCCTCCAGCTCCCCAACATCCTAACTCTTCTAAAAAAACCCTCTCAACCTCCCCCACATTCTAACACAGAATTTTTAGCTAACACTGCAACTCAACCATCCCAGCAAAATAATATACCAGTCCCTTCTAATCTTCCACCTCCAAGGCATCCCAATCCGCAAGTCATTTCTACCCCTGCATCTCAACCGCCACCACATTTTAACACACCAAACACCTTTAATATTTTATCACAACTTCCATCTCATCCAAACACAATAGCCTTCTATAACCCTGCAACTCATCCTTTTTTTCTGCCTATTCTTACCCTTCCACTCCACCTCAACCTCATCCATACTACAACCATAACTTTTTAGTACTAGTAATTCTGCTTTTTATTACCAACCTCAACACAATTTCACAACTCCGTTGCTTAATTCTGCATGCACTTCTAATGGTAAAAACAATGCGACCACATTTTAAATATTTTGATATGAGCGTCATTGACGAGTCTTATGTAGACGAAACGCGCGTCTGTCGTACTAAATTATAATCCTGGTACCTTTGATAACTATATCCAACCATCAACGAAACCTATGTCTATTGCACTTAGAGCGCTGCAATTTGTGGAAAATAATGATGAAACTGTAGATCAAGATGAAAATTTTAATATTTTAAATGACGAGTGCCTAGGTTGCATTAACAAATCTTTAAAAATGCTTTAAGTTGTGCCTTAGAGAAGGCACACAGTGACAATGAGGCCCTGCTCAATACGATTAGATGCCTGGCAGAAAAAACTGGTAGGTTAAGTCAGAAACAGTGGATTTGTTTTGCACACCTTTGTATGGTGAGAAAGTTGTATTATGAATAAGTACTACTAGCTGCTGTAATATTTGCTATACACTTTGTTATAAATTCTACAGTATTTTTGATTTCTGCGAAATTTTATCCATTTTAAATTGTTCAAACTGCCTAAAAAATATTTCTAGCCAATGTTGGTAAAAAAGCAGTGGTAAATACCGGTAATAACCGGGAAGTACTGGTAAATACCGGCAAATACTGGTCGATTGAAATTTTGAGTGATCATAACTATAAAATCCACTTTTTACCTGATCAATTAAACTATTAATAATTAAATATAGAAAGTGTTCAAATCATTTTTAATACTTTCAATTCTATTTCTTTTGTAAATTCAAACAGGGATCTATATTGATTAATGTGAACATGATATTGTAGTAAAAGATAAAAACTGTTTGTCCCTGCTTCAAAATTTCTATTTCCAGCATGTAGATGGTTTTGTCACACAGTTGAATAAACAGGAAATTATTTATAGTCTAAGGGAGTCTTCATATATCACTTTTATTGTACTGTAAACTTTTATTGGGGGCTGTTGTTAAAGTAATGAAATTTCAACACATAGCAATACCAGATGATAGGTAAAAAGACACATGTAACTTCATTTACCTGTAGTTTTATTTAACTTGGGATTTAATTACCTGTAAAATCCTATATTTTGAATAAAAATATATATTTGCTTTATAAATGTTGAAATAATATGTAAATTTTTAATCAGTAGGAATAAGTGTTTTAAATTGATTGATTGACTGTTGGTTGCTTAACGTCCAGTGGCAAATATTTCATGCATATTCAGGACGAGACCAAGTTCACAATAAATACAATAGGTAGGTTGTTACAATAGAGGCCATCTGGGATGATGGTCGGGAAAATTTGGACTGCCACCGGAAAAGGAGGGATTATTGGATAGGGACACAAATTTTGCCTTGCAACAGGCCACCTACGGACCCCTCAAAGAGTTGTTACAAGGGTTCTTAACGTGCAAAGAGCGTGGCACTCTCTTTACACGAGGCATCGGATTTAACGTCCCCCTTCTGACCGGACGTGACTGCGAACTTGATACATCCCGCACAGCCAAACGGACGCCCCACTTCGGCAAGCGTTTTACTGCCGGTCGGGAGAAGACCAAGTGACCATATTTCTATACCCCAGTCACCCTTGGGGTAGTGTTTTAAATGAATAAAACTTAGATTCATTAATTTTATATACTGTGAAAGTACTTTTATTCGTGGGGTACCAATTTTCGTGGTTTTCTTGGATGACTTTATCCACGAATTTAAGTGTTTAACGAAATAAAACAACCATTGTCCAAATCAAGACATGGAAAAAACCCTTATGAAGGGTTGACTACTGATATGATCTAGAGAATTTGAAAAAAAAACTTTGAGAGCAGTTACAAAACTATAACTGCAAGCAAGATTTTACCCATTTAATCTTTAATAACCTAAACTCTACAACTTTTGATCTTTTAATTCTCATAAAAATATTTTTTTCGATGATTTCCAGTATTGATATGCTAGGATGATAAAGTGTTCATTTTATATCCTCATAGTTCTCTTACATATGGGAAATAATAATTTCAATCTGGGCTTGATTTCAATAAGAATTATTTGACAATTTAAGATACGTTAATAGCATTTGTTTATGATCATGATGACACTGATTTCTTTAGGTGACATGTTTAAAAAAACACCTTTGATGGTCCTTAATCTGTTGATAACTTTATCTTGGGTTAACATGGTTAATTAGTGTTGGTCACTACGATTTACACAGGTCAGTGTTTACTTTGCAATTTCCTTCAATCTTACGTTTTCTAAAGAGCTTGATGAAGACGAAACGCGCGTCTGGCGTACTAAATAATAATCCTGGTACCTTTGATAACTATTAATTGTTCAATTATTTTTTTTAATTTTTAGTGATTGGCTAACGTCAAGTGTAACTCATTTGCTTGCCATCTCTAGATGAAACTGGTTTCTAGTGCGTAGAATCTCAGTTTGCAGATTGGTAGTTTTGTCTTTCTGTTGATGATTTTTTTCTTTCAGCTGTAGCTTTGACAAATTGCTGTGCTGCATCTTACTGTCTCTACGGCCTGAAGTTTCCTGAGTTTTGCGTTGCTTTTCTTCTTGCCTGTAATTCCTGCGTACTTAAATACGTCTCAGAAATCTGCACTGGTAACATGTGTGACCCTGCACAAGGAGCGCACATTTAACATAGCGTACTGTCGAAGATTTTTACCTTTTTCTATTTCATGGACTTAGCTGTCGATGTCTGTATATTCTTCATACTCATATTTTCTATTTCAAGGACTTTGCTGTCTGTTATTGTAAGTTCTTCATTCTCATTTTTTTTCTATTTCAAAGACTTTTAAAATTGAAAATTTAAAGCAGCCAGATTTTCATCAGCAAAGATATTAAACAATACAGTTCAGGCAAAAAGATCGGCCGAAAGCCGAATTATGAATAAGTTGATTTTTTTTTTTTTTAAAAGCAAACATTTAACAAAACAGCTTTATGAGCCCGTTGATGATCTCTACGTTGTGTAAGAACGGACTACATAAAAAAGAAGAACGACGGTTCTGGGTTTTAACTGAATCGAGAGAGTCTAGCTACAGACAATTCTAGATAAGCCGACATGTGAAAGAGTTAGCCAAATAGCTTTGATTAATCACATGAGATGGAAGTTTAATTAATTTGTTACCCTGAATTTATCATTCTTGAGCATAAAATAATAGAAAATTGCTGCTTTTATACTTGTCCTTCACTTTTGCTTAAGCGTAATATCACGGGTGTGAAAAGAACACAGATGCCCATCTAAGATCACTACATTCATATATAATCTGAACTCAGACGTTTCTAAATCAACACTTATTTTATCTCGTGTCGGAGCCGTTTTTAATTACAGTTGTACATATAACATATGCCAAGCCCACAGAGACACTTAGGGTGCACTTGTTTCTAGTAAGCCGGTCATTCGCCGGTCATGTGAACGGCGTACGCCTATTCGTGCGAGAAACAAGTGGAACGGCTAATATACCGGCAAATCTAACATGGCTGCCCAAAGACCATAACTACCAACTATAATAGGTTATGGCATATTCCAGCTGTTTCAGGACGATGAAGAAGGAAAATTGCAACTATATCTTTCACATACTGAATTGTGATATTTTCATTAAACGTTCACAACAAAAACGTTCGCAAGAGCGAGAAAGCATTTATACGTTGAAAAATTATTAACAATTAACAACAGGATAAATATGATAATAATAATAATAAACAATTTTTTTTATAAAGGGTGAC
Source organism: Mytilus edulis (assembly GCF_963676685.1). Classification (NCBI taxonomy): domain Eukaryota; kingdom Metazoa; phylum Mollusca; class Bivalvia; order Mytilida; family Mytilidae; genus Mytilus; species Mytilus edulis. The sequence goes on from NC_092354.1 coordinate 52,206,617, forward strand.
TACAATTAGTTACGAAATACGAAATATTTTATTAAAGAAAGCTCAAATGCGCATCTGGTGCAAGGAAATTGGTACCGTTAATTTTATTATCAACAAATACTTATCTTCCCTGAAACCTCGGCAATTCTAGAACAGTATATAAATACAAATGTTATTTTGTTTAGTTAGGTTTTAAGCCGTTTTTACCGCATTTTGGCTATTTCGCGATGATCTTCAATAGTTTTAAATGCACAAATTCGGTTCTTGCAACAGTCGGCCATGTTTTTCGCCGCTTAGCCGGTCAAATCAAACCGGCTCGAGCGGCGTAAGCCGGGCATGCGCAGTGCCGAATATTTTTACAAACAAGTGACATGCCGTTTTGCCGACGGCTAACGGCGTAAGCCGTTTGCTAGAAACAAGTCCCACCTTAGGGTATCTATTGGCAAAGATCAAACAGAAATGGCTGCAAGCATCCACTGCATGGTTAGTCCAAGCGAAAGGCTGATAGAATAGAGGAATTTCACTGAAGCGCTCGGTTGAGATTTTCCTTTTTTGGGGGAGAGCATGTGCCCATAGGATCAGATGCGTTATATTTTTGGTTAGATAAAAAAAGCCAAACATTTCATCTCCAACGCTCAGGATAAACTTTGAATATCACAGCCCAGGCCATGTGTAAATTTCCAACAATCTATGGAGAGGTTGACAGATCTGGCAAGGATGATAAAGCAAAGGTACAGTGAGTTTTAATAATTTTCTTTATATGCTACATCTAGAATAAAAAGCCTCGAGTCCCATAGTTTTTATTTATGATACAAGTATTAATAAAGAATAAAAGTTTGCTGAACTTTTACTTTGTCCTCTTCAAATAAAAAAGTTTTTTTTTACCCAAAATATTGCATTTGTAAGCAATTTTAGTGTTGCAGTTTAAAGAAAATAACATGTACATTGTCTTAAATATAAATTGTATTTGTACTTAGCTTGAAACAGGATAGAAATCTTTGGCAAAGTCTTTCATTTCTTCCTGGTTTTTAGCCTTGTAAAAACTTTAGTTTCTATTTTTTTAGAGTTTCAAGCAGATTATATGACCTTCTTGATAGTTTGCATATTCTATATATCTACACATTTTTTCTTCAATCTTTTTGAAACTTCCTTTATATAAAAATGTTAAACTGATTTTGAAATCTTTGCTTAGAAGTTTAACTACGATGTGCGAAAAATCTTAAGGATAATGAAAGAATATTCAAAATCCTCGGCTTTAAACCAAAAGACTCAATTCAGATAAAAAAAACAGGAAACTAAGAAGTAAGTGCTTGATAATTGTTTCTCTAAAACATTAATGTTGTACAAACCTTTGAAGTACTATTATTGCACATCAACTTTGTACTTGTTTGGCTTTATAAATATTTTGATATGACGTCACTGATGAGTCTTATGTAGACGAAACACGCGTTTGGCGTACTAAATTATAATCCTGGTACCTTTGATAAATATTATAACTTGAGAACGGCAAGAGTAAATTGTATGTATACATAATATATGCATCCTAAATTCAAACTTGATCTGTGTTTTGTGAAAACCAGCATGCTGTATAAGTTTCATGACGGTTGGTTGAGGCAAACTTAAGAGAAAGGACAATAAACATTTTGGACGTAGGAATAGACGAATAAGAGAAATTACTTTTGTCTGTAGCTATCTCGTCAACTATGCTCTGATTTTCAATAAAACTGTGCAACTTAAATTTTCATCATAAGAAGAAGATTTCATTGAGGAAAAAATCGTTCTATGTTCTTTTTAATTTAAAATCGTGTATGTAATACCATCAAAATCTCAATTTGACTCGAACTGTTGTGCTTTATATCTATTAATACTTTTGAATAGTGTCTAGTATAAAGAAGAATAAAAAGTTACGCAATCTTAAAGTCAAAACATTTTTTTCTACTTTCTGTTAGCTATTTTTACTAGGCCGCACCACTTCCAGTAAACATGATATCCGTCCAGTTTCCTGAATTAATAACCCGAAAAGATGCAATATTTCTTTTAAAATCTATATTTAAGTTTCAATTCAACATAAACCTATAATCAAACAGAAAAAATGCACTATGTTGTGTCCCTCCATGTTTTGAGATACACCGGAAAATGGAGTTGTAATACAAGACTGGTACCTGAAAAGGAACCCGTCACTGAACAAGTTGTCTACAGAGGTAGACGTGGAAATAGAAGGCGTGCTGCGCCAGAGCATCAGCAACCAGATCAACCTGTTGAGCCTATTAATCAGCCTCCACCTCAGAATGAGCTGAAAACTACGGCAGCTTTTTCCGAGGCCACAATTATCGTTCCTTGTGTTAACAGTGGGTTACTTGCCAATTTGTTTTTATACCCCTTCCAAATTTATTTCTCGATGTTTTATGCCTCAAGTTGCAAGTAGGGAGTTGAAATTACACTGTTAAGGAAAATTAGTTCCAGAATTTAAAGGAAAGTGGTGATTTGGTCCAGCAGAAAAAGGTTAAAAATAAGCACTTCGGAAGCTGTCAAAAGATTTCAAGACGCCCTAAACATAAAATTGTCCATATTTTGAGTTAGAGTCGATGACGTTTTCTGTACTTTTGATATAATTTGTCCAAAAGTAGTACATCAAACTGTAAAAGTTTCATTGAGAAAGCGCAAGTTGGATTTTTTTAATTTTCATTTATGTTCTATAAGAAAAGCACTACGAAAAAATTGTGTTATCGGACCAGTTCAGGCTGGACCGGGTAATACTTTAATGAATGTTAGTCCCTTGCTAATGTCATATACTAATGAAGTTAATATAATTGTATCTCAACAATTTAAAGAAAACAAATGGAATTTTGAATATATTGATTTTGATAATCTACTAAAACAAAATGGTCAATATTATAGCAATGTGGACCAGAAACAAAGAGAATCTGTTGAAAATGGAATACTTGTCATTTCCAATGAACCTTCAAAGGTCAATACTATAAATAACATTGAATTATGGACTGAATCTTTTGCAATTTTTTTCTAAAATACTTCTTCAAAAGCATGCTAGCTTAGCACAAGACTTGTTTACGTACATTTCAATCATAATAAATGCTATATCAGATGCTCCTTTTGACAGAGTTTACCAGTATGATAGACAATTCAGATAACGTGTATCACTTAATCACAATGAAGAGTCTAGAGTAGAAAATCATGGGTTCCTTGAAAAGCAGAATCACGAGATTTGCCAGAAAACAGACCTAAACAAGTTAATAAATGTGCCTATGACACCTTTGTTTTACAATGATATACCTGGCAATGACAAGCATAAAAGGTAAATTTTATCAAATTAAACCATTGTATGATGGCTAAATTCAGTTGACTTGAAAATACATATAAATAATATTTGCAGTTTCACTTGAGTACTGGTTTTTTTTTCTCTTTTATAAATTGTCTGTATAGCATCAAATCACAGTGCATGATAACTGAAATTTAACAATTTTCACTTTATTTGATCGATTGATTGTTGTTGCTTAACGTCCAGTAGCAAATAATGCATGCATATTCAGGACGGAGAACAAGTTCACAATAAATTCTATAGGTAGGTTTTGAAATAATAGAGGCCATCTGGGATGATGGTCGGGAAATTTTGGACTGCCACGGTTAAATGAACTAAATACAGACATTTCTCAAAAACAAGAGTAAAAGTCGGCATTTGTGTATCACAGATTCCCTTCCAAATGGATACTGGCCAGTTCAGTCAACAGGTGATGGCAACTTTTTTAACGGTCTATCCCTCCTGTTCATGGAGCATTCCATTAAAATCATTACATTTCTGTAAGTTTAATATGTTGGTCTAACACACTTGACCAAAGGTTCTGTAACTGGTTTCGTGTATGCATGTATAATTATAAAAAATCTTGTTCATGGTACAAACAGACAATTTGGCACTATGGTCTTTCTTTTTCATTGGAATAATTTTATACACTATTTTAAAAGTGCATTTCATCTTTTTTTATGGTATTTTCACTTGTAAAAGATATATAGCTGCTGGGCATACATTTATCTAATATTTAAAAATGTAGATTTTATAATCTTAATGTAATATCTTATTCACTCTTTTTATTGTATAATATTAACCTGAAAACAGAGGATGAGGCAACACAGTTAATGTGTACTGTTAGTACTGACAGCACATATAAGAATAAACCAGTAAACCAGCCTACAGTGAGAAGTATTGTTGAGCATACCATTAAATCTGAGGTTATGGAAACTGCAAAATTAAACCTAGACTGTGGTAATTTATGTTTGTTGTAGAAACTTCTGTTATTATCTTGGTTTCATTCAAAAATATTTAGAGTGTTTTAATATCAGCATTGAATTATTCCACTTAGTTGAAAATAAAACTTGCAATCCCTCTCCAATCTAGGATGCATATATACTTTTCCAACATCACCAATTTCAATATTTAGTTAATACAGTACCATTCCATAAAAACTCATTGAGACTGATGGATGATGAATCGACAGATAATTGGGATGGACAGCTAAAAGAGTAAGATATTGTCAGCTGATATCGCATGTAAACAAAGATAATAGACTGCATGTAAACAAAGAAAAGAGACTGCAGTATGCCATGAAAGTGCTGTCCATGAAGGACAAATTTTTAAATGTTATCTTCGTAGATGAAAAGAGTGGAGCTGACTTCAAACGCAAGAGTGTTCTAAGAAAATTAAACGAGCCAAATTAATTTTAGTTAAAGTGCTGGGTACCACCTTAAATTATTTTATATTGGTACAAAGTAAACCAAATATTTAACTTGTTACATTACACTGCTATACAATGCATATGAATCATTTGAGTAATGATAATTGTATAGATAGATAAGACCAGGTCTTTCAATACTTTTAATAAAGTTTCATTCAAATCCAAGTGGTCAATTTTAGACCCAGGACGAAATATTTCGTAAATAAGTCTATACATTTCACAAGTCCATTTAAAACGGTATAATTCCTCTATGAGAATGGCAAAATCTTCTCTTTAATATCCAGTGTGTTGAATGAAACGTGTTCCAAATCACTACCATATCTAAATATACACTTCGTAATTTCTTTCTCTGACAGTGGCATAGTTCATTTTGCGTCATTCCGTGTTTAGCAAAGGGAGACTATAACACAGCCACAGCTGCGCATCTCCGTTACAGATTTTAATTGAATGAAACTTTAAACGGAGCTTGTCACATGTGTGATGAATTTTAATAAACATGATGGAGATGTAAAGACTCAACAACTAAAGATTCGACAATAAGTTATGAAAGTAAAAAAATAGTAATTGAGGCCTAAATTAAATTTAAATTCGTTCCGACAGAAAATCTTTTATTTCTTTTACCGGCAATATTTTCTTTTATTAATTTTTCGTTCCGACTAAAAATCTTATATTTATATATACCGCTCCAAACTTTTGTATCGGAATTCTTGTATTTTTTCTTTATCATCAAAGGTTAAGTCTTATTATGATCACGGGGGCGTTTGACTTGATTTCTGGTATGAGACTCAAAGAATTGGTTTGAGATTGACTATGTTTGGTAAGCATGACGAACGTTGCCCTGTGCGTAACTATTATTGAAGACCAGGAAACATTCAATAAAATGTTGATTTAAAACAAAATCATAAATGTTTGTACCATAGAGGATGTGGTAGATGTAGCAGGGGCTGCTTTAAATGGCCAGGATCAAATTGATCGTGTTATTAATGCATTTGATCAGAAACATGTTACTGTGAAATAACATAGTTGGGGTTCCCATGAATAGTTTGAGGCATATTTTACTGATTCCATCTTTACAGCTCTTAATTTCAACAATAATTCAAAATTTGTCATGTTTTATATATTTATATGTACCAAAGGTCTACAAGTATAAAATGGAGATCAATTGGTGGTAAAATCGCCAAGTTTTCTTCAGACAAAGGATGACACCACTTCTAAAGGACGTGTAAATTGCTAGTTTTAAATGCCATAATTTTTTTTTAAAACTTAATTTTCCAGATACTAGTAATTGGTTTGAAAAATAAGTTTCGTTTTGTAGTATCGCAGTGTATTTTAAGTTGATCTCTGTCTTTTTTACCCAATTCATGCACCTACAAATGTAGAAATACTAATCACTACTGAGCTACTGGGCCAGTCTTCGTCCCAACAAGAACATTTTCCATGAAAGGTGATTTCCAAGAACTTATATTTTGACATCAGAATCAAGGGCATCATTGTTTTCTACAATGAAACCTCAACAATGCCATTCTACAAAAAAAAAGATAATTTCCTGTTCTATAGACGCTCAGAAAATGTACACCCTGTATACAATATATGCAGTTCTAGAAGGTAGCTTTAAAAACACTTAAATTAGCATTCCTGTTCAAGACAAATAGTTTGTTTAAAAAAAAAAGTGTTCTTACCAGCAGAGCATGATGATGGGACCCTGTTATTACCAGAAAGGCGTAAAAAGTAACCCTGTCCAACAAAGGGTACTAGTATGTCAAAGTAACCCTGTTTTGCGGCTCACTCATACAACTAATCAAAGAGCAGAATGCTCTGAGGGATACGATTGCCATAGTTTTCATTGACACATGTATAGCAGTTCTGCCAAATTTTCATTAAACAAATGCATGAGATTTGGCCAAAATTCAAAAGATCAAAGAGGAAAGAAATAGATCCAAGAATGCTGTTGCCAAAAAAGCATGAACATGCGCGAGTCTCAAGCATTTTTGGCCGGTAACCCTGGTACAGCTGGATAGTATTATTCTCTAAACTAATTCAACTGCACATGCAAAATGTAACAATCTGAATAGTCACTCAACTTAAAGAATAGCCAATCACCGTTACAAGTGTATGAGCCATGTACTTATTGTGTTTTATCGAATTATAGTTATCCTGTACCATTGTAAACTCGTACCATTAAAAAAAAAACTCGAACCATTGCTAACTCGTACCAACTTATTTAAATGCATTCAAATGGTGTTAAATGATGAATATACATGATATACGTTACTTTAATCCAATACCTCTCAAGTCTGTAAAATGTATATAATTTGAAAGTACAATGACCAATTTGTAGCTTATGTTCCTTGTATATTGGATAGAAAATACTGTGGCAGATGTAGATAATTAAGGAATATACAGTTTCACCCGAAGAAAATTTTTCATGAATAATAAAATCTTAGCAGTTAGTCAAAATGATTGCCAAAATTATTTTTACTGTCTATAAATAAATGTAACAATGAAATTTAACTGATTCCTGTTAAGGGGGTCCGCATTTTCCCCGTAAAAAAAGCACATGGCTTTCAACAATTGTAAACATAGCATTCAATTTGTGATCATGGATTACAGCTTTAATTAACTTAAATTGGATATATACATATTCAACATGTTCAATTTTAATAAGGTACAGTTAAAGCAATGTTTTAACTTTCCTCTGGATTTAGTTCTACAGTGGCGGATCCAGAACTTTTCCTAAGGGGGAGCCCGCTGACTGACCTAAGAGGGGGCCCGCTCCAGTCATGCTTCAATGATTCCCTTTATTATCAACCAAATTTTTTCCACAAAAAAGGGGGGGGGGGCTGGATCCGCCTATGTTCTAGTTTGAAAGATCAGTTAAAACATTAATGCTTTAAAACATTCTTTATTTTTGTCTAAGTTTTCATTTAACTCCTGTGTAAAATTCAAGTAATTCAACTTTATTTCTATTAAGTTTACAAACAGAAACCCATAAAACATCATATTTTTTATATATTTTTCTGAATGTTACGACTTCCCAGTAGTACAAGTTAACTTTTTTGGTTCCAATGCCGTGGTACGAGTTAACTTGCTTCCGTATCTTTTCACCGTAATTTTAGGAGGAACCCTAAACTGGACCCCTATCATATTGTGTTCACTAATCGCTACACTGACCTTCGGTGCGAAGCTATATATAGAACGGCGGACCAGTTTAGGAGGAACCCCATTTCTTACTCTTTAATTATTGAAGTTCCTTTGGGTCAGAGGGCATGACTCCTTTCCGTACACACTCCTCTGTTTACATTGAGATCGTTCTTAATATAATACGACGTTTACCGGCATTAACGAGTTAATTCTTCTTGACGAATACTTCGAAAAGGGAGACAACTCGAAACGATAACATGGAAGATTCCATTTCTGCTGAAGGGGTGTTATAGGTAATTTTTACGATGAAACATTTATTTTAATTTAAATTATGCATGTGATTTAAAATTATGCAACAACAATAGCCCTCCATATGCAGACAGACATAGAAAAAATCCCATGAGTTTCAAATTAATCAATGAAGCGGGGAATCACTCAATCTGATACCCCTTGAAATCAGGAAAACTACACGCATGTGGGGTCTCACTAATTAGCGACGAAAAGCGTAAAGAAGCGACAAGAAGAAAAATAATAAGTGACAAAAAGCAACAAGAAGCTATTTAGCGACAAGAATACATTTTGTTATCACATACATTAAAATATTTTTTAGGATTATATTGAAAGATGAAGAAATAAAAAAAAATTCGATGAAGAGATTGTGTACTTTTTATTATCATATTGATAGATGTAGAAATTAAACATGTGTAAGAGCAAAGGAAATGTAAACGCTATAAAATGAAAATAAAAACAAAAGATTTGTCACCTTCCTTTTGAAGGATTTAATACAACAAAAACATGAAATATTATTTCCTTCCTAACTGTACAATTAATTTTTCCTGATAGGACCAACATTAGCTGTGGATTCACTCTAAGGTAATACACAATTAAGAGCAACACATGAGATTAACTAGGTGCGTGTCCTTTGTTTTATTGCAACAATAACATCCATTAACACCTTCATCAATTACACGCACCAGAATATAAAATTATTGTACCGAATAGTGAACACCTGTTGAAAACTCAAGATTGTTATCAGTTTCCTTTAATCTTCAATCTATATGCATAAACATGATAAATATCGTTAAATGAGACAATACACTAAATAAAATGATGAAAAATATTCACATTTTAATTATGTTTTCCTCTTGTTTGATTTCAGTTCTTAATTTGTATTTCACAATTTGTGTATGAATTTTCTGGACAATTATGCACAAATAATGCATTTTGCAAGTTAATTATATATTGTACAAAGATGGTTTTAAAAACAAATAAAAAGACAAAATATACTTCCTGTGATACCTTATAAAATATCATGTAAATAAATGTAGCAACTGAATAAGATTTACAAGTTTCATTTTTCCCCCCTATCAAAATTAACTTTCCTGTCGTTGAAATTGTTTTCTTTTGCATATTTTTTTAATATTTATTTCGAATAAGTAATATAAATAAAAAAATGTTTTCTTGTCGCTAAATAGTTTCTTGTTGCTAATATTATTCTTCTTGTCGCTTCTTGACGCTTTTTGTCTCTACAATTCTTTTTGTCTCTAATTAGTGGGACCACGCATGGACATTAATACATAAACAAACCGCGACTTGCGATTTGGAACAAGAACGTTTATTAAATGATATGATGAATGGTTCTCCCTTTCTTTATGAGAGTACAGTATCAAATATCAGTTTCATAACGGTAAAATATAGAAATACTCCACTTCAGTTCTTGTGACAGAAATAGAATTATCGATCGGCTTTCAGAGAACTCTCGCAAGTTATCAAAATTTGGGAATTCCCTCTGACGTGTTTCTAAATTTATAAAAACACTAAATATAAATACTGTTTAATTCTGATTTTCCGTATTGTTAAAAACACGCATATAAGTCAAGGAAAATATCATACATGAAGATTATGAGTAAAACATTACAGGAAAGTTGTTTATGTTCAATTGTTTTGCTTGTTTTTACCTTTTAAAGCAAGACAATCATAAGAATCTGAGATGTTGCCGAATGTTTAGAATAAAACGAATGACGTGAGGGAGTGTGTCATAGGGTCAATAGTAAAAGTCTACAGATTGCTTGACAGCAATCGTATCCCAAAAATGGAAGTACTCCATCCCAGGAGGATGTGTTAAAGAGACAACAAACGGACCGAAGTGCAGATAACAGCACAAGGTCACCAATGACCAATAGGTCTTCGAAACAACGAGAAAATCCCGCAGCCAAAGGCGGGTTTAAGCTTGTCACTGTAATAAAACTGCGTACTTGTTCAGCGATAATGGACGTCATGCTAAGCTCCTTAACAGTTTAACACATATAACTGAACTAAAATTGAAAAACATACAAGCCTAACTTGCTGGGATTAAGCGTCTTTTATAAATCTCCTAAGTCTATATATTAAGTTAACGTAGAACACACAAACGCACAGCAATACAGTTACGCAAAGTAAACCTCACTTTTCATCGGACCACAGAAGAATTATCACATTGTGATTGGTTAAACGCTGTCACGGTGTGACCCTTTATGAGATCGTAAGGGGTTAGTAAGTTTATTCACCTCAGAACTTACAAAGCCTTTGAATAGACTTATCAAGAAGGGATATAGTTACGATTGATTGATTGATTGATTGTTGGTTGCTTAACGTCCAGTGGCAAATATTTCATGCATATTCAGGACGAGAACAAGTTAACAATAAATACAATAGGTAGGTTGATACAGTAGTTGATATAGTTACGATACTGTTGTCAGGTCATTAAAGATTGCATATGTTGGCGTAAATATTGATTCACTTATAGGGTCTTTGCATTGGAACTAAACCCACATTTATTCAAATAAAACAGTTGTTGGCATGACATGGGTTATGTTCTTCTCATATATGTTGGTATGATACTAAACCTCTAACGGGAAGGATTGTGCCTGATGTACATATGATCAAATCATAATCTTTTTAGTTTTATTGAAGTCTGGAGCTGGCATGTCAGTTAACTGCTAATAGTCGGTTGTTATTTATGTTTTATTGTCATTATACCCCCGCTTTCAAAAAAGGGGGTATACTGTTTTAATCTGTCTGTCAGTCTGTCCGTCCGTCCCATGAAACTTTCGTCACATTTTTCTCAGGAACTACAATACAAGGATTTCTGAAATTTGGTTTCAGGGTTTATCTAAGTCAGCTATACTGTGTGATGCGTTTTCAGATTGATCACTTGACAACTTCCTGTTTACCGAACACTTGTATGATTTTACACATGATAGCCAAGTTGAAAATTTTCGTCACATTTTTCTCAGGAACTACAATACAAGGATTTCTGAAATTTGGTTTCAGGATTTATATAAGTCAGCTATACCGTGTGATGCGTTTTCAGATTCATCACTAGACAACTTCCTGTTTACCGAACACTTGAATATTTTTACACGATTAATATTATCCACTTGCGGCGGGGGTATCATCAGTGAGCAGTAGCTCGCAGTTTCACTTGTTTTGTTTATTTTCTTTGGTTACATCTTTTGACATCAGACTAAGACTTTATATTGCGGCTGTATGTCACCTTTAAAACATGTCTTCGTCTGAAAGTAATTCGCTAAAAGATGATTGTAGCATTTGGTAAGTAAAGTTTCGGAGCTGTTATAAGGCACTGGCTTTCAATACAGATATACATATTTATTAAAATCAGGTTCGAAAATATACACCTCAATTATTTTACATTGTTTGATATATAGACACATCCATTCTCTCTCCTTACGTATCCTCAACCCTCCCGCATCTCCACATCAACCAACTTTTATTATCGTCAAGACCTTCACTACTTTCATTACTTTCTCACACATCAAATCGTCATTAATCCGCAAACCACACAACTATTGGGGCAGAATATAAACACACAAGAGACATAAATGATACGGCTTTTAATTATAAATGATTACAGTTAAAACACAGCTGCATTATACATTAAATTTAACAGACAGTCTGCGAAAGTTTACTAAAGCAATAAATTTAATAATACTTAACACTCTTTACTATAGAAAATTAATGTGAGCAATTAAATACGGATATGAGAAATGAAATACAGATGCAAGCTTCCCCCTATGACATACATCCCCATTTAACGCGGCGTCCCGACACACAAACGCACTCTTTTACTCATACATCATGAATATATATAGGTTAACAATAATTTTTTAATTTTATTTTTTTATTAATTATTATATCTTTTTTTTTATAACACATTTTAACAAATTCAAAGTCTATGCATTGGAAATATAAAAATCATTTATAATTGTAAAATCTTTAATATCATTCTCTTTTACCCACTAGGTTTCACCATTCTCATACTGTACAAAATAATGTTTTTCTAATCTCTTAGACTCATTTCGTGATCGTATTGTCATAATTTTCAATTGAAACAATAAACGAACCAATATCTTTACTTTTCAGATGTAAACTACCTGTATAAGATTCAAATGTGTGAGTCGACAAAATCTAAAAAAAACGGTACATGTTAATCGTATCAAACAATTTGTTGATCCTGGTAATAGGCCCATTACAGTTAAAGATATTGGTTCGAACATTGATTCAATTGAAAATAATGACAATACGATGGTGAACATTTTAGATTCAATGCGATTAAAACCCATAGTCAATCACATCAGACTCAAGTCATACTTTTTCTTTTTGCTTCTGCTACGCTGCCTGTAAATTATCTTTGGCAAGTGTAAATGCCTCTTGCAGTCTAGTTACCATCTCTGATTTGTAATCGTCACCCGAGGTGTACGTTATAGTAGGCGGTCACATACATCACTGCTTCTACTTGTAGTACCTTTTGTTTAAAATACAAAGAGACTCTGTATTCCTAGCTACATTTATGGAAGATCCTTGCTAAAATTGATTAAGTTTTTATGCCAAAAATTGTATTTTTTTTCTAAATGTAAACCTACCTATTGCTGCTTTTGTGTTGATGTTATAACTGCCTGTTGGTCCTCTTTTTGCTATCTGAACATCAGTGACTGTTGCACAAAGATAACATTGAATCAATTTAATACCACTTAAACCAAAAAGCTTTTCACCTGCTGTATTTGATAGGTGAAGATGGGACTTACAGAGACAGTAATACATTCCCACTGCGAGGAGTTCTAGTTCAACTATCCTGCTCCCCAAACCCCAAGACTGTTGTTTCCCATAAAGTGGGTCAGTGATTGCAGCCTCTGCTGCTACATCTGTGTGGTTATGAAAGTTGTTGGAGTGGTCATTGAATACTCCAACTACCTCGGGGTCCTTCTGCTTTAATTCATTTGACTATTTTAAAAAAAATGACCTCTTGTTATTCTTTTTTACACTAGCTCTACCATTAAATTTGCCTGTTACATCTCTTTGCTGGTTAATTTAAGACAAAGATGCAACCAATGCCCCAACCACACAACAAAAAGAGGTCAACTTAAAAGCAGGTTTGGGTGGACAAATAATCTGCTTTTCACTGGATGACAACAAATCATAATGTTATGGATAAAATATCATCAGACATTGTTCCTGCAAGTACAAGTGACAATGCCAATGGAAAAACGTCTTTAGGTTTTTCCTCAATTATAAACTTCTGGAGGTTTTAAACATTTTAAGTGTCGACAAAACTGTCGTGAATTGTGTACAATTGACTGCCAGTGGAATGCAGGAAAATTAAAATCAAATTTAGGAGCTCACGCCAGAATATATATAAGGCCTATTCAAAACTGCCTGTCCACCAAACCAGTAAATGAAAACAGTGTGCCTGAGCAATCAGGTCCGCTGTCATGGCTGCCGACAGATGTTTACAGTACGTGAACTGAGAAAACATTTACAAACATGCATTTAATAGTCAAAATAGTGTTAGTGGTGCTTTGCCTGATCCACGAATTGGTCCTGATAAGAATAGTGACATTGAAGAAGTTACTGAACTCACTTACACTAATCAGGTTGAGAGTGGTCTGTGCTGATAATCCTGTTGATCTCACTGATCAGGTCAATGAGACTGAGAGTGCCAATGTCAGTACTGCCAATCTTGTGGAGACTACAGATCATATTGTAACACTTGGGCATCATTCCCATGATGACAATAATCAACTAGCCATAATTGAACATGAAAATTCAGAAGAACACTTTGACATTATTATTGCAAAGGCAGATATTCAATTGTGTGACTCCCCAAGGGTGACTGGGGAATAGAAATATGGTCACTTGGTCTTCTCCCGACCGGCAGTAAAACGCTTGCCGAAGTGGGGCGTCCGTTTGGCTGTGCGGGATGTATCAAGTTCGCAGTCACGTCCGGTCAGAAGGGGGACGTTAAATCCGATGCCTCGTGTAAAGAGAGTGCCACGCTCTTTGCACGTTAAGAACCCTTTCAACAACTCTTTGAGGGGTCCGTAGGTGGCCTGTTGCAAGGCAAAATTTCTGTCCCTATCCAATATACCCTCATTTTCCAGTGGCAGTCCAAATTTCCCCGACCATCATCCCAGATGGCCTCTATTGTATCAACCTACCTATTGTATTTATTGTGAACTTGTTCTCGTCCTGAATATGCATGAAACATTTGCCACTGGACGTTAAGCAATCAATCAATCAATCAATTGTGTGATAGTTGAAATAGTGATATCAGTTAGACATCAGACGTGGAGTATTCTGTTTCATATTCAATGTTTATTTCATAATTGATATTTATCCGGAACAAACTGAACTGGGCCGTATTTATCGACTGCCTTTTATTTCTGTGTCGCCGTCCGCTTCAATATTTCAACACATGGAAATGGACGACATTTTAACTTTCTGAGGAAGTCGAGACATACCACTGTCAAGTACGTTTGATTCAATCATAAACTGATAAATTTATCTGTTTCTCCGTTATTTTTGGATAAGTGATTTATAAATACATACGAACTGTAATTTATTTATTTCAGAGAAATGAACTGTAAATTCTACTTTCGTTTTTGACTCGATTAATAATCTTGTATTTAACATTCATATTTCATTCGTACACATTATGATATATTGTATTTTTATTTCTTTCAGTTTACCAATCTACTGACTACTATGTAAACCTTTCTGGTGGAATACTATAATTACAATTTTCAAACCAAGTTGTGTTCTTTATATATTTGCCGAGATTGCGATATAGTCACCTGGTTGAACTAGTTGAGTCCGACTCAGCATACACGAGATCATCAATTTATGTGTTTTAACCAGCATAAACTGTTTTCTTTGAGAATCCAGTGTATTCACTTAAGTCTTACCGTTTGTTAATATGGACCAGGTTGATGTGATCGGTGGCGCTTTGTTTGTTGGTTTTGGAAGCAAACTGACCAGTCTCGAAAGTTCCCTTTCGATTTGGTGTCAGGTCCCTGGACTCTGGCCGTTATGTCATCTCCCTACACTATATGAATCATTCTTTTCTCCGTTCTGTTTGTTTTCCTTGACTATTATCTACTTCTCACAGACGTTACGCACGTTATTGGGTCAATACCATGTAATCAACCAGTCCACACTAATAAACAGCTTTTATATAAAATCATAACAGTTAAGTAATATAAAATGTATATCCATAGACTAGACAGGTAAATACTATTTTGTTAAGTATGTTGTGTCAAAAGAGCAGTTTGATCATTGTCAGTTTTAATGTTCTTTTCTTCTTTTGCATTTCTTGCACTTTGTTTTTGAATTTTGTGAACATTTACAGGGAGATATTTAAAGCGCTTGAATTTGGTTTTGAAAGTCCCAGTAATTGCATGAAGGGCTGTCCATTTCACTTAATAGTGTATTTGTGTCTGAATTGTCTCCAGATTCCCTCTCACTCTCTGTATCAGTGGCCATTTTGTGTGTTGTATCATATATCAACATGAACCAACCACAGCTTTGTTGAAAAGGAGTAGGTTCAGTAAGTAAATGGTATGTTTTTGGCAGAAGGTTGCAACAAACGATAAAAAATTCTCGGGTTAACTGTACAAGTTACTTTGGTACATGTATGAGCATAAAGGTTATAATTTCATATGGTTTAACTATGTAAAATCTGTGTTTAATAGCTGTTGCTTTTGTGAAATATATAATATTCCGGGGCAAGTTGGTTATAATTATATTAAAACTAATGTGAGGCATCGTTTCCAGGACCAGTTTATTCAATAAAGCTTCTCTAATGTATGGGGTGGATAATGAACTTGTGCACTCTTGTGGTTTTATCGACTGTAAATACCATCACCAAGGTACTAGTAATCGAATACTTTATTTTCATTACAATTATATCATTTGTGAGATCTTTTATTTTGATAGTATCTTGTATATTAACAGGATGCTCCATAAAGGAAGCCTAGTGAGATGCAAGCTTAAAGGCAGAAAAAATACCAAACATAAGAAAATGCAATGGCAGATGCAATCTCGGTAGGTGTGACTGTCAAAGTGCTTGAGAATTGCATATTGCCTCAACCTAGTTATACAATACCCCAACCTGTTGAGATGGATGTAGTCGTACATGAAGAACCCACATACACAGTGTGTTGCACTCACAATACTTCAAACATTATTACATCAATCTCAATTTGGGTTCTTCATTTAATATATTTTTATTTGTTAAAATATATCATTTTTTTTACATGCAGCTCGACGCCAGTAAAGTGATGGAGCGTGAAGTAAAAAAAATTGCAAGGATAATTATGCCAGTGGAACAAGATAACTCTCAAAAACACCCAAGTTGAAGAACCTCAAGAATTGCAAAAGGACATCTGGTGTAGCAAATATATTTCAAGCGATCCCTGTTGCCGATGATGAGGATTAGGAGGAAGCAGTTCAACCACCCCAAAAGAAAAAATAGCTAGGGACACATACTAAGCGTACCAAGCCCCCTTGACAGACTTAGACCTGTAGAAAACAGAATAAACAAGAGGGTGATGATACAACGCCTGAAGATATACAAGCATTAACAGTATACATTGTTGTAAAAAGTAGTGATGATACTATTCCTCTATCTCGATTGAAACATAGGACAACCTTTGTAGAATATGAGGAATTGGAGTCTACAATTGATAGTGAAGATTCATAAAACTAACTAAGGCAGAAATTAAATCATCTGATTCTAACTTATTATCAGCACTATCTTCAGAAGGAATTTCAAACACTTAATCTGAGTATGAAACCTTGAATCTTACAAAAGGACGGAAAAAAACTTTCGAACACAAACTCTATCCTTAACCAATAATGCGTTTTTCCAATATTCATTGAGCAGGTGTGTTCTCAACAAAACCTGATACATCCAATGGATTAGCACACAGGGTTACAACTTTAAAAAGAGGGGCGAAAGATACCAAAAGGACAGTCAAACTCACAAATCTAAAACAAACTAACAACGCCATGGCATAAAATGAAACAGACAAACAATAGTACACATGACACAACATATAAACTAAAGAATAAACAACACGAACCTCTTAAAATATGTTTGTTGATCCCAGCCTAACTCCTTGCAAAGTCTCGCCATTTGCAATCTTGATTCGAGAATAATCTCGCTTTTTCTAGGCATTGGGCTGGCAATTTTCCCATCTTACTAGGTCCCACATGGCCCTCTTTTGTCAAGACAGATTTCGACAAACTATTCCTGATTTCAGATAGACACATTTAACAGGAGAATAATAATGGCCATCGCTTTAGCAAAGGGTGCATTAAGTGTTGCCCTTGTCTGTCCTGTCCGACAGTGCATCACCAACATTGGTTTTCGTTTCTAACTTAAGGTAGCACTACAGTCAGATTTTCTGACTCCAATCAACAGTCTATAAAGATTAATTTCTCTAAAACTACTCAATGGATTTTTTAAATATTTAACTCATTTTAAAACTGAAATATTACTCTTTCATAATCCATTTAAAAATTTATTTTGGGTTTGATTAATCTTAAAATATAGTTCATTAATTGCCAAAAAAGTGGTCTCCCAACTTGGATCAAAATGGCACATTCATGTCAAATGGTAGTAAAAATTTGTTTTCATCCCTTTAATCAACCATATAAAATCAACAAAACCATGTCTTAGATTTTTGATATATGCCTCCAGTAAGAAGATATATTGATTTAACTGCTGGGTTCCAAACCTCATTTCACCTTTCATCTTTGGAGACCTATAAATTATTTGGAAGCATATTATCCAAAAACTGGGACAAGGTATTGTAGAAAATACACCCTTTAATCATATATGTCAAAGTCAAGCCAAAGGGGGTGCGCATAAAGATTATATTTTCATTACAATTTTCATGAAAAATTGTTCTGATAAATGACCTAAAAACTGAATTTCCCCCTTAACACCTCTATAAAGTCAATATAAATACACAAATTCCACAGGAGTGTTCTGATACCATTACTATATCAATAGAACCACACACTTTGTGTCTTTGATGCTCTAATGCTGTAAATTTGGCATTATATGTGAACTGTCCAACACTAACTTGGCATTTGGCGGGAGTTTGAAGTCACAGATTTGACCAACATCTATAATGTAGTAATTAAATAAAGACAAATTTCCGCCTCTTTCCGGACAGTCTAATATAAGAGAATAACATGATTAACCAGCTGCACATAATCAATGTTTAACATCATTATTCTCTATATATAAAGAATAATTTTCATTTGAATTTTAAAAAAGAAATAAACTATGTCTGAAATAAGCTTGAACATTAAGAGAAGTGTGCATAAAAAACATTTTCATAAAAAGATCAGGAGTTGGACCATCCTCTTGAAAATACACTTTTCCTCAATTTTTTTTAATTTAATGGAACTGAAAAATTACACTTAAACTGAAAATGAGTTAAAATGCATAAAACTGTATTCAAATGAAGAAGACCAAGGGAACAAATTTACACAGGCAGTTAATACTTTTCCACTCTTTTCCATAGTATTTTATATTTATTTGTGGTAGACCTTTTTCCCTTTAGATTTTTTCTTTTTCGCTGTTCACTTCCCTGTTATATAAATTATTTTTGTTGCAAAACAATGAGATAAGACTACAATATTTCTCTTGTGGTCAGGGATTAACAGCTGGACACTGGCATCAACAGATGATTGATATATAAGCCCCTCCCAAATGCCTATATATTTAAATTAATTACCATATGCTTTTATTTACATAAGATAATCATCAATTTACTCCCTGTTGCATTATGATAATGACTTTGGCATTTTTACAAACTGTGCAGAATAGTACTTACTTCAAAACTATGTGATAAAAAAAATATCTTCAAAAAATCATTGTTAGACTGTAATGCTACCTTAAGTTTGCCTCAACCTAATGTCATAACACTTATTCACGTAACAATGCTTACGACCAATAATTAAGCTTATTTTGTTCTTGTGTTTTCTTGGAGCGCAGTCTGAGACATAACCACAATAGCCAAGGGTTACGATCTATTCAGTTATCTACACCCTGGATAATTAAACATTGACATACAATATTTGTTTGTTTGTTTGTTTTTGTTTTGCAATACAAATATTGATTAACAGTTAGTAAAATGCAAAGCACAGCTATACTTTACTCTTGCTTACTTTGACTTTCAGATTCATATTATCAGCGAAAGTCTCTCTATATCTGTGCCTGGCATTTTCACACCTTATCAACCTCTTGTGATTTTCAATAATTGCACTATTGATTGTTTGTGCCCATATATCCACAACATAATCTTCTAGGTAGACATCGTCCACAAATCTATGGAAGTAATACCAATATTTGCTCTCTTACATATATTTATGCATTGATGGATATTTGGTGTTAGATACCCATTGTGATTATTAAATTGTACATTTTTTTTGGTTGAAGAGGGTAATTGTGTTATTTAATTCCTCCTTCATTTGGAGATAACTATTTTCAAATTACAGGTAGGAAGTTTTTCTTTGGTTGAGTAAAAAGTAAGATCACAAAAATACTGAACTCATCAATTTGGAAAGTCCATAATACATCTTCTATCTACAAACACATGGATTGATTTGAGTGTCTGACGTCAGAAAAATTGTATACGTCACATTTTCTGATTTCATTCCAAGATTGTAGACTCATTGTTGGCACTGTGCAGTTAATTGGGACACCGTCTTTGTGTGATAATCAAACAGTACACTTGGATATACCACCTTTCCATATGTACTGGTTGTGTAAAAATTTCATTTTGTTGTCAAAACGCATATACTCCCAACAACATACAAGAGTTTTTTTACCAGACTTAGGTATTTGTTGGCTGGCCAGGTGTGTTATCTGTCCTATTGATTTTCCGGGAAAGTATTCGGACACAGCCATAGGTATTTGTTCCTTCAAATGCCTGGTCAGACTATCACCATATCAAATGTAGACATTCTAAATAATAAAAAATAAGATTTTTTTAACAATGTCATATCCCCAAGGGTGACTGGGGTATAGAAACATGGTCACTTGGTCTTGGCAATAAGTTCCACTGAGTTATGGTATATAGAACAAATGAGTATTTATATGTATCTTTTTTGGTTGAAATGTGTCTAAAAGTATAATTATGGTTTTTGCGTGTTCTACTGTCTGATGGTATCTATCTATACTATTAAACGAGAAGACCTCATTTTTGGTGTCGCTTCTCTTCATTCCACAATAAATTAATCAACACGACTCTGTGTCCTATATGTACAGTGCATAGTCGCATTTGTCATCCATTCATATGATTATTCAGATTGAGTTATTTTGGGAGAAAAACGAGAAAAAAGGCATCCGGATATTGTCCCGTCATTGGACGAAATTTTAAGTCAGATTATACTTCCGGTTTGCGTTTTTCTGTATACTTTGAACAAACAAATAGTACGAATAAAGTGTATTTTAATTCTGTTCAGAGTTTATTAAATGGAGAGGGTCTGTATACTATGTCAATTTACCACCATGGATCGATTACTAAACTAAGAATTGAAAGTAAATACACTTTAGGGAGCTACCATTTGATTTTTATGGGAGGGCTAGGATGAAATTTGAAAAAAATAGGCAGGACAGGAGTTTTGAGTAAAAAAAAAAAAGGCAGGATGAGACACTTTGCAAAAAAAAGGCAGGATGACAATTTAGGTAAAAAAAAGTTAGGATAAACTAAAAAAAAAAAGGCAGGACCGAATAGAATGAAAAATAAAAAGGCAGGACAGAGATTACAACTAAAAAAAAATGCAGGACAAAATTTTTCATCCTAGCCCCCCCCCCCCCCCATAAAAATCAAATGGTAGCTCCCTTATTTATATAGTAATATACAGATAAGCGCTAAAATTATTCATGTGAACTTTTGATACCTTTTCTGAAATTCTCCATTCATTAAATATTTTACAAAATTCATTGATAACAAAAAAAAAAGATGTGGTATGATTGCCATGTTGAGACAACTCTCCACAAGAGACCAAAATGACACAGAAATTTACGACTATAGGTCACCGTACGGCCTTCAACAACGAGCAAAGCCCATACAGCATACTCAGCTTTAAAAGGCCCCGAAATGACGATGTAAAAAAATTCAAACGAAAAACCTAGCGGCCTTATTTATGTACAAAAAAGGAACGAAAAACAAATATGTAACACACAAACAAACGAAAACCACTGAACTACAGGCTCCTTACTTAAATGTTCATAACATACTAAATGTATGTTCATATTGAAATTTTGGAAATGAAGGAGGAGGTATAAAACTTCTAACAACACTTTACATACTTTTAACTCCGCTCTGAATGCCCGCGATTTCGCGGGTGTGTTCTAGTGAGAATAGAAGATGGTATAGCTACGATTTGATGTACTATTTTGTAGAACATTATTAATCTTGTGCGAGTTCTTCTTTCCTGTAGAGTTGTCCAGTTTATGGTGTTTATCATATCTGTCGGGCTACTGATGTTATGGTATCTGTTACAGACATATCTGGCAGCTCGCCTTTGGACCATCTCGATTTTTGAGGTTTGTTCAACTGTGTGAGGGTCCCATACTGAACATGAATATTCCAGTTTAGGACGGACTAGTGCCAGATATGCCTGAGTTTTGATGTTCTGACATGATGTTTTAAGTTTCTTTTTAAGAAGCCCAGAGATTTGTTGCCATTAGCTATGATGTTGTCTGTATGTTTAGACCATTTTAGGTTTGCTTGAAGTGTAATGCCCAGATATTTAGCCGAAGAGACAAGTTTCAGTTTGTGATTGTGAAGGATATAGTCATGTTTAAATGGGTTTTTCTTCTGTGAGACTGTAAGGACTGTGCATTTGTCTGGATGGAAAGCCATCAACCAGTCTTGCTCCCACCTAGCAGCTGCATCTAAATCGAACTGCAGTGCATCACAGTCGCTTTGAGATTTGATGGTTTTGTAGATGATACTGTCATCGGCAAACAGTCTGAGCTTACTGGATGATAGGTATTCTGGTAGGTCGTTAATGTATACCAAGAATAATACTGGGCCCAGAACTGTGCCTTGAGGGACACCTGAGGTGACTGGGGCTAGGTCAGAACTCTCCATCCAGGACAACTGTTTGTGTTCTGTCATTTAAGAATGCAGAGACCCAGTTTAAAGTTTCATTTTGGATACCGTAATAGTGTAATTTATAGAGTAATCTTTTATGGGGGAATTTGTCAAAGGCTTTGGCAAAGTCCATTATAATTAAGTCTATTTGAGTGTTGTTGTTATTATTTGCTGCAAGTTCTTGAATGAATGAAATGAGTTGCGTTTCACAAGATCTAGACTGACGGAAGCCATGCTGGAGGTCATACAGCATGTTGTTCTTTTCAAGATGGTTGATGATGTGTTTTGTGATGATATGCTCCATAAGTTTACAGGAAATACATGTCAATGATATAGGGCGGTAATTTTCTGGTTTATATTTTTCCCCTTTTTTGAATGCTGGTGCTACATTGGCGTGTTTCCAGTCTGATGGTGTAATGCCAGTTTCAAAAGATGTTTTAAAGATAAGTGTGAGAATTGGAGCTGTTTGGTCTTTGAGTTCTGCCGCTGATGTTGTCTGGGCCAGTTGCCTTATGTGGGTTTATATTGTGTAGGAGTTTATTGACACCAGGTAAGGATATTTCAAGTGGTTCCCCAAGGGTGAATGGGGTATAGAAAAAAGGTCACTTGGTCTTCTCCCGACCGGCAGTAAAACGCTTGCCGAAGTGGGGCGTCCGTTTGGCTGTGCGGGATGTATCAAGTTCGCAGTCACGTCCGGTCAGAAGGGGGACGTTAAATCCGATGCCTCGTGTAAAGAGAGTGCCATGCTCTTTGCACTTTAAGAACCCTTGCAACAACTCTTTGAGGGGTCCGTAGGTGGCCTGTTGCAAGGCAAAATTTCTGTCCCTATCCAATATACCCTCATTTTCCAGTGGCTAAATTTACCCGACCAACATCCCAGATGGCCTCTATTGTATCAACCTACCTATTGTATTTATTGTGAACTTGTTCTCGTCCTGAATATGCATGAAATATTTGCCACTGGACGTTAAGCAACCAACAATCAATCAATCAATATTTCAAGTGGTGTTATCACAGGGTGTGAGCTAGGACCTTTGTCTGGAATGGTGTTATTTGATTCTGTTGTAAACACTGATTGGAATTGTGTGTTGAGGATGTCTGCCTTTTGCTTTGTGTCGGCTATTAATTGTCCGTCTTTTTTTAGAGGTGCAACACCGGTGTTATCTGTGCGCAGTGATTAAATAAAGGAAAATAGCTTTTTTGGTTTAGACTGATTGTTGAATTGTTGGTCTGGTTCATTTATGGGTAGGTCTAAGATCATTTTTTCAATATAACCCCAGTATGCAGTTCTTTGTTCTTTTTGTACTTGTTTTTTCAGATGTCGGTACTTTTCAGCATACTTGATGTCTTGTTTCATTTTATAATAGAGCTTGTTTTTTCTATTTATCATTTTCCTTAGATTGTTGTGAATCCAAGGTAGTCTGTTTTTGTATGTTAGGAACTTATGGGGAATGTTGTTTTCCACTGATTTTGAAAGATTAGTTTTAAATGTGTTCCACATGTCATTTACATTTGTTTTGTCCTCTAGGTTTAGTAGGTCTTTGTATGTTTTTTCTAGATCTGATTTGATGTTACTCCAGTTAGCTTTGTTGTATTTCAAGATTTTTCTTGGTTTTTCTCTCACCCTGCGCAGCCAGATGTCAGATTCTACATAGACAATATCGTGGTCACTAAGGCCTATTGGTGGTAGTGTACTAACCTTGTTAATGTTGGATGGATTATTGACTACTACTAAATCCAAAATTCTTTCTTTTCGTGTAGGATGATATCTGGTTTTGCAGAGTCTATCAGTTGTAAAAGTTCTGGTTTTGTTATTTCGAATGGACTGGAAATTTTAATTTTCAAAAAATTTTGGAAAAGTATTTACTTTGACCCTTTAACAAATATATAAAAAAATCAAAAATTTTGAACCAACCATTTTATCAGAAAATTTACACTGGTTATATAGCAGTTTGACAAACACCAATTTTGATCAGAAGTCAGTAATAGGACAGTTCTTTTCCATTCGTTTTTGATGCGTTCTGTAATTTGATTTTGCCATATGATTATGGACTTTCCGAATTGATTTTCCTCTAAGTTCAGTATTTTTGTGATTTTACTTTTTGATCTTTGAGAAGCTTAATATTCCTTAAGAACACAACGTAATTAAAACGTTTAGCTAATTTTACAGAGGTATCTCCCTGTAGTGTTAGGTACCACCTTAAGGTTCCGCTAAAGTCAAAATTAACTTATTTTTCAAACCAAAATTCCAACTGATACAATAAAATTTGCGGAATTGAGTGGTGAATCACTTAATCATAAAACTTGAGCCAAAAAATGATTGTGTAGTTAGAACTTTGCAATTTTATCCAGCATTGTTTAAAAAAAATTTGGACATTAACTGACTTCTCTATTTCCCCTAAAAATGAAGCATTATTATCCCTAAATCTCCATCTAGGGCAAGCGGGGGCTTCATTTTAAAAATAATGTATAATTAAATAGGTATAAATCTATAAAACATGATAGGCAAATTCAAAATGAGAAGCCATTTTTTCCATGTGGGAACTACTTTCATAAAAAGTATGGAGGACCACACCTGTAAAGATATTGGACATAAACACACCATTTTCAACATACAAATAGCATGGCATTAAAATTAAAACAAAGTCAGTGCTAAAATTATTTATTATAATAAATTTCACTTAATTCAATAACAGGAAGTAAAAATGTAGGGGCGGACGTGGAATACATAGACTAGCTGATTCATGTTTGGTTTTTGAGTCTCTCTTTGAGTTTTGAACTTTAAAGTTTCTTTTGTTTCAGATTAAGAAGATGTAACTAGTGAAACTGAAAATAATGTAGTTGTCAAATCTAGTTCACAATGCACTGGACGTACTCCAAGATATGAGGAGGTTATGCCTATACGCCAACAAATTAGAGAGAAAGAATATATGATGGAGAACAATCATGTTGAGTGATGATTTGGTCAACTTTACAAGCCTAGCAGAAGACATATGAGGTCTTTTATCAGTACATCTACAACATGTTGTTTATGATTCAGAGAAAGAAAAAGAAGAAAGTAACAAAAAATAGAATATATGACAAAAAAAAGAATTCAACTACAAATATTCTCAAATTAGAAGATTTGAATGACTCCCAGTTGTTGGAAGAAATGTATCAAAAGTTTGTTAAACATAAAAAACAAAGAGGCATATATTGAATTTTATTATAGTCTGTTTGAAAATTAACATCTTTATGTCTGCCTGTGGGGCAAAAGCGAGACATAGACATTATTTTACCATCGGAAACATTAACATTGCATCAAAGTTGTCATTTTTAATATTAATCTTTTTTTCTAATGATTGAATTATTTGGACATTTTAGCCCATGCATTTCTGACAGTTGGAACAGGCAAGACATACTTAAGTGTATACCTCTTCTATTAGATCTCTTCTATTAGATATCTTCTTATAGTTTAAGTCATTTTTTTCAAATGATAAAAATGAATGAGTTCCTAAAGAATGTGCCGACGTTTTAAATAGCAGCACTAAAAGCGCTTTAATTATGGTAATGATTTGTATATCACTCCACAGATACTTAATTACAGAAGAAAGTGATTCACATCTTTTTTTATATATATGTCTCCATATGTTTTCTTTGAATATTTAAGCTATCTAGCCTTCATATAAACACATACATGATATTTATAAACTCAAGTTTGTATTGTTTTTGCTCTACAATCAAATGAAATATTGTTAATATGACCGGAAAATTCTTTGTTTTTGTACTAATCATGACAAATTTATTCTAACCTACCATTTCAAAAAAGGTCTTTGACCTTTACCAGTAAGCCTGCTGTCTTCTTATTTTATTAATTACAAATAAAATAACAAAGGTCCATAAATCAAAGTTCGTTTCAAAGCAAACTCCTTCAGGTTACCAGTAGTTTTAAAGCAGACACTTTAAAGATTACTTCAAGCAGATGGCTTACAGTATATTTTTTTTTTATCTAGGGGTAAATATAAGAAAAAGTAATGTTGAGTGAAGTCTCGTCTAAACATATATATACATATATACATATATAGTTACATCTTAATATTTACTATTTTTAGCTAAAGCAGTGGAAAAGGAAAGTAGACTCCCTTATAAAAAAGTACAGGATGGCAAGTTTGCCGCATCTTGGTGTACCAGCAGAGCTTTTGCCGATCCAAAGAATGTCAAACTATGGCAAGGACAAGTCAAAGACGATAATTTTTTTAACTGAACTTTCAGTTGAAACGTAAGTCAACAAGGTTCTACAAAACAACTGACATATGTTCAGAACTCATCTTAAATAGCAGGGTTGTCAAATTGACTTATCATTACTTGTATTTCTAAAATTATTTATATTTATATTTTTAAATTGCAAGCCATGAACTATTTTACCAATGAATAATTTCACACTTTAATGCTATGTGTGTATCAATGCTTGTATATAGATGTACGGTATTCATCATGAAAATCATTTGCTAGTATCATCTCCCGTTCTTTAACAATATTGTATATATTAATAGTATACCTCTTTTTTTTCAGAAAAAAACAACCTCTTCTTCTGAGAACCAAACTGACAATTCAACTTTCCAAGGTAAATGAGTAATATAAATCATCTTGCTTAGTTTTCATGGTTGGGTAAAGAAGGCAAGACATTTCAGCGTGTGCACTCTTGGTTTTATAGTTAACCCTAGAAAGTAGCTACCGGTAAATGTTAACTTAAAAAAACTAAAATCCTTTATCAATTGGATAAAAATATTTTGAAATTTTTAATCATAAAAATGGTTAAGCTCATATTCAAGTTTCACTAAATTCGATGAAGGGTTTTAACAAATAACCTAGACTGATTTTTAAAATGATTATCATGTAAAAATAAAGAGATGTGCTAAGATTGCCCATGAAAACTATCTGTAGGAACAATGACGGTTCAGTGGTTTGCTTTCAACCTTTTAGCCAAAATGATTACCACATATATTGTAATTAGCTATTTTTAAATAAAAGCCCCACATTGTAAAATGTTAATCAATAAGTAAAAAAAAACAGCGTCCTGATTTTTACAAATTCGAAGAAAAATATTGAGTCGTATTATGGCATTATGTCGTCGTAAGCGATGTATGTCGACAAATATGGTTTCCGGATGATTACACAGTTTAAGCGAATGGATATCCATGAAATTTTACTACGAGGTTCAATACCAAAAAGGAAGGTTGAGATTGATTTTCGGGGTAATGGTACCAACAGTTTAGAAATATGGAGCCAACAAAACAGGCATTTTTGTAGTTTCTGGACATACACTTGTGTTTCAGTGTACTGATCTCTCTGAAATTGTTCTTCGAGGTTCCTTATCACAAAGGAAAGGCTGGAATTGTTTCAAGGGGTAATTGCCTCA
The DNA here is from genome assembly GCF_963676685.1 of Mytilus edulis. Classification (NCBI taxonomy): domain Eukaryota; kingdom Metazoa; phylum Mollusca; class Bivalvia; order Mytilida; family Mytilidae; genus Mytilus; species Mytilus edulis. The sequence goes on from NC_092354.1 coordinate 52,234,339, forward strand.
AATGTTTAGGAAATTGGGGTCAAAAACAAGCATTTTTTTTCTAATTTCCAGACAACAACTTAAGTTTAAATGTATGGATTTCTTTAAAATTGTACTGCAAGGTACCATACCACAAAGGAAATGCTGGGATTAAGTTTTGGGGTAATTACTGAAAGGGGGGATTTTTTTTCTCATAACTTTGATCACAATTCAAATACAGACCGTCTATCAATATGAACAAGCTTGAATATTGTGTCCAAACATACATCAACTGTTCTGTCCAATAAGGCTGGGCTCTGTGCACTATTTTCGTAATCATATTAATCTGGCATGTTAAAGTTTGTACATTTTGAAGTTACTATTGATTTTGTGAATTTCAGCTTATTATTGAAAAAAGAGCCCTTTGGAAGTACTAGGAGAAAAAGAAATGACGAAAAATTACACATCTTACATCAAAATACTAGAAGCCAAAAGCCACTTGCAATTTTCACTGATTTTGAGCTCAGTAACAGTCTGACCAGGAAAGAATTTAATGAACATGATTAAACTACATTCATCTATCTTATGATGTCTCTTGATAACTATTAACTCCTTCCCATTGAGGCATTTTAGGCCTTTACTTATCGAAAAGACACTATCGAAGTTTAAATGAATACTGCATTCGCATCAATAGTCATACACATGTCATGTTGGGCTCAAATGAAAGATAATTAGTAAAATATTTCAGAAAATTAAGTTTGGAGATAATTCGTAATTTTTTGGTCACGTGGTTTATTTCCAAAAGTCACGTGACTGTTGGCGAAAAAGTGAAAAAATACGAAATCCTTGGACAAAAAGTCATGCAGAGACATTGATTGATTGATTGTTGGTTGCTTAACGTCCAGTGGCAAATATTTCATGCATATTCAGGACGAGAACAAATTAACAATAAATACAATAGAGGCCATCTGAGATGATGGTCGGGGACTGCCACTGGAAAAAGAGGGTATATTGGATAGGGACAGAAATTTTGCCTTGCAACAGGCCACCTACGGACCCCTCAGGGAGTTGTTGCAAGGGTTCTTAACGTGCAAAGAGCGTGGCACTCTCTTTACACGAGGCATCGGATTTTAACGTCCCCCTTCTGACCGGACGTGACTACGAACTTGATACATCCCGCACAGCCAAACGGACGCCCCACTTCGGCAAGCGTTTTACTGCCGGTCGGGAGAATACCAAGTGACCATACTTCTATACCCCAGTCACCCCAGTCACCCTTGGGGGGTCATGCAGAGACATATTGGTGAGCTAATAGCGTCAGGTTTTGATGGAAACACAATGCCTCGACACATTAAATCGCATTGCTGGTTATCTGAGGATTAATTTGAGCCCTTAACCACATCTGTACGTCAGCAAATGGCTATGGAACAAGTCTAAATGCCCCCCAAAAAAATCTTGAAATTGGCTTCACCGGTAAGCTGTACCGGTGTGAATGGGAAGGGGTTAAAACATATCGACTCTAAAATAATTACAAGCTCACCAATTATATCTGTTGTTTATACTTAAGCAAAGAAAATAGTACGTCCCTTACATGTTGAAATACTTCCCATGTCATCCAAACTGACCTAGTCCCTTAGTGTCACATACACTGAATGTATGAATGAAAGGAAGAGTAGCTACACGAGGACCAAACACATTTGATAAATCACGTTCATGAAGCCATCAAATGTCTTCATTCCTGCCAAAACCTATTCACAGTTTGTTCCACCATATTTTTGGAATATCCTTATTAGTCCCTACAGAAGCATTTATGTCGGCAAGACACTTGAAAAATTTCGTTTCGTTGTCATCTTCATAGAGAATACTACTCCAGAACCCAACTTATGTCTTCTCACGTCTAGCCTTTCCTTGATTCATTTAGTAAATTTAACACAATATCTACTCTTGAATACTTTGCATGATTGTATTTAAGGCCGTATGATACAATTGCAAAATCATCCAATATTGTTTCCCTACAAGGTGGTCTGGAATTAACCATTGCTGCCCTATCAACGATAAATGCGTCAGAATTTGGATCTGCAAATGAAAATGTTTCAAGTTTATCTATTTGCACCGATTTAATACCACTGTTTAAAATTACATCCGAAGACAAAAACGGAGGAGCAGTTTGTCCTTATAGATTAAGAAATATTCCAAATCAATTTATCCATTGCGACAAGAAATAAAAGTCTAGAAAAGATATCTAAGGTTCTCTAGCTTTGATTTTTTACAAAAACGTTTACAGTTTTAATAGGACATAATAGGAAGTTGTTCTTTTTGATCTGGTTATAAAAAACCGGTTCTCCTTCGTTTTGTATTTAATTCAAACGATCTTCAAATTATTTGCCTTTGATCTTTGGAAAGAAATCCTTTTGTGTTCATTAATTCATTCATCTATTATATAATGCCTCAAACCACTAGATCTTGCAAAGTCATCTGATAGTCTACTAATTTCTGGTCTAGCTACCATCAATACGTCTAAATGAGTTCTTCGGTTAAACCTATGACAACACATCGCCCTTTACAATTGCATTGTTCTGTTTTTGACCGACCAGTTGTGTTATAAGAAAACAAATATTTTCTGGTCTTACGTACAGTAAAGTTATCATTTTCAAAATCAATTGCCACCTGTGGACGACGTAACAGAAGGGAAGCTAATCTCGGAGAAGGTCGGTCGCGATCGAGAATATGTTACACGATCAAGACCTAAATGAATACAGTACCATGCTTTATGTGGATTGTTTGTACAAAATCTGACTCATGAAATAAGCATACTACCAAATTCCCAAAGAGGTTCTTATTTTATAATTGAACACCAGGAATTGAACTGTGGTAGAGATGACTATATTTTTTTTACACCAGTCTATCAAATCATTGAACGTCACAGAGTCATGACTTATAATTTCTGTTTGTAGCTTTCTTAAGCCGATATATACCATTTACGCTTAAACACAGAGTTATCTGATGCGCATGTCTAGTCCTAGGTACATTTGAACATACATACAAGAATATGCCGTTCTAGGTGTTGCAATAATGGTTTTAGTGAGGACATATGTCCATCTAATTTCACGTAATGTATCACCCAGATTTTTATAACAAGTCATTTCAATGTGAAATCCACCTAACATGACGATAAACTTATCTTCTCTGTACAAATCAGGCAATTCCCACTGAATATCCATTACAAAAAGTGCCTGATCTGCCGTTACTATTGATGTTTTTCTCGTTTTAACCACATTTTCCGTCTTATCCATCAAATACCTGATCACTGCAAATGGGCTTGTTTTTAAACACTGGCATCATAGATTTTACACTTACTTGCTTTTTAGAGAAATGAGACGAACCATGATTATACCAGTTTACCACTGGTAGTGCATACAAATCACTCGTTATGTCTATAAATAGTTTGCGCATGTGCAAAAGTGTTAAATCATGTGTGTCATAACCTTGATAAATGTTATCAAACCAAATCATAATATCATTGAAAATCCCAAATCACTTACAAGATTCTGTATCAGTAGTTGCTGGTTATTATAAAAATGACTGCTCGACTCGGAGTCTGAAAAAGTGTTCTAGTAGAGTGACATGTCTAACTTCAGACAGTTGACCCAGTGTGGTAACACTATCGTGTAAACTGTCGGAATTTATAAGAACCCGGCAACGTCTACTTGTATTTTTGTCCATCTGATGAGTTAAGCCTTTTTCAACTGATTTTGATAGTTCGTTCTTATGTTGTACTGTTATACCACTGTCCCAGGTTAGGGTTGGGATCCCGCTAACATGTTTAACCAGACACTTTACGTGCCTGTCCTAAGTCAGGAGCCTGTAATTCAGTGGTTGTCGTTTGTTTATGTGTTTCATATTTGTTTTTCGTTTATTTTTTTATATAAATAATGCCGTTAGTTTTCTCCTTTGAATAGTTTTACATTGTCTTATCGGGGCTTTTTTATGGCTGACTATGCGGTATGGGCTTTACTCATTGTTGAAGGCCGTATGGTTAGCTACAGTTCATGTCTGTGTCATTTTTGTCTTTTGTGGACAGTTACCTCATTGGCAATCATACAACATCTTTTTTTATTAAAGCATTTTGATCAAGTACAATTTAATACAAATGATGTATATAGAACTTGTATATTTTACATATGGAGTTGTTTAGTAAAATATAATTGAGCTATTGTTTTTTTTTTTTTTATTTCAACAGATGAATCAACTTTAGATGGTCATAGAATACAGTGGGAAGAAAATGAAAATGTCCCACAAATACCAGCAGATGGTGTTCCGGTTTTTGTCCTTGGGAATGAAGTTGCAGAATGCCATCATGACAGAAACATGCACAATGCTGTACGGAAGGTTTGCTTTATGAGGGAAGGTTTTAAAAGGGAAAGGATCATCCAGTAAACTTCTGTTTATCTGTTTTTCAACGACAACATTGGTTAAAGATAGTGTGATAAATGTCTGGCGGGTTCAACAATGAGATTTTCTCCGTTCAGGAGTTATAAATCTTGAAAGATTAAAAAGTGCTGTTTCCGGTCATATCATTGCATTTACTCATCAACCAATCAACCCAAGCGGTATGGACTACGATTCAATAGATCACGTTATATATATAATTATATATTACTTTTCCATTTGATGTGCATTACCAAGATATTATAAAAAGATAAGAAATGCATCAGACTTGCAGTTATTTTATTCAAGCATGCAAAACAAACAATGGATTAACTTGCTTGCTTTATTTATTTGGATGTTTGTAAACAACAGGTAGGTAGTATATTTTCGTCTGTTTAATATTTACTGGAATTTGATTGGACAATAAACATTAAATTAATTTCATGTCAATTCTTTCTGTCCAATCAAATCCCAGTATATATAAAAACACACAGACACCCCGCCCTCCTATTGTTTGCAATCAAACAAGCAAACAACTTGATCAAAATTTTGTTTTGCATGCTTTTATAGAAGTTTAAAGAATTGTTAAATTTGATTTACTTAACTGAAAATTGATGTCCACTTATATTGAAGTCCACTTATATTGAATGATAATTATTTTACAAATAACTTGATCACAATTTTGTTTTGCATGCTTTTATAGAAGTTTAAAGAATTGTTAAATTTGATTCACTTAACAGAAAATTGATGTCCACTTATATTGAATGATAATTATTTTACAAATGTTAAGACAATACCTAACATGGACCATGATTACACAGCTAGCAGTGGTTAAAGACGTCGCCTTGTACATACTAGTAAAAAGAGTGGATGCGATGCAGATGTTAAAATTCGAACAATTTTGAAGTTTCCTGAATTGATGGTAATTATTTCCTTTATGTGATGATACAACAGAACACAATTATTATTTTTATTTGTTGTTATATAACATGCAATTATTATGATATACAATCAATTTAAATGGCTGACCCGTGTTAAGAGAGAGCCATATCTCTTGCACGTAAAAGACAGCCTTGTAGGATTTCGAAAAAGAATAGGCTATTGCCGCTGCAAGACGTCACAGTACTCGCACCCGCAAAGTGGAAAGGGATTAATATAATTTGCAAAACTTGTTTCCTAATCCACTATAAATAAATATGTTTAAACTCATCAATTTGAGATTGGGAGGATTTATTTATAAATCCATTTTGGTCATCAGTTCATATTTGGCTTAACTGAATATGACAAGTAACTACATTTGTAAAGGTAAATGTCAAAAGTCATTTCTATATAATCATTTTCAGGTTGCAAGGATGTCTATTCAGTATCTTAATTTCACTGTAAGATTTGAGTATGAGGAAGCACAAAACACCGATCAAAATTGATTTATTTTTATCTGCACTTTACTGTTCCAGAGTTCTGACCTTTGACCAATGGATAAATTACAGAAATATTTGTTTCTGTTCTTTAACTTAAGTTTTCTGTTACTAAATGTTATAAAACACATGAACAATGCTTATTGTCTCAAAGGGCATATCAAGTATAAATGTGATAACCGTGCATAAACCTCGTCATAATCACTTTAACACCGAAATATTGGTTTCCGTGCATTGTGAATTTTGTGTAACCTGGAAGTCAAGTTTAGAGATGAGAACTCCATTAATGTAGAGACACTGCTGTCACCATTTGAAGTATGAAATAATCAAGAGATGTTGCTCTCTAAACTTGCAAGTTCTACAGACCCTAAGTTGACAGTATCATCTAGACAGAAACAACATATTGCCATTTACACCATTAACAATTGAAGAAAGGAGCCATTTGCCATCCGCATCTCCAACTATCTTTGAAATGTTCTTGCACTCACACTTCAATTCTTTATATATATTGCAAGTTTTTCATATTCTGCGTGAATGTCAACTGATTTTTTGTCAGATGGAAAAAACAAAACGTGATGGTTCTTTTAATTAGGCAACCTGCCTGGCAGAGGCAAAGCATTATCAGTAGAATATTCGATAAGAAATGTGTTTATCCTTTCTGAATCTTGAAATACAAGGACAAGTTTTTTGAAGTTTCCCTAGCATGAGTTATTAGAAAGTTCGTTTCAATGCTCTCCGAATTTAATGACGGCGTCCATTTCAATGATTTTGCTACAAGGTTCACCATAACATCCTTTGCGACCGCATGCGTCATTTTTAAAACGGGTGTTTAATCCTATGAAGATATTTTTGCAAAACATGAAACTTAAATTCCTCCGTTAGGTATACGTTTAAAACCACATTTAGCTTCCTTTGATTTAAAATATGTTGCTAAAGTTAAAACTTGCAAATGTCCTCCATGGGAACTTCCCAAACCAAAAAAGATATTTGATCCCCGTGAACACAATAAAAATAAAACAAATTTTCTTTTAATTCAGCAACACTATGCTGAAATTTAAGCCGATTATCTAGATTTTTCAACTGTCTATACTGATGGATCAAAAGATGGTGATAGAGTTGCATCTGCTGCTGTCTTCAGGGACAGAGCTGCAACCCTCCGTTTGGCATCTGATGCATCCATCTTTACTACTGAAGCAGAAGCTATAATTTTGGCTTTGAAATTTATTGCTTCTGCAGATAAATCGAAATTTATTATATTTTCGGATTCACGTTCATGCTTACAAGCTATACGAAATACTAAAATTAAAAACCCAACAATCCTGAAAATTTTATATGTAATGAGGAATTTAAAAATTCTTCTGAAAGAAATAATATTTCTATGGGTTCCGAGTCATGTTGGAATCCTTGGAAACACAGCTGTAGACCTTGAGGCAAAGAATGACCTGGGTGACCCTCTATCTAACTGTGATATACCATATACTGATTATAAATCTAATATTAGAGAATATGTTTTTAATATGTTGAAAAATAAATGGAGTAAAAAAGATGATAATAAGTTGCATGAAATTAAACCTAATTTAGGAAAACCTTTTAATAATATTATGTGCAGAAAAGATCAGAGTGTTATTACTAATGTCGTATTGGTCATACTAGAATTAAACACGAGTATCTTTTAAAAAATGAAGATGAACCACAATGTGTTCCTTGCAACTGCAAGTATACTATTAAACATGTTTTAATTAATTGTATTGACTTTGCTGATATTCGTAAGAAGCATGTCAATGTCAATAATATGTACGATTTATTTAATAATGTTCCATTTACAAATATTGTTGCTTTTTAAATAGAAATTGGAATTTATTATAGAATATAAAATGCTATTATATTTAAATCGATTTTAATTCTTATCACGTTATTTTACTGTTGATTTTTATTTGTATATACTCAATTTGCTTTAGTCAAGAATTTTAGTATATTGAAGGACTTTTTGTCTTATTTTAAAAATATGCTTTAAATTGTAAAAATATTCGAATTAGCTCTCGCCGCGATATAGCCATTTTGTGCTAATGCGGCGTAAAGCAACCAACAATCAATCAATCTAAAACGGGTCTGGGCAATATATTCTCGCGAATCGTCATCTGATGGTTCGACTAAATGATCGATACTATCGTCGTTATTGTCAGATTCAAATTTTTCAACATCTGAAATTCGGAGTGGAAAGATACTGCTAAAGATGGCATGCTTTAACTTATAATAACTGGCAAAACTTTTAGGAATTTTGGTCCTCAATGCTCTTCAACTTCGTACTTAAATTAAAAAAATGTAGTCCGCATACTTTTCTTTCATTATAAATGACAGTAGGCACAAGCTATATCATTAAGTTTTACCTGTCTTATACCCAATATTTGAAATTATCAATAAATAAATGGTGATAAAGTCAATATGTATATATTTTATTTAAGTTTTTTGTGTACAATTTGGAGTTTAGTATGGCGTTCATTATCACTGAACTAGTATATATATTTGTTTAGGGCAAACCGAAGAACCCCTCCGGCCGTGTGAATTTCTCGCTCGCTGCATTAAAGACCTGTTGGTGACCTTCTGTTGTTGTCTCTCTGATACAGTCCCCATTTCCATTCTCAGTACATGTTATATCTTTAATATCAAATATTCATTTTTGGTATGTTATGCATATAATTGATAAACTTCAAAAACTGTTTTAGAGTCCAGCAATAGTTCCTGTGCTATCGGAAAATCAGATATTACTGTGGCGATATAACTGGTCTTTTTTACACATAAGCACACGTGAAAGCTTCAAATCTAAAATCAATTCCATCTGACATCTTGAAGACTTCTTTGCCTCAGACCTGGCATATACAGGTAAGAAGCTTGAAGGCAGTCAAGTTGATGATGTTGTTTGTGGATACAATTCTAAATCTCCATATAGGAAACCCGTGGTCTACGATAAACTCTACAATCCGTCAAAAATAGATATTTCACCTGTCACAGAATTATGTGAATCAGTTGCTAAAGTTGACAGCAGTATCTGAATGGTTTCTGTTAGCAGCGGTACTAGTCAAGAAACCACAGACACAACATTTGTTAAATTTCCATATAATGTATTATTTCTTTTTCAGCATTTTCATGTAGAGCAAAAATTGTCAACCATTGATGAAGCAGAAGACGATTTTTTTATCAACTACGAATAATCCTTATCCACATTTGATGATTTATGCTTCATACAGACACCAAAGACACCAACTGCAACATCAACCAGTGATGATTATCTCAAATATTATACATTAATATATTAATCCATTCCGTTAATTCGTTCGTCTGTCCAACTTCAGGTTAAAGTTGTAGGTCGAGGTAGTTTTTGATGAAGTTGAAGTTTAATCAACCTGAAACTTAGTTTATTTGTTCCGTATAATATGATCTTTCTAATTTTAATGCCAAATTACAGTTCTGACCCACATTTCACGGTCCAGTGAACATAGAAAATTATAGTGGGAGTGGGGAATCCGTGAACAAGGGACACATTACTGTTTAAGATAAATTATACAAAAAAATTACAAGAAAAAAAATATAATTTTTTTAACTTCAGTAGGACACTCAAATGTTTCAATCCTAAATACATACATCTACACATGCTTTACTGAAAATTTATTGTTCAAATTTGTTTCAAGGAAAAGTAGTATTAATTTTTTATTTATTTTTTCAGACCAATGGAAAATCTTAAGAGGATTCTCACGTGAAACATTCATTGATACAACAGCCAATATCGAAAGTAAAGAACATCGCCGTAGACAAAATAACTTATATTATCCCGGACACCTATGGGCATCCACCACAGATGATGTTGAATGGTTTTTCAGCATGACACAGGCAGTTAGAAGACACATTCACCTTAAAAGAGTTTAAATAAGGATGGCGAAAAATTCTTCGTGAATTTTGCACGCGCTCTGATCCTAATATCTTTTTATTACTGGACTCAAAATGAAAGATTCAAGTTAGAACATGCATCGTTTGATAAAGACAATGGTCAAGTTAACGACTTCATGTTTCATGTTGTAAGTTTTAACCAGAGAGAAGACAGCAATATATTCACTGCAGGCAGAAGCTTTCTTCCTGCACGTAATAGGCCAATCATAAGACAGACTGTTTCGTTTGGACGTTGGATTACCGCCTGTATCAGAAAACCTGCAGCATTTACATTTACGATAGATGTATATACAAATAGGTTGAAAATTAAGGAATTGATTTGATACCATCTATGAGTGGTATAATTCATAATTTAACTTCAAGCTTTTCATATTACTTTATACATTAGTGCATTCTTCAGGACTGTGATAATTTTCTTTAATAAATTATTGCTTTTTTCATAAATTACCTTTAAAGGATGAATTAAAAATTGGAATTAACTGCAGGAGATACCTTTTATCAGTAACATATGGTGATGGCCAAAGAAGTGTGAAATACCCTTATTAAAGAAATACTAGTACAAGAACTAACTAAATGATTGAATGTTCACAACTTTAAGTCATGATGCAAAGAAAAAATGGTTGATAAAGCCGGATAGCCACTGTTTGCAATTAAAATATTCTTGTCGACAAGCAACTGTCACTATTTGAATATCACGAGGGGAAGAATAAATCAGGAGAAGTTAACACAGCATGCACACAAATTGGGGTCAAGTATCTGCCACCAGTAAATAAAGGCAACAGTAGTATACCGCTGTTCAAAACTCATAAATCCATGGGTAACAAACCAAAACCGAGCGAAACGCATTAAATATAAGAGGAGAACAACGACACAACACCGAAACGCAACACACACAGAAACAGACCAATCATCAGACAAAACACCACGAGAATAACAAATGTAACATGAAAACCAAATACATGAATTTGGGATAGACAAGTATCGTGCCACGTCTTATCTCAATATCTCAAAAATAAGAGAAAACACAAACGACTCAACGTTAAAATGCAACACAAAGAGAAACGAACAATATTATAACAATGACCATCTTCCTGACTTGGTACAGGACACCTTTAAAGGGGAATAAAAGTGGTGGGTTGAACCTGGTTTTAAGGCATGCCAAACCTCGCACTTTAATGGCAAAGTTAAATATAACATTGAAATGACAACATAATATTACAGGACTACAATACAAATAAATAGAACATATTAGACACAGAAAAACATGATTAATAGATAACAAAAAGCATCAGGTTTAAAATTCAATACGCCAAAAACGCGCCTTGTCCACACAAGACTCACCAGTGACGCCCAGATATAAAAGATCGAAAGTGAAAAAAGTACAAAGTTGTACAGCACTGAAGATCAAAAGTTGAAAAGGTTTCGCAAAATACGGCATTGTTTTTATGCCCGGGATAAGAACATTCTTATTATATAGAACAATTCATCCTTTTGCAAACAGTAAATTTTATTAAATGAATATGAAAGAGATATACACAAAGAAACTAAAGTATTAACTAATTACAGAAAACTAAACCTGAATACATAACGCCTAGATATAAAAGATCGAACGTGAAAAAGGTACAAAGTTGTACAACACTGAAGATCAAAAGTTGAAAAGGTTTTGACAAATACGGCATTGTTTTTATGCACGGGATAAGAACATCCTTATTATATAGAATACTTATGATATTGCAAACAGTAAATTTTAACAAATGAATATAAAAGAGATATACATAATGAAACTGAAATATTAACTAATTACAGAAAACTAAACCCAAGTTTATCAGTAAGTCATGTTCAAATCTTATGCTAGTATAAGTGTATCCAAAAGGAAAACCCAAACAATCACACATGATGTATTTCTCAATTGATGACCAAAGTAACATGTTATTCGCCACTTCCAATTTCTTTTATTTGTTTTCCGATGATGGACCTGAATCTGAATATGTGTTGTCGTCTTGTGCTGAATGAAATGAAATTCACAACATCTGGACGTTTAGATAGGGTTTAGGTGATAGAAACTTAAGATGGGTCTTGTGCGTTTGAAAAAGGCGGTTTGCAATTCATTGCTAAATTGACACAAAAAAACAGAGGAGCAAGCTATGTTTGTAGTACGTTTGTTTTTTGTTTACTGAACATAGAAAATGATACTGCAAGTGGGGCATCCATTTACTGGGGACACGCTCTTGTTTTCTTTATTTAGTTAAAATTTTATTTCAGCATAAGAAATTACCTCATAGCATTCATGTATGGCTTATCTTTTATATTTAAAAACAGTTTTCAAGTAAATGCTTTATAAGAAGTGCAATTTTATATAATTGTTGGCAAAAGGGCATAATTACCAGCAGTTATCAAGCACCTCATAGATGGCTTTTTTAGTATTCGGATTTGAAAGTTAAAAGTGGTTCTTCAGTTTTCATTGAGCATCATGTGTTCTAATCACTAATGTGTAAGTAATAGATGCATTATTTTTTAACAAGCAGTTAGTTTTTTTTTCTCTCACTTAAATTGATTTATTCAAACACATGTCAATTATTCAAACAAATTTTACATTGGGTCATAATGTTAAGCCACTTCTCACTGCTCATGCATTATAAAACAGTACATAACATGTTATCAACATCATTCAACAGAAAAAATCTGTCTTCAGATATAACAAAAAGTCAAAAACGAGTATAAACCTGATAAAATCACATTAATAAAAGAATTTAAATTTCTATTTAATAAGAGCACAACATACACTGACAGCGCATTGCCGATATATTCATGCAACTTCACAACATGTTTATATTTATCTAGTTATACATTTACCTTACTAAACATGTTTTCTTGATTCTTTTTGTAAGTCTTTATAATAATTTCTTTTCTTTTTTTTCAGTATATGCTCAGCTTTATTTATAATGCAACAGTTCTGTTTTCATAAAAGCCTTGAATGAAAAGATGTCAGCAGCCAATCAAAAAGATCAGTTTATAATTAAAATTGTTATTCCTTAAAGGGGCACTAACTGTCACTCAACTAACCTGTATATTAGTAGCTTTTTACATATTTTACAATTTAGATCTAATGTGATATTAATATCCAAAATTAAACATGAAGGCAGCTAATGATAGAAAATTATAAAATCACATAATAAAGAGATGTTGCTTCTCACAATTTATATGCATAATTCATAATTTTGGCATGACAAATCCTACTGCAGGCAAACTGTTTTACCATTATATTCTGTTTGAAAATAAGCAAATGTGGGGTTTCAATTTTTTTAATGACTAAAACTGTACAATTTGTGTGTGATTTGAAAACCAATTGTTCGTAATTTCTTTACAATTTGTTTGTGATTTTCTCATGTTTTGAAAGCAATTTGTTTCTGATTTGTTGTTCTGTTCATTTGCATGTTTATGATTTCTGTGTAATTTGTTTGTGATTTTCTCATGATTTGAAAGCAATTTGTTTCTGATTTGTTGTTCTGACCATTTGCATATTTATGATTCCTTTTTAATTTGTTTGTGAATTCCTAATGAATTAAAAGCAATGTGTTTGTGATTTGTTATTGTGATTTGTTAGCTCATGTGCATGTGAAATTTTATCACTTTCAAATCATAAAGAAATCATATGATTTGTTTATAATTTGTTACAATGATTTGTTCCGTAGTTTTTTTTGGTTTGGGTTTTTAACAAAGGTGCGCATGTTTAAAAATCATACAAATGTCAGTTCGTGTAAGACCATTAACTGGGATAAATGAAACAAATGACCGATTTTATGTAACATCAAATACAATTATCACAATAGAGATCAAATTTACTGAACAAAATGTTACATTTTCATGAAAGCTCTGGGTTTTTTTCAAGGCTACAGCTAATACACCTGTCAGTAAATCTAAGAAAGTCGAATAAAGTCATTGAAGAGCCAGAACCCAAACTATCACACGAACAGACCAGCTCTTAGACATCAATTTCTCCAATCAACAAAACAGATTGTGATTGTCTGATATTGAGCGATTCAATACTCCGGCGTATTATACCAAGACAATTTACACCTATATATGGGAGAAACAATACAACGCTTTATTCGAGGCAATGATTTGTGAAGATTTCATAGAAAACAATGGAATGAAAATGAACCCCGAGAATATGCTGATCAATATCGGAGCAAGAGATCTTCAAACTAATTATGTCATGTAAATACTGTTCTTACAAAATGCAAATCATAAGAAATGTTTTCAGTAAATCCATGACTGTCAGTGATAGAAATATCATTTGTTTTAAATCATACAAAATTGTTACATACCTTCACAAACATACACAAATTTAAATAATTAATTTGAATAATGGAAGTTTGATATCTTTTCAATTACCTATAACACATTTTAGTTTAAGTACAAGAAAACATTAATGATTTATCGCTTTTTACTTCGCAGACTGATTTATTCTTACAAGACTTCCGATGGAGTAGGGGAGATAAGAGAGGGGAGGAGAGCAGCCCCATTCATTTTGGGACGGTCTTTAAAGAAGAACCAATATCGTAAGTTTCCTCATCTCTTCTTGTATTCTTGTAGGAATATTGTACCTAAATAAACGAAAATTAATAATTTGGGACATAAATGTATCGTCAACAACATAATTTTTTTGTAACTCGTGACTGATTTCACAAAAATATCATTGTTATGTCCCAATATGGCTTTAAAAGGAGGAGATATTTCAATATGATTAAGCCCATGCTATTTCGGAATAATAGATAAAAAATGTCAGTAACTGCAGGTATAAACGTTTGCATAGTCTATATTTTTTCTCGAAAAAAATAATAATATTGGATGTATATAATGCATTTTCTATCTGTTATGTGAAACTACAACATTATATCTTAACAAAACTGGGAATGTGTTAACATTTATGGAAAAACCTATTTTTTTTAGTTCATTTTCATTCCAAGAATAAACATAAAAATTAACCATTCGTTGATATTCAGAACTTGACGTTTAATTTTGCAGTGGTGTAAAGAGATTCCACGAGGTGAACTCTTCAAGAGAGTTTACTATTATCACCTGAAGAAAAAAAGAAATAACCTAGGTTAGTTTTAGTTATGTGAAATTTCGGTCTATGTTGTACAAATTAGCAGTTACGTCCAGTCAGAATATGGCCGATTAATATGATGTCTCGTGTAAAGAAAGTGTCACGCTTATTGCACGTTAAGAAACCTTGCAACAACTCTTCCAGGGGATCCGTAGGTGACCTGTTGCAAGGCTAAATTTCTGTCCCTATGCAATATACCCTCATTTCCCGTGGTAGTCTAAATTTCTCCGACCCTGATCTCCCGTGAACCTCCTTTTTACAAAACCCATCTAGTGTGTTTATTGTTAATTTATTTTGTATCTAATATACATGAAATATTTGCCAACAACCAATCAATCAATTTTGTATATATTGTTTATTTATTTTCAGCAAAAAAGGGGTGGAAAGACAATTATTAAAAGAGGATAAAGAAAATGACAAAAAGATGAAAAGGTAAGTTGCTTTTTTGCAATATTTTTTTTCATTTTTTTACAAACCAAAAATCAAGATTTAATGTCATCACGTAGTATATTTATTAAACATATGATTGATTGATTGATTGTTGGTTGCTTAAAGTCCAGTGGCAATATTTCATGCATATTCAGGACGAGAACAAGTTAACAATAAATACAATAGGTAGGTTGTTATAATAGAGGATTATAGTCGGAGAAATTTGGACTGCCACTGGATTGATTTGATTGATTGTTGGTTGCTTAACGTCCAGTGGCAAATATTTCATGCATATTCAGGACGAGAACAAGTTCACAATAAATACAATAGGTAGGTTGAAACGATAGAGGCCATCTGGGATGATGGTCGGAGAAATTTAGACTGCCACCGAAAAAGGAGGGTATATTGGATAGGGACAGAAATTTTGCCTTACAACAGGCCACCTACGGACCCCTCAAAGAGTTGTTGCAAGGGTTCTTAACGTACAAAGAGCGTGGCACTCTCTTTACACGAGACATCGGATTTAACGTCCCCTTCTGACCGGACGTGACTGCGAACTTGATACATCCCGCACAGCCAAACGGACGCCCCACTTCGGCAAGCGTTTTACTGCCGGTCGGGAGAAGACCAAGTGACCATATTTCTATACCCCAGTCACCCTTGGGGATATTAAACATATGACACTTACACGAGATATGACCTTAATGGGGTAGGATACTTTAAGATTAAGCGCTGGAAAAAAACAACTCTCTGGCTGATAATCGATTATTATCTTAGAACGTTGTTACAGTGCAAAAGTGAGAAAAATGAGAGAAAAAAAGCATTAAAAGGAAAAGATATTGTAACCATCAACGATACAGATACACACATTGTTTATATGGGGAAAAAATATGGAGTCATCTGTCTAAATTATATATAACTTGTGGTAAAAATCATTTTTGGATAGGTGTTTTTTCTTCAATATGCGTGTTTTGTCTTTAATTAATAGACAATGATATAACTGTTTTGTTGGATCAGTGTTTGTTTTATATATGTCTGTTTTGTTCTTTTTATTTTTATATTTGTTTTTTCAGAGAACAACTGGATATACATACATAAAGGATTAGACCGATGCGTTTGGGGGGGGGGGTCCCAATTGAATCCTACAAGATAAAACAGTTATAAGAAGTGATAAGGAAAACCATACTAATACTGTTCACATCTTGCAGGTTATGGTAATCCAGTTGGAGAAATAGAAGCCAAGAAGGCAGAACATTATAACATTATGAATAAAGTGTTTGTACTTGTATTTGTATTGGTTTATTTTTAATAACACATTCAGTACTAGAAATGTATTGCTCAAAGATTACATTACGTTAATTTCAATAAGTCATTTGCTCATACTGGAAAATATCGAACGTAAACAACAACTAGACACATTACAAAAATCATATTTACATTATAGTTAGTCGCTACAAAATTTTATTTGTTTTCTTAAATAGAACCCACAACTATTCATACTTCTTAGTAAATAAGGATGGGCCAACTTTAGGTGTTGAATCATTTAAAAGGAGTGGGTTATACAGATGTTTAAACACCTGTAGTATATTTAAGGAGTGGTTGCATAAGTGTTAAAAGACACCTGTTTAAATGATTTTAACATGTGCTTTTACACTGGTTTCTGACAGTGCATTTAGTAGTGGTTTGCTAAGGTTTTAGGACATCTGTTTTAACTTGTGCTTCTTGAAAAAAAAACAATGCGTTCCTTTAAAGGATTGGGTTTGTCATATGCTTAGGCACCTGTTTCTGATAAAACATATATAGGAGGGGGTTCACACAGGTGTTGGAACATCTGTTTATGTAGCTAATGCTTTTAAGTGTAAATCTATAAGGAGTGTCAGTTACTCAAAATAGGCTGAGGAGGTTCGCATTGCATCAGTGTATTATTAGAGTGTTTAAAATATTCAATATTCAAATATTTATTGCCATATAAACTTTAAACATTAAATTTGTGACATTTAAATAATAAACAATATAAAAGTGAACATATATAAAGTGCTTAAACTGACACCTCAAAATATTTTTAACCCCTCTTATTTAAAAAGAAAGACTTTGACCCCAATATTTAATAACCCCTCTTATTTAAAAAGAAAAAGACTTTGACCCCAATATTTTATAACCCCTCATATTTATGGCCCAATTTGGAAGGGGGGTTATAACTATGCACCCTCACTCAAGGGGCTTTGAGTTTTCAGTGATACTACACTGAAACGCACGTTTCCTATCAATGACAACATTTGACTAAGACTAACTGTACATGTTAAAAGTTTTGATGTTAATTAAGGGGTTTACTATAACAGAACAACCATCATCAACACCAGCCACACCGTACAACTGGATGTTAGCCTCCACCTCAAAGGATTATTATTTTAGTATTGTAATAAGCACACACTGTACAATGACGCGTGACTTCATGTATTATTGGGGTATTACTCCTCAACTCGTCAATAATAACATGGACATATCTGTAATGAAGACACGAGCCTCATTACACAGGACCAACAGAAGGCTACTGATGATGGCAAGTCAATGAATTGTTTTAGGATGAACCTTCCTACTCCCTGATGGACACTTTTCAAGCACGCGAAACTGTCAATCCATAAAGTTGCCGAAAAGGTGTTATCACTGTATTATAATTAAAGGACAACACACATATTTACTGCAAACCAACCCCATTATTGATTACGAAAAGAGGGACGAAAGACACCAAAGGGACAGTCAAACTCGTAAATCTAAAACAAACTGACAACGTCAAAGTTTTTTTAATGTTTTTTCAAACTTCGGACTGATAACTTAACCGCTAGTGCTTTAAAAATATAATTTGATATGTTTAAAGTGTTCTCTTGAACAAAAAAGATAAACCAAATGAAAGTTTAGTAGTCCGATTCATATTGAAGTTACAACATAAAGACCATGTGCGATGCCTGTACTAAGTTATGCCTGGGTATCCTAATAAATTTAGCCCACGTGACACAGGTAGATTGAAAATAATTTTGTCGTTGATGGTTTTGAACTGTGGACGGAAAAGAATTAAGTAGCACATGACATACAAATATATGGGAATGTGGATTAATCTATACAAAGCGTAATTTACTTACACAAATAAAATTATGGATCAATGTCATGTTAACACACTAATTAGTATGTAACAAAGAATGTTTGAAATATTTACACAATGATGAAAATACACGCAAAATTTCGCTAGACCAAGTAGCTTTAACAAGCGTGCAAATATCCAGGTGAAATTGGATGTAGATGATAAGAAACTTTTGCAGCGCAATGTCTATTAGTGGAGCGGCGGAAAGGACAATTTTAGAAATTTAAATTACCTAAATACCTCATGGGATTTTAATAGCTCATTGGAAAGCTGAAATCCTGTACTTTTTGAAAATATGTGTCGTCAATATCAAATCTGGTACCATAATATCGAAAATCAAGGTCAAAGGTCATCACTTAAAAAAATCCTACTTTCATCTAGAGAAACAATACCATTGATATTTGTCAAAATTAATAATCTATTCAATAAATTAAACGAGTAGTATTATGTAGAAAAACGTTAGTTCATATAAAATCTTTCTCATATTTGCACATGACGTCAGAACAACGTTTTATTTAACTTTTCTGAAGGTAGTCCATGGTACATACAAATTTTAATGCCTAATGGAAAACAGGAACATATTTACATTGATAATTGACATCAACAAATAGCATTTCTTGAATACTTAAATAGTTAAAAAGTTTTAAAAAGAGTATCTGCTATGCATAGTTAAAAAATCAAACCAAATATGCAGCCATGAAAAAATTCGTTTTAGTTTTCAAGGATTCGACGTGTCACCAAGTTTTATTAAAATTAATTCAAACTATCTCAATACAAGATACTACCTTTTTATTTAATATAGTTATTGGAGTTTGATATATTACTCAATTAGTGCAAGCGTGTTGTAATGTTATGAAAGGATTTAGGACACTTTTAGAAATAATTAAAAATTGAAATTAAATAGAGCTAATTAAAATAAAAAATTGTATGTTTCAAATTTATTAAGGCAGTTAAAAGTAAAATAGAATATAAAGTCAAATAATTCATTGGCACAAGGAAATATAACAAAAAGAAACTACAATCAAAAGAATTTATGATTCATAAGAGTAACAGACATTAGCTAAGGTACAAGATCATGCTTAAAATAGAAGTCAAGAATCACGCTTTAGAAGTTGATAGGTCGACGGACAGATGTATGTCGAATTGATATTACATCCAAGGTTAAAACCATATTCACAGAATTTGTAGATACTACAGCATCATGAATATTCAGTACTACATTTAGGCACACAAGAATGCTATTAATAACCAATTAAAAAGTTTAGATACGAAGATTGACGTACACAAGATATTAATTAAAATTTAACATCTTTACTTATCAATTATTATAAAGATCAGAAATTGAAATTCTTCCAAAAATATCATTTTATTTAATTTGAGAAATAAAAGTCCAAATGCTTTTCAAAAACAAATAAATACATTTTGCATATTATGAAGCAATAAATGTTTTGGCAACACTTTCCATCGTTTGCAAAAGAGGCTCAATCTTGTCTAGGGAACAAGAATGTCGGGTAATGAGTAGTGACTATAAAAGCAAATATAAGTCTACTGCCCGTACATTACATTACAATCCTTGTTCCAACCAGCAAATTGAGTTGTCTTATTTATTTCATTAAAAAGGTAAGTTATATAATGTTACTTAAAGTAATTTAATAAAATAAATTAATTGCAAATTAATAGGAAATAATTCAATAAATATAATAAGTTTAATTCGAGCAATATTTGAAATAGAAATATATTTGTTATTGTCAAATGATAATCTTATTGTTTAACTTTGATTTATGCACTGTAATATTTAACGATCAAAAAGAAAAGAAACATTACATTACAATCCTTGTTCCAACCAGCAAATTGAGTTGTCTTATTTATTTCATTAAAAAGGGTAAGAAGGCGCGAGTCCCACCCTCGCTGCCAAGCCAGTCCACAACAACGACATGTAGTCCCCAGATGTCCAGACATCATTCTACCTACAAGAACCGTAGGAGAACCGAGCAAACGAGAGGAGGCAAATCAACACCATGTCTTTTAATTTAGAAACCACCGAAGACAACCATAATACCATCTTAACAAGTGACCTCCCTGGGAATTTAACATTACAACAAAAAACCATAAAATCCCCGTCACAACAATAGAACAAATTCCTAATCTATGATGAGTTTATTTTCATACCAAATGAAACGTCGAAAACATTATAGCAAATTAAAATAAAGTTACCAAATATTACAAGAACTATCTGCATGATATTTCATTACCACTACCTACATTTTGAAAAAAACCACATAAATCAGTGCAAGGAAGACACTGCTCCTTGCAAACACGTGCTGCCTAGCATGTTTCCCCCCTTATATGAACTAATTATATCTTGTAGAAAGTCCGATGCCATTTGTCCCTCAAAGAAAACTGGCTATAACTTGTCATGTTGCACAATTTTCCAACAAAGGCACATGGGGAGCCATTACTTCGGTTGGCTAGATTTGCCGACAACCAAACTTTGCTTTGCCACATTGTACGTAGTACGTGATGCTTAAATACGAATTCACATGCCGAAAGCTTTACGTTTGAATTGTTTTACACTGTCTTATCGGGGCCTTTTATAGCAGACTGCAGTATGGCCATTTGGGCTTTGCTCATTGTTGAAGGCCGTAAGGTGAACTTAGGCTACAAGATTACCAAAACGGCTTGGTTTTGTCCTAAAGAGATTGAATACCGACTTTTAGCCGATTCCAAAAAAAAAACCCTGAAGTGAAGTCACACCCACCCAGAGCATGAACGACCGGCATAATAAGACTTTAAATGGAGTAATTATGTTATTACAATTTGACACCAGGCACTTTTCGAGAGTAGCACATTTTCACCGAATGTCATACGAAAAATGCATTGATACTGAAGAAAATGTTTCAAAAGACTTTGTCAAGAGACAAGTAACAAAACTTGTCAAACAGGTTGACAACATTGCTTCTGATATTTCCAACGATATGTATATGTACTTGGTTATTTGCACGATAATAATCCCTAGATATATAAACATTTTCCATTTTTTTCATGAAATTGAGGCTGTTTCATAAAGTACATGCGTACCGATTTGTCGTTGGTTTTGGTGGAGCTACATGTACTTAAGTCCGCTTTTATCTCAACCATTTTTAATTATGCTTTGATGTTATTCGCTGTCTTAACAGCGTCTACAATGGAAATATCGCTAGCAAATACAATGCTAGATTGATATTGTCCTTGTTGAGCAAAAAAGGCAATGGCATCCCTGTAGTACAACTCAAGTTTAGCCTTATGTTTAGAGGAATTACAGTATGTCTTACTTATTTTATCAGGTAAAAAAGACTGATACCTTATTAAAAGGGATGATAAAACAAGATACTTTTTGTCAAGAATAAGGGTCTCTGTCTATAATTTTAACTACAGCTAAATGCCAAATCATACGCAGATTGATCAGTGGATTTTGGTCTATATGCCATGTTTGTGGTCGGACATGATGCGTGATACACTGCATTATTGAGCAAATTATCTTGCTCTATTCGATTTATCATTTCACCGTCGCATGCTCTAAAAGCAGCATCTTTTAAGATTGACTAACCTTTCAGCAGATGAAATTGTATGTAATGTTTTCACCCTTTTATGAGATTTTTTTGTGCAAATAATACACTTTTATGTATTGTGATTTTTTCAGGCACAAAACAATTTATAGATAAATCGGAATCTATATCTGGTGATTCCAATTCAGCTGATACTGATTTAAAATTCTGCTTACTTGTGTTGCTTTTATAACATAACCTATGATACCTAAATACGGGTAATTCACTTGCTGTTTTGTTTCATTGCAGAATTTGTTCAAATAACTGAACAAATCATCATCACGTCTCTTTGCTGCTGCAGTAATCAGACTTTTTCTTCCAGATTCTGTCGATGTTAATAATATTTCATCAAGAACAGAATCGCAGATAATGCATTTGTCAACACTTTCCTTTTTTTGACATCTAGCGGGACCAGTTTTAACGAGATTGTTAAATTGTCCATGTGATTGAATAAAAAAACCCAAATCAAACACACCTGAAAACCAAACGAACCCTAAAATGAAATTCACTTTCCCAGTTCAATTCAACAAAAACGAGTATACAACAATACCGAACAACATAAATTAATTACAAAGCTTTGGAAATTATAAAATGAACAAGACATATGCTTAAAATGACTACAAATGACCTTCGCTAAATCGCTGAATGTGTGACTATAACTAGAAGCCACAACAATGTTGGTAAATCTGTGACAAATGTTCGGACTTGAAATCTGGATAAAACGCAGATATTTAGTCAAATATTTATATTATTAGGAAATGACTTCAAAAAGTAAATCGGCTCGATTGAAGTATTATACGGCGGCTTCATTGTTGTGCCTTTAAAATACACCTATACTGCACGTGCAAATAATGCTAGATGAAAAACGATGATTTTTACAGTGTTATTTTCAACCATTTTCAGATGCAGTAAGCATAAATTTTAGGACTTTTTGGAAATGCACTTACATTGTATGAAGTTCACGAATAACTATATTTACCAATTTCATTCAAAAATTATTTTTTAGAACGGGTTTGTTGTGAAATTTGACTACCGAATCGGCAGTGGGGTTATCGATGCAAGTTGGGTAACGTCAGTAAAGGCTATTTTTAACGTCATTTGTACCATATTTGATACTGACGACAAATATTTTTCTAAAGCTGAATAATCGATAAACATTTTAGGACCTTAAAATTGCATGAGGTATTTAGGTAATTTAAAATCGTTAACCAAGCGACTTTTTCAACATTCGCCGCTCCACTATATGTTGCACTTCAATTTTGTTGCCTTGAAAATAAGAACATTTTTGCAGCTCTATGTATGTGTTGCACTCGGATTTAGCTGCCTTGAAAATACATAATTGGTAGTTGAAGTTAGCAACGTCCATTGGCTAATATTACGGGATAAAAAGGACGATGCTTTATTCATTCTTTCCTGTTTCTTTTCTCGTCTTTTTCGTTAACACCTTTAGGTTCTAAAGTGAGCAGTTGGTGGATTCAAATTTTTTTCTCTTCTCCTTCTCCTTCTCGCTTATGAGTTGGAAAGTAACATTATCAAAAGGATGTTTCGTTGAACGAAGATGTCTTGTGAGAGTACAGTTTTTGTTGGTTTTGTACGATGAACGATGGTTATTAAGCCGAATATTAAATGTGTCCATTGTTTCTCCGACATACTGAATGCCACAAGTGTCACATGTTAATATATGAATTAAGTTCTCCGTTTTACAGTTGGATTTGAGTAGATGGTATAACTTTGTTTAGGAACGGAGCTGATGAAAGAACTGCTTGTATTGGCAGCTTTACAACACAAACAATTCCTTCGACCACATTGTGTGTAGCAACCGGGAGATGGAGAAGGCTGCTTTGCTAATACAGATGTCAATAATTTGTCAAGGATGTTTTTGGGGTCTTCTGAAGGCCATGACTGGTGGTGATGACAATACTTTTTTTTTTAGATTTGAATCATTTTCTATGATTTTCCAATGCTTCTGAACAATGGATGGTAAGTGAGTACAAGGGGTGTTTTGTAACCTGCTTTATTCTTATCTTTGAACTCGAGTTCTTCTGTAGAAGAAGTGTCTAATTCTAGCATGATGCCCTAAAACTTATTTTCCATGAAAAATATAGCATGGAATTATCGTCAAATTTCGATAGGCGATTTAAAATGAGATCTTTCTTAATAAAAAAACGACTTAGTCCAGTAGCAGATTGTAAGGTTGAATCATCTATTGTTTTTGGTTTAAATGCTGAAGCAGATGCATTAAGTATTGACACTGGTTCAATGTGACTTGGTTGTTCATAATTATCACTTGTGAACTTTTGGCTAGGCTTGCCATGTGGAGTACTAGATGAAAAAGTTACATGGTTGTTGTTATTAGAATCTGTCTTTGTGTCACTACGAAATCGTTCATCAGAATCTATTTGTTTAACTAAAGTCTGATCATGATCATCTGAACTTAACAGATAGTCACTTTGAGCACTTTTCAACTCTAACTGTGCCTCTAACTCTGCTGTTTGCTTCCGAATCTCAATCTCAGTTTCTAAACACTTTAATCTAATACGTTTGGCTTCAAGTTCTTTTGATTGTCTTTGTTGGGTAGCTGTACTAGCTAATGTTACAGAATCTGTACTCACAGATGGTTGTTTGGCACAGAAGAACCTATGCACAAAGATTGTTGCACAGGTAGACTTCTATCAGGAGACGCCTGCACAGATGATCTTCTTTGTGGAGATGGCTTATTACTACATATTACGATTATAAACTAAGTAGTTCGTGTTGTTTATTCTTTTGTTTTCTATGTTGTGTCATGTGAACTATTGTTTGTCTATTTCATTTTTAGCCATGGCGTTGTCAGCTTGTTTTAGATTTATGAGTTTGACTGTCCCTTTGGTATCTTTTGTCCCTCTTTTTTAAATAAATTGTTGTTTCTTTCCCCGATATACCAGATTCCCGTGAATGAAGCACGATGCTATCCAAAGAGGTTATTTGTACGTTAATAATGTAATAAATGTCTTTCAATATACATAATTGATATATTCGCATAGACATTATAATATTGTTTAAGGTTATGCTGCGATTTGTTTATATTTGATATGCAACAGGGGTTTTGCATTGAAAATTATTGATGTTTTTTTATCTACTTTTAGTTCTTACGTAAACCTGCGTAACAACGTATACCATGAATTTTGTATAATGTTAGACAACTGGGGGCGAATGTATGCAATGCACTGTATGTTAATTTGACAATTGCGACATGAATAAAGTATCAGGACTTCCAGTGTATTTTCTTTGCGACGCCCACAGCTACAGTAAGAACTCTTTATCATTGACATTTCTCACGTGTAAAGATTGCAACACAGATTTGAAGAATCCATTTAATGAACAATTACAGATTGAAACTACATGTTGACAATTTTTTGACATAATAATAATGTTACTTAAAACTCTTTGTTGATAACTTGACATTTTGAAATAATTAAACATGATGTCCCGAGGCGATGTCGAGGGCGATATAATTGAGCCTAGCGGTGTACCTCGTACTAGCACACGACAGCGAGGTTTAACCGATAAGGGATTTTTGTGGCAAGTTGATACTTTACAGAAAAAACTTTCGAAAGGCAGTTTCTTCATGGAAGTCATGGTCAAACAAAATAGATGTTCAATTAAGTGACACTTAAGACACAAATATCATTCGCGAACATCGAAAAATATTAGTTGAAAACATGAAGCATTTAAAAAGTGTTTATAAACAATTAATCAATCTTATTGAAAATGAAAGCGAGTCACATAGTCATTCGGAATTAATTAGTGTCGCTGAGATATTTAAGCGATACGAAACTTGTGAAAACTATCACGCAGATCTCATGATAGGATAACGACTCATGTTCAGGAAATTGATAGACAATGTAGAAACAAGAGGTTCATATACATGTAGGTCAATATTTAGTCATTCATCTCTTTCACAAAGATCAAGTGCATCACAACGGTAACAAACTGCTTCGCAAGCCGCAGACTTGAAGGCAAAATTAAAGTACATTAAAATCGAGGCAAAGGCGAAATTAGAATTGGAAAGAATACTAACAATACGTGAACTAGAGGCTATCAAAGCCAAGCTATATGTTATCGATAAAGCTAGTCAAGGTTCAGAGTTCAATGAATTAAAGAAATCACTTCCGCAAGCTAATATTCTCGATAAATTTCTTCAACACGTTAATCCGTATGCTAAAGTAGATACTGACACTGAAAGTATTAAGGATGAGCATGATGATTTTGTTACAACTCTGCCAAGGTCAACAGTACCGAAGAAGTTGAATATTGAATTAACAGCCGAGCTGAATCTATGAAACCAGTCCACAAAATGGTACACATGGGTGACCCAGATAACACCTCTGCCACATACTTTCCTAGAATGAGGTTGTGATATATATTCTAACTTTACCTGCGGGGACAAATATGATCGAATCGTATCTCCAATGCAGCACTAGCATCATGTCAGCTTATGTACCAACACATCCTACTTCAAGAAACAGTTGTAAGTATTCAACTTATCTCGGACAAGATTAACTTTGTATTTTCACAATCTTTAAGTATAGGGAAGCTAATAATTTATAAAAGGGTATACACTCTCAGTAGTAAATGGTAAACCTATGAGCCATACTAAAGATTCAACTTCAATTTCATTTTCTTGTGTTACAGGTAAGGTTCCTGAAGAGGGACTTCAGCTTCTATGATTCCTGTTTTTCTGACTTCTGTTTCTGTCTGTCTAACTTCTGTTTCTGTCTATTGATTTATACAAGTTTTAATAATGGTTAGTTTTGGTAGATCCCTTGCAGTTGCCGTATCAACAGTAGGAATATGACAGCGTTGTCCTATTCCAAACTTGCATTCCACCATTTTTGAACGAAAAATTATAAACAGTTGTGATATTTGGCAGTTTAAAAACAGAAGGTTCTTTCTTTTCGCTGCCAGATTAAGGAGGCTGAAGTACAACAACCACGGACACGTTCTCCATGTTTTATTTTATTAATGCATTTTTAAAATCCACTGCTGTACTTACATCATTGCCCTCATTGACGTATCTTCTGATGTATGATTTGACATGGGCATGTTTTCTGTCACAGATGGACTTTCCACCTTGAGGGTCTGCAAAATCCATTCTTTTACATTGATAAATGGATGAAAGAAATGGCACATACAGATGCTGCTCCATGAAAAACCTCCAGCATTATCAGAAAGAATGTAGGCATTTGTCAGGCAAGAATTAACTTGATGAAAAATCTCTAAATTGTTCCCAAGAACAGCATTTGATGTATCAGCATCTTGGGGTGCACTGTCAATATGTGAGTAACAGTATGCCTTGCCAATGTCTGACTTTATTTTAAAGTTGCAACACTAACATGCCAATTGATTCCCCTTTTATCGAACCAATTATATTGCGATTCTCTGTATTGCATTGGCATGAACTTCATGGCCCAATCACGTTCGACTCAAATTTCGTCTTTCAGATTTTCTAGGACAGATTTACGAGCCATATCCAGATTTACAGAGCGAAGAATATGTTTTTTCCATTCATGAACAGCTCTGACACTCTAAAAACCAGTAATTACAATGTATTAGCATAAAGAAGTGCATTTGATGTCTCAGCATCTTGGGGTGCACTGCCAAAGATGTGAATAGGAACACTGATGACTTATCCATTAGAAAGCTTAAGATTCGATTCACCAAAGGGTATGTCTGTAATAATAGCTGAACTCATTATAAAGTCTAAAAAAATAATTTATCTGTTCAGTTGTGATACCTTCTTGTGTTATTTCAGTTACTGGAACTTTTTGACCAGATCCTACAGATAAGGCATGTTTCCTTGCTGCACCATAATTGTAACGAAATAATAGTTATCAAAGGTACCAGAATTATAATTTAGTACGCCAGACGCGCTTTTCGTCTTAATAAGACTCATCAGTGACGCTCATATCAAAATATTTATAAAGCCAAACAAGTACGAAGTTGAAGAGCATTGAGAATCCAAAATTCCAAATAGTTATGCCAAATACAGCTAAGGTTATCTATTCCTGGGATAAGAAAATCCTAAGTTTTTCGAAAAATTCAAAGTTTTGTAACCAGTTAATTTATAAAAATGACCACATAATTGATATTCATGTCAAAACCGAAGTGCTGACTACTGGGCTGGTGACACCCTCGTGGACGAAACGTCCACCAAAATCTGATATCAAAGCATGCAATTCGCTGTAAGACACCTGGCGACTATGGATAGGATTTGACGCTGTGAACCCCAGTTAACACACGAGTATCTTTTAAAAAATGAAGATGAACCACAATGTGTTCCTTGCAACTGCACGCTCTTTGCACGTTAAAAACCCTTGCAACAACTCTTTGAGGGGTCCGTAGGTGGCCTGTTGCAAGGCAAAATGTCCGTCTCTATCCAATATATCCTCATTTTCCAGTGGCAGTCACCCCCAAGGTTGACTGGGGTATAGAAATATGGTCACTTGGTCCTCTCCCGACCGGCAGTAAAACGCTTGCCGAAGTGGGGCGTCCGTTTGGCTGTACGGGATGTATCAAGTTCGCAGATACGTCCGGTCAGAAGGGGGACGTTAAATCCGATGCCTCGTGTAAAGAGAGTGCCACGCTCTTTGCACGTTAAGAACCCTTGGGACAACTCTCCGAGGGGTCCGTAGGTGGCCTGTTGCAAGGCAAAACTTCCGTCCCTGTTCAATATACCCTCATTTTCTAGTGGCAGTCCAAATTTCCCCGACCATCATCCCATATGGCCTCTATTGTATTTATTGTGAACTTGTTCTCGTCCAGAATATGCATGACATATTTGCCACTGGACGTTACGCAACCAACAATCAATCAATAAGTCTCTAACTAGGGTTGATATGTGATGCCTATTTTATGATTTTTTTCCACACAGCTAACAATAAGTGTTTCACCTTCATTGTCCCAGCTATCCATGTCAAAGTTGAAGGGTATTACAGTTATAGTTGGAGGTTGTGCACTTGGAATATCTTTAAATGCTTTGGCCATTTCTGAATCAAGAGTATTTTTGTGATTTTACTTTTCAATCCGTGGCCTCGTGTAAAGAGTGTGCCCACTTTTTGAACGTTAAGAGTTCTTGTGACATCTCTTTGGTGGGTCTATAGGAGGCCTGTTGCCAGACAAAATTTCTTTCCCCTTTCCAATATACCCTCATTTTCCAGTGGCAGTTCAAATATCCCCGAACATCATACCAGATGGCCTCTATTGTGACAAGACTACCTATTGTATTCTTGGGAACTTGTTCTCGTCCTGAATATTGATGAAATATTTGCCACTGGACGGCATATTCTATACATTAAACCTGTCATTTCAGTTTTGATATTTTTCACATTGCTCATTTTTGGATAATTGTGTTTGATGTTACCTTTAATAGGTCATTTGTTAAAAATAATTTTCGTAATTATTTTACAATTGTATTAAAGATTAACTTAAACCAACCGCAGCTTTGTTAAAAATTTACATTTTTCAGTTGATTCAACCATTTTTAGGATATTTGTATTAGATGTAACCTTAAATTCGTCATATTCTAAAGATAACTGTATTGACAATATGAACATACCTGCTATTGGTTTAATAATATTTTTTCTACATTTCACTGTCAATTTGACAACCTTTTAAAAGTTTTAGAAATCGACCATATTCTTTAGATATTGGTACGGAATGTACACTAAACCTGCCATAGGTGTATTGATACTGTTTCACAGTTGACTGTAAATTTTATATTTTTTTTTATTATTGTGTTTGATGTTACCTTTAATCGGTTATTTGATCAAGATAATTTTGGTAAAAATTTTACAATTGTATTAAAAATAAACTTAAACAAACCACAGCCTTTGTTGAGAATTTATATTTTTCAAATAATTTAAGGACTATTATATTAGATGTTACCTTGAATCTCCCATGTTCTAATGATAACTATGGACAATAACAACATACCTGCCATTGGTTTAATAATATCTTTTTCTAGATTTGATTGTCAATTTGACAACATTTTGATCATTTTAGGAATCGACCATATTCTATAGATATTGGTACAGAATGTGCACAAAACCTGCCATAAGTGTATTGATAATTTTTCAAATTTAACTAAATTTCAAGGATACTTATATTAGATGTAACTTCTAATCGACCACGTTCTAAGGATAACCTGCCATTAGTGTATTGATAATTTTTTACATTTTACTGTAAAATTGACAATTTTTTAGATGATTGTGTTTGATGTTGCTATAAATCGATCATTTGATCAAGATCATTTTATTAGATGTACTAACAGTTGTACAAGATATAAACGTGAACCAAACACAACTTAGTTGAAAATTTACATTTTTGATTTCATTTAACCTTTTTTTAGGATAATTACATTAAATGAAACCTTAAATATACCATATTATATAGATATTAGTAAATAATGTACACCATAAAATATTAAAGACGAGATAAACATAATGTATGAGGTACCAGGAACATGCTATGCTGGTAATTTGACAGGAATGCTAATCTTTAAGACATTTGTTTTAATGTCTCGTAAATTATGTTAATCTATTTGCCTCTATACGGTTTCGACCACTTCTACAGAGGAACATAGATCCATCTTACTTGCATTACCGAAATTTTATTTTCATTACTGGTAGTTAAATTTCGAACAAGTGATAAGATCATGATTCAAGAAGAGGTTCAATATTCACAGCTTACCATTTTGTTCCTTTTGATTTTGAGCAAACTACTGGTAGGAAGGGAATGGAGAAAATCAGAACTCTGAACCTGTCATTTCCTAGGATAAGAAGCCCGAATCGGAACATTGTAAGAAGGTACACAAGAATATCATTGGCTTCAATCACAAAGACAGGTATCCCCAAGGGTGACTGGGGTATAGAAATATGGTCACTTGGTCTTCTCCCGACCGGCAGTAAAACGCTTGCCGAAGTGGGGCGTCCGTTTGGCTGTGCGAGATGTATCAAGTTCGCAGTAACGTCCGGTCAGAAGGGGGACGTTAAATCCGATGCCTCGTGTAAAGATAGTGCCACGATCTTTGCACGTTAAGAACCCTTGCAACAACTCTTGAGGGGTCCGTAGGTGGCCTGTTGCAAGGCAAAATTTCTTTCCCTATCCAATATACCCTTATTTTCCGGTGACAGTCCAAATTTCTCCGACCATCATCCCAGATGGCCTCTTGTATAAACCTACCTATTTTATTTATTGTGAACTTGTTCTCGTCCTGAAAATGCATGAAATATTTGCCACTGGACGTTAAGCAACCAACAATCAATCAAAGACAGGTATTGCATATATTAGAATTAAAAATAGAGGCTCTCGAAAGCCAAAGATGTCATGGTGAATAGTAATCGTTGTAAAGGGAATTTCCAAGCCTTTAAAAGAAAGCTCTGTCTCACAGTTCATCCTATTTCATCAAATTAGACATTGCAACTGTAAGATATTTGTTTCGTTAGCAAGGAGATAGACAGAAGATCCATGGATCAACAAAAGCATTTATAAGCCTTAAACTAACAAATTAAATCTTTTTTAATGTCACTCAATTGGTTTTTTTTTTAATTAAGAATTTTTCCATGAAATGAGTGATTTGGATGCGGTATTTGGCTTTATACTGCTCATCCAAAAACCTGATATAGATAGAGATTCAATGATAGTGACTATCACTTCACTCATGGATTAACGTGAGACCAAAGAATTTGCACAAATCACCAATATACAGATGGATATTTCCATTAAATAAACAAATAGAAGTACTAATGTATATATGTAAATAGATTATGTTTTAAAAGTTCTTGAGGTACTGGGACTAACTGTATCAATTTAAAATTGCAAACCTTCAAAATGTTTGATTTCCAGCATAACTGCTAATGTGTTAAGTGTGCAAGTGGATATGTATGTACTTATACTCATATATATGTATCAGTAGAGGGGTTATCCTTGATTGTGTGTTGAATCTGGTGAGAGGATTGTACTATAAACACTTCATGGGACATAGATAGTACTAGTTCATTATATACCATTCTATTTCAACCGTATGGCCTAAAATTATTTAACCTTTTTGGCCTTGTTTTATAACTTTGCACTCTATGTAAACTCCTGAAGCTGAAGTACACTATAAATAAATTGAATTGCCCTAAAAACGAACAAACATTTTGGACTTTTTACCTTTCTGGAGGTTCCGGACATCCACATCTGCAGCCCATTCATTTCTTGTAAAAATTTCTTTGTGTAGAGTTTCCTTGCGAAGACAATCTGTCCAAGGATGCAACCTAAATTTGGCAGTAAAGAAAGACACTTGTGTTTTTCCAACCTTTCTCTGTAGGTTGAAGTTATTTGACAAAGACGATAACACAGCTGCTACTAACAGTGGACAAAACCTTTTTGTTTCTTCTACTGCACTGTTCCATGAAAATTGATTGAAAGCATTGATGCCATTTTTAAAACCAGAGCGCCAAACTATATCATGCCTTGCTTGGCAAAGCTCAGATACCTCTTTTTATGCCCCACCTGCGATAGTAGAGGCGCATTATGTTTTCTGGTCTGTGGCTTCGTTCGTTCGTCCGTCTGTGCGTCCGTTCAGGTTAAATTTTTGGTCAAGGTAGTTTTTTGTGAAGCTCCAATCAACTTGAAACTTAATACACCTGTTGCTTGTTGTCAAATGACCGATTTAAGGTAACATCAAATACAATTATCAATACATATTAGAAAGTTGTCTTGGTCAAATGACCGATTTAAGGTAACATCAAATACAATTATCAGTACATATTAGAAAGTTGTCTTGGTCAAATGACCGATTTAAGATAACATCAATTACAATTATAAAAAAAAATGGTCAAATTTACAGTAAAATGTCGAAAAGTTATCACTATACAAACAACAGGTTTGCTGTTGTATTATTTACAATTATCCTATAAATATGGTCAATTGAAGGTAACATCTGAATGTATTATCCCAACAGTGGTTAAATTTACTAAAAAAGTATTATAATTCTATAATGAAGGTTTGGTTTGTTCAAATTGACTTAAAATGTATTTGTCAATACGTGTTAGAAAGTATTTCGGTCAAATGACCGATTTAAGGTAACATCAAATACAATTATTAATACATATTAGAAAGTTGTCTAGGTCAAATGACCGATTTAAGATAACATCAATTCCAATTTCCAAAAAAAAAAATCAAAAAAGTTATCAATATACAAACAACAGGTTTGCTATTGTATTATTTACAATTATCCAATAAATAAGGTCAATGGTAGGTAACATATGAATGAGTTATCCCAAAATTGGTAAAATTTACTAAAAAAGTATTATAATTCTATAATGAAGGTTTGGTTTGTTCAAATTGACTTCAAATGTATTTGTCAATACGTGTTAGAAAGTATTTCGGTCAAATGACCGATTTAAGGTAACATCAAATACAATTATTAATACATATTAGAAAGTTGTCTTGGTCAAATGACCGATTTAAGATAACATCAATTACAATTATCAAAAAAATGGTCAAATTTACAGTAAAATGTCGAAAAGTTATCAATATACATACAATAGGTTTGCTGTTGTATTATTTACAATTATCCTATAAATATGGTCAATTGAAGGTAACATCTCAATGTATTATCCCAACAGTGGTAAAATTTACTAAAAAAGTATTATAATTCTATAATGAAGGTTTGGTTTGTTCAAATTGACTTAAAATGTATTTGTCAATACGTGTTAGAAAGTATTTCGGTCAAATGACCGATTTAAGGTAACATCAAATACAATTATTGATACATATTAGAAAGTTGTCTAGGTCAAATGACCGATTTAAGATAACATCAATCCCAATTTCCAAAAAAAAAACATCAAATTTACAGTAAAATGTCGAAAAGTTCTCAATATACCAACAACAGGTTTGCTATTGTATTATTTACAATTATCCAATAAATAAGGTCAATGGTAGGTAACATATGAATGAGTTATCCCAAAATTGGTAAAATTTACTAAAAAAGTATTAAAATTCTATAATGAAGGTTTGGTTTGTTCAAATTGACTTCAAATGTATTTGTCAATACGTGTTAGAAAGTATTTCGGTCAAATGACCGATTTAAGGTAACATCAAATACAATTATTAATACATATTAGAAAGTTGTCTTGGTCAAATGACCGATTTAAGATAACATCAATTACAATTATCAAAAAAATGGTCAAATTTACAGTAAAAAGTCGAAAAGTTATCAATATACAAACAGCAAGTTTGCTGTCGTATTATTTACAATCATCCTATAAATATGGTCAATTGAAGGTAACATCTGAATGTATTATCCCAACAGTGGTAAAATTTACTAAAAAAGTATAAAATTCTATTATGAAGGTTTGGTTTGTTCAAATTGACTTCAAATGTATTTGTCAATACGTGTTAGAAAGTATTTCGGTCAAATGACCGATTTAAGGTAACATCAAATACAATTATCAATACATATTAGAAACTTGTCTAGGTCAAATGACCGATTTAAGGTAACATCAAATACAATTATCAATACATATTAGAAAGTTGTCTTGGTCAAATGACCGATTTAAGATAACATCAATTACAATTATCAAAAAAAAATGGTCAAATTTACAGTAAAATGTCGAAAAGTTATCAATATACAAACAGATTTGCTGTTGTATTATTTACAATTATCCTATAAATATGGTCTATTGAAGGTAACATCTGAATGAATTATCCCAAAGTGGTAAAATTTACTAAAAAAAGTATTATAATTCTATAACGAAGGTTTGGTTTGTTCAAATAGACTTCAAATGCATTTGTCAATACGTGTTAGAAAGTATTTCGGTCAAATGACCGATTTAAGGTAACATCAAATACAATTATCAATACATATTAGAAAGTTGTCTTGGTCAAATGACCGATTTAAGGTAACATCAATAACAATTATCAAAAAAATGGTCAAATTTACGGTAAAATGTCGAAAAGTTATCAATATACAAACAGCAAGTTTGCTGTCGTATTATTTACAATCATCCTATAAATATGGTCAATTAAAGGTAACATCTGAATGAATTATCCTAACAGTGGTAAAATTTACTAAAAAAGTATAAAATTCTATAATGAAGGTTTGGTTTGTTCAAATTGACTTCAAATGTACTTGTCAATACGTGTTAGAAAGTATTTCGGTCAAATGACCGATTTAAGGTAACATCAAATACAATTATCAATACATATTAGAAAGTTGTCTTGCTCAAAAGACCGATTTAAGATAACATCAATTACAATTTCCAAAAAAAATCAAATTTACAGTAAAATGTCAAAAAGTTATAAATATACCAACAACAGGTTTGCTCTTGTAGTATTTACAATTATCCAATAAATAAGGTCAATGGTAGGTAACATATGAATGAATTATCCCAAAAGTTGTAAAATTTACTAAAAAAGTATTATAATTCTATAATGAATTTTGGTTTGTTCAAATTGACTTCAAATGCATCTGTCAATACATGTTAGAAAGTATTTCGGTCAAATGACCGAATTAAGGTTACATCATATACAATTATCAATACCTATTAGAAAGTTGTCTTTGTCAAATGACCGATTTAAGGTAACATCAATTAACATTTCCAAAAAAAGTGTCAAATTTACAGTATATTTCGAAAAGTTATCAAAATACAAACAACAGGTTTGCTGTTGTATAATTTACAATTATCCTATAAATATGGTCTATTGAAGGTAACATCTGAATGAATTATCCCAAAGTGGTAAAATTTACTAAAAAAAGTATTATCATTCTATAATGAAGGTTTCGTTTGTTCAAATTGACTTCAGATGCATTTTTCAATACGTGTTAAAAAGTATTTCGGTCAAATGACCGATTTAAGGTAACATCAAATACAATTATCAATACATATTAGAAAGTTGTCTTGGTCAAATGACCAATTTAAGGTAATATCAAATACAATTATCAATACATATTAGAATGTTGTCTTAGTCAAATGACCAATTTAAGATAACATCAATTACAATTGTCAATACATATTAGAAAGTTGTCTTGGTCAAATGACCGATTTAAGATAACATTAATTACAAATATCAAAAAAATGGTCAAATTTACAGTAAAATGTCGAAAAGTTATCAATATACAAACAACAGGTTTGCTGTTGTATTATTTACAATCATCCTATAAATATGGTCAATTGAAGGTAGCATCTGAATGAATTATCCCAAAAGTGGTAAAATTTACTAAAAAAGTATTATAATTCTATAAAGAAGGTTTGGTTGTTCAAATTGACTATAAATGCATTTGTCAATACGTGTAAGAAAGTATCTCGGTCAGATGACCGATTTAAGGTAACATCAAATACAATTATCAATACATATTAGAATGTTGTCTTGCTCAAATGACCGATTTAAGGTAACATCAATTACAATTTCGAAAAAAAAATCAAATTTACAGTAAAATGTCGAAAAGTTATCAATATACCAACAACAGGTTTGCTATTGTATTATTTACAATTATCCAATAAATAAGGTCAATGGTATGTAACATCTATAATTCTATAAAAAGGTTTGGTTTGTTCAAATTGACTTCAAATGCATCTGTCAATACATGTTAGAAAGTATAATATGTATTGACAAATGTTTAAGAAAGAAAATTGAAACCACAGGTTTATTTAAAAATTGCAACGTTTTCACAGTAACATTTTTTCAGTAATTTTACTACTTTATAGATATTCATTAAGATTTGACCTTTATTTTTTATACGATGTTTCTTTAAATCGGTAATTTGATCAAGACAATTTTCTAATATGTATTAACAAATGTATTAGAAGTAAAATTGAAACAACCACAATTTATTTAAAAATTACACTATTTTCTCAGTAACATATTTGCAGTAATTTTTCCTACTTTTTGATATTCTTTCAGATTTGACCTATACTGGTAATTTTTCATCATTTTACTGTTATTTTGACATTTTTTTGGATAACTGTATACGATGTTTCTTTAAATCGGTCATTTGATCAAGACAATTTTCTAAAATGTATTGACAAATGTTTTAGAAGTAAAATTGAAACAACCACAGCTTGATTTAAAAATTACACCATTTTCTCAGTATTATTTTTTCAGTAAATTTTTCTACTTTTCATTCAGATTTGACCTTTATTGGAAATGTTTAAACATTCCACTGTCAATTTGCCATTTTTAAGGATAATTGTATACCATGTTACCTTAAATCTGTTATTTGATTAAGATGTATTTCTTATATGTATTGACAAATATATTAGGGAAAAAATTGAAACAACCACAGCTTTTTTTAAAAAATTACACCATTTTCTCAGTAACATTTTTTCAGTAATTTTTTCTATTTTTTAATATTTATTCAGATTTGACCTTTATTGGTAATTTTTCAACATTTTACTGTTAAGTTGACATTTTTTTGGATAATTGTATACGATGTTACTTCAAGATCGGCCATTTGATCAAGACAATTTTCTAAAATGTATGGACAAATGTTTTAGATGTAAAATTGAAACAACAACAGCTTTATTTAAAATTACACCATTTTCTCAGTAACATTTTTCAGTAATTTTTTTCTACTTTTTGATATTCATTCAAATTTGACCTTTATTGTCATTCAGATTAGACCTTTATTGGTAATTTTTCAACATGTTACTGTTAATTCGACATTTTTTTTAGCCATGGCGTTGTCAGTTTGTTTTAGATTTACGAGTTTGACTGTCCCTTTGGTATATTTCGTCCCTCTTTTATTGGTAATTTTTCAACATTTTACTGTTAATTTGACATTTCATTGGATAATTGAATACGATGTTACTTTAAATCGGTCATTTGATCAAGACAATTTTCTAATATGTATTGACAAATGTTTAAGAAATAAAATTGAAACAACCACAGGTTTATTTAAAAATTGCAACGTTTTCTCAGTAACATTTTTTTAGTAAATTTTACTACTTTTTGGATATTCATTCAGATTAGACCTTTATTGGTAATTTTTCAACATGTTACTGTTAATTCGACATTTTTTTTAGCCATGGCGTTGTCAGTTTGTTTTAGATTTACGAGTTTGACTGTCCCTTTGGTATATTTCGTCCCTCTTTTATTGGTAATTTTTCAACATTTTACTGTTAATTTGACATTTCATTGGATAATTGAATACGATGTTACTTTAAATCGGTCATTTGATCAAGACAATTTTCTAATATGTATTGACAAATGTTTAAGAAATAAAATTGAAACAACCACAGGTTTATTTAAAAATTGCAACGTTTTCTCAGTAACATTTTTTTAGTAAATTTTACTACTTTTTGGATATTCATTCAGATTAGACCTTTATTGGTAATTTTTCAACATGTTACTGTTAATTCGACATTTCTTTGATAATTTTATACGATTCGACTTTAAATCGATCATTTGAGCAAGACAATTTTCTAATATGTATTGCCAAATGTATTAGAAGTAAAATTCAAACAACCACAGTTTTATTTAAAAAAAAACAACATTTTCTCAGTATTATTTTTTCAGTAAATTTTTCTACTTTTTGATAATCATTGAGATTTGACCTTTATTGGTAATTTTTAAACATTCTACTGTAAATTTGACATTTTTTTGGGTAATTGTTAACGATGTTACCTTATATCGGTCATTTGATTAAGATGGATTTCTTATATGTATTGAAAAATGTATTAGAAGTAAAATTGAAACAACCACAGCTTTATTTAAAAATTACACCATTTTCTCAGTAACTTTTCCTGCTTTTTGATATGCATTCAGATTAGACCTTTATTGGTAATTTTTAAAC
This sequence comes from Mytilus edulis, assembly GCF_963676685.1. Taxonomy (NCBI): domain Eukaryota; kingdom Metazoa; phylum Mollusca; class Bivalvia; order Mytilida; family Mytilidae; genus Mytilus; species Mytilus edulis. The sequence continues at coordinate 52,273,163 of NC_092354.1, forward strand.
ATTCTACTGTAAATTTGACATTTTTTGGGATAATTCGATACGATGTTACTTTAAATCGGCCATTTGATCAAGACAATGTTCTAATATGTATTAAAAACTGTTTTAGAAGTAAATTTGAAACAACCACAGCTTTGTTTAAAAATTACACCATTTTCTCAGTAACATTTTTTCAGTAATTTTACTACTTTATAGATATCCATTCAGATTTGACCTTTATTTTTTATACGATGTTTCTTTAAATCGGTCATTTGATCAAGACAATTTTCTAATATGTATTGACAAATGTATTAGAAGTAAAATTCAAACAACCACAGATTTATTTAAAAATTACACCATTTTCTCAGTAACATTTTTTCTGTAATTTTATACTTTTTGATATTCATTCAGATTTGACCTATACTGGTAATTTTTCATCATTTTACTGTTATTTTAACATTTTTTTTGATAATTGAATACAATGTTACTTTAGACAATTTTCTAATATTTATTGACAAATGTTTTAGAAATAAAATTGAAACAACCACAGGATTATTTAAAACATTGCAACGTTTTCTCAGTACCATTTTTTTTAGTAAATTCTACAACTTTTTGGATATTCATTCAGATTTGACATTTATTGGTAATTTTTCAACATTTTACTGTAATTTTATATTTTTAGGGATAATTGTATACGATGTTACTTTAAATCGGTCATTTGATCAAGACAATTTTCTAACATGTATTGACAAATGTATTTGAAGTAATATTGAAACAACCACAGCTGAATTTAAAAATTTCACCATTTTCTCAGTATTATTTTTTCAGTCAATTTTTGTAATTTTTGATTTTCATTCAAATTTAACCTTTAGTGGTAAATTTTAAACATTTGACTGTTAATTTGACATTTTTTTGGATAATTGTATACGATGTTTCTTTAAATCGGTCATTTGATCAAGACAATTTTCTAATATGTATTGACAAATGTTTTAGAAATAAAATTGAAACAACCACAGGATTATTTAAAACATTGCAACGTTTTCTCAGTACCATTTTTTTAGTAAATTCTACAACTTTTTGGATATTCATTCAGATTTGACCTTTATTGGTAATTTTTCAACATTTTACTGTAATTTTATATTTTTAGGGATAATTGTATACGATGTTACTTTAAATCGGTCATTTGATCAAGACAATTTTCTAACATGTATTGACAAATGTATTTGAAGTAATATTGAAACAACCACAGCTTAATTTAAAAATTTCTCCATTTTCTCAGTATTATTTTTTCAGAAAAGGAGTAGGTTCAGTAAGACCCCTTTTTGGCCCCAAAATATAGCAGTTTTAGAAAATTATGAAAATGTTATCTTTTAGCTGTTTATTGGAAAGTAGAATGCTTCTGCTTCACAAATATGGGCTGTTATTGTCAATACAATGCACATATATCGAGTACTAACATCATTAATGTATGCTAAATTACTGAAATCTTAACAATTTAAGCATTTTACTTAAATTTTAGACGGTTTCCGTCGTAAATGAAAGTGGCCGCATTCGTGTTCATTCATAATATTGAAATGTAAGTTGTATTTGATAATAATACATAACATATATAAAGATTGAGGATGAACACGAATGCGGCCACTTTCATTTCTGACAAAAAACATCTGAAAAGTGACGATTTCTTGCATATTTGATAGATTTTTCATAATTAATCTTGGATCTGAGCGTTTTTAATGACACAATCAGTTAAAATCTTTTGCATTTACTTATTGAATCAACTAAAATAGACACTTAAGTGTTTTAAAAGTGTCTAAAATCTTTCGTCAGCTGAACTTCAAATTTGAGGCCAAAATCGGCCCTTACCGGACCTACTCCTTTTTCTACTTTTTGATACTCATTCAGATTTGATCTTTGTTGGTAACTTTTAAACATTGTACTGTAAATTTGAAATTTTTTGGGATAATTGTATACGATGTTACCTTAAATCGGTTATTTAATCAAGATGTATTTCTTATATGAATTGACAAATTTATTAGAGCTTAAATCGAAACAACCACAGCTTTATTTAAGAATTACACCCTATTCTCAGTAACATTTTTTTAGTAATTTTTTCTACTTTTTTATATTCATTCAGTTTTGACCTTTAATGATAATTTTTTCAACATTTTACTGTAAATTTGACACTTTTGGGGATAATTGTATACGATGTTACCTTAAATAGGTCATTTGAAGAAGACTACAACTTTTTGGATATTCATTCAGATTTGACCTTTATTGGTAATTTTTCAACATTTTACTGTAATTTTATATTTTTGGGGATAATTGTATACGATGTTACTTTAAATCGGTCATTTGATCAAGACAATTTTCTAACATGTATTGATAAATGTATTTGAAGTAAATTTGAAACAACCACAGCTTTATTTAAAAATAATACACCATTTTCTCAGTATTATTTTTTCAGTAAATTTTTCTACTTTTCATTCAGATTTGACCTTTATTGGTAATTTTTAAACATTCTACTGTAAATTTGACATTTTTTTGGGATAATTGTATACCATGTTACCTTAAATCGGTTATTTGATCAAGATATATTTCTTATATGTATTGACAAATGTATTAGAGGTAAAATTGAAACAAGCACAGCTTTATTTACAAATTACACCATTTACTCAGTATCATTTTTCCAGTAATTTTTCCTACTTCTTGATATTCATTCAGATTTGAATTTTAACAATAATTTTTTCAACATTTTATTGTAAATTTGACATTTTTTGGGATGTTTCCTTGAATCGGTCATTTGATCAAGATGTATTTCTTATATGTATTGACAAATGTATTTGAAGTAAAATTGAACCAACCACATTTTTATCTTAAAATTACACCATATTCTCAGTAATTTTTTCTACTTTTTGATATTCATTCAGATTTATTTAAAAATTGCAACGTTTTCTCAGTAACATTTTTTTTAGTATTTTTTTTTACCTTTAGGATATTCATTCAGATTTGACCCTTATTGGTAATTTTTCAACATGTTACTGTTAATTTGACATTTTTTTGGATATTTGTATACGATGTTTCTTTAAATCGGTCATTTCACCAAGACAATTTTGTAATATGTATTGACAAATGTTTTAGAAGTAAAATTAGAACAACCACAGCTTAATTTTAAAATTACACAATTTTCTCAGTATTATTTTTTCAGTAAATTTTTCTTCTTTTCGATATTCATTCACATTTGAACTTTATATAATTTTTAAAGATTTTACTGTAAATTTGACCTTTTTTTGTATAATTGTAAACGATGTTACTTTAAATCGGTCATTTGATCAAGATGAATTTCTTATATGTAAAAATTACACCATTTTCTCAGGAACATTTTTTGAGTATTTTTTCCTGCTTTTTTATATTCATTCAGATTTGACTTTTATTGGTAATTTTAAAACATTCTACTGTAAATTTGACATTTTTTGGGATAATTGTATACAATGATACTTTAAATCGGTCATTTGATCTAGACAATGTTCTATGTATTAACAACTTTTTTTTTGATAATTATATACGATAATACTTCAAATCGGTCATTTGATAAGACAATTTTCTAATTTGTATTGACAAATGTATTAGAAGTAAAATTGAAACAACCACAGCTTAATTAAAAAATTACACCATTTTTATCAGTATTATTTTTCCAGTAAATTTTTCTACTTTTTGATATTCATTCAGATTAGACCTTTATTGCTAATTTTTAAACATTCTACTGTAAATTTGACATTTTTTTGGATAATTGTATACGATGTTTCCTCAAATCGGTCATTTGATCAAGATGTATTTCTTATATGTATTGACAAATGTATTAGAAGTAAAATTGAAAGAACCACAGCTTTATTTAAAAATTACACCATTTTCGCAGTAATTTTTCCTGCTTTTTGATATTCAGTCAGATTTGACCTTTATTGGTAATTCTTAAACATTCTACTGTAAATTTGACATTTCTGGGGATAATTGTATACGATGTTACTTTAAATCGGCCATTTGATCAAGACAATTTTCTAATATGTATTGACAAATGTTTGAGAAATTAAATTGAAACAACCACAGGTTTATTTAAAAACTGCAAAGTTTTCTCAGTAACATTTTTTTTAAGTAAATTTTACTACTTTTTGGATATTCATTCAGATTTGACCTTTATTGGTAATTTTTCAACATTTTACTATTAATTTGACACTTTTTGGATATTTGTATACGATGTTACTTTAAATCGGTCATTTGATCAAGACAATTTTCTAATATGTATTAACAAATGTTTTAGAAATAAAATTGAAACAACCACAGGTTTATTTAAAAACTGCAACGTTTTCTCGGTAACATTTTTTTTAGTAAATTTTACTACTTTTTGGATATTCATTCAGATTTGACCTTTAATGGTAATTTTTCAACATTTTACTGTTAATTTGAATTTTTTTTTTTAAATTGTATACGATAATACTTTAAATCGGTCATTTGATCAAGAAAATATTCTAATATGTATTGACAAATGTATAAGATGTAAAATTGAAACAACCACAGCTTTTTTTTTAAAAATTACATCATTTTCTCAGTAAATTTTTCAACTTTTCATGCAGATTTGACCTTTATTGATAATTTTTAAACATTCTACTGTAAATTTGACATTTTTTTTATAATTGTAAACGATGTTACCTTAAATCGGTCATTTGATCAAGATGAATTTCTTATATGTATTGACAAATGTATTAGAAGTAAAATTGAAACAACCACAGCTTTATTTAAAAATTACACCATTTTCTCAGTAACATTTTTTCAGTAATTTTTCCTGCTTTTTGATATACATTCAGATTTGACCTTTATTGGTATTTTTTAAACATTCTACTGTAAATTTGACATTTTTTGGGATAATTGTATACGATGTTACTTTAAATCGGTCATTTGATCAAGACAATTTCTAATATGTATTGACAAATGTATTAAGAGTAAAATTGAAAACAACCACAGCTTAATTGAAAAATTACACCATTTTCTCAGTATTATTTTTTCAGTAAATTTTTCTACTTTTCGATATTCATTCTGATTTGACCGTTATTGGTAATTTTTAAACATTCTACTGTAAATTTGACATTTTTTTGGATAATTGTATACGACGTTACTTTAAATCGGTCATTTAATCAAGACAATTTTCTAAAATGTATTGACAAATGTTATAGAAGTAAAATTGAAACAAAAAAAACTTTATTTAAAAATTACACCATTTTATCAGTAACATTTTTTCAGTAAATTTGACTACTTTTTGATATTTATTCAGATTTGACCTTTATTGGCAATTCTTCAACATTTTACTAGTAATTTGACATTTTTTTAGATAATTGTATACGATGTTACTTTAAATCGGTCATTTGATCAAGACAATTTTCTAATATGTATTGACAAATGTTTTAGAAGTTAAATTGAAACAACCACAGGTCCATTCAAAAATTGCAACGTTTTCTCAGTAACATTTTTTCAGTATATTTTACTACTTTATAGATATTCATTCAGATTTGACCTTAATTGGTAATTTTTCAACATTCTACTGTAAATTTGATTGATTGATTGTTGGTTGCTTTACGCCGCATTAGCACAAAAAGGCCATATCGCGGCGAGAGCTAATTCGAATATTTCAGTGGCAGTCTAAATTTACCCGACCATCATCCCAGATGGCCTCTATTGTATTTATTGTGAACTTGTTTTGTCCTGAATATGCATGAAATATTTGCCACTGGACGATAATCAACCAACAATCAATCAATCAATCATAATTCAAATCCAGAGAGCATGTATTACCGTTGTGAAATGAGTTTTCATTGTTTTTCATAACTACTCATCACATCAATCATTGCTTCTTTTGTAGAAAGATTTTCAACAATTTAAAGGTCTACACTGTCATCAATAAGAGCACTTGAAAATGAAAGGTCCTGTACTTCATTTTGAAATACTTTTTCTTGATCATCAAAAACTGTTCTTCCTTTTTAATCTCCAAGAATCGCTGTTAAAGAGAAAACAAATCATGTAAAACTTATTAAAATAAAATATTGCTCTTCATAACTAACATGTAAAAAAAAAAAAAATGAAAATTTTATTAAGATAATTTAAGTTACTTCTTTGTATTTGAATTATTGCAAAAAACTGCTGATAATGCATTGATATGATCAAATTTCTCTGGTGGTTGTTTTATACCATTTTCAGCACATATTTTTAAAAAGTATGTCTGGAAGACATACTTTGTCTGAACTAGATACTTTATCAAAGTTTTTTAGAACCATCTCATTTCTCTGACATGCCGTAATGTTATCACTACTATCAAATATGTGGTAGATGTCTAATAAGTTGTCCTCTTGTATTAATGAGTTAAGCAACGTTTTCTTATTAATTTCAGAATTCTGCCGAAAGAATTGTTTAACAAGTTTTGTTGATTGTCCAACATATAATCTTTGGAGAGACTTGAGTAACACTTTTATAATGGCGTCACTTGCACGTGACAAACTGGTGATGTGCTCAGGTTCCAGGAATCCAGTGTCATTACTGACCTCCCTGATGTCCTCAAAATCACAACTGTAAGCATCTTCAGCATCTAAAATTGTTGATTTGAGTTGATTAACCACTCTGAATTTACATGATGTAGCTGTAAAATAAGGGAAAACACAAATATATATGGTTTAATGTTAAGAGTCAATAAACGTTATGGTAGTTTGGATTTGTTTTTTTAAATTTTATTTAAAGTGGTGTATGGAAACAGATTGAAATCTCCAATCGGAAAAGAGTTGTTATGATGTAAAGAACCACGAAGTAAGTAATTGGTAATACCGATAAAAGTCATTCAAAATGTCTGTCATATTAGGTTGATAAGTTGAAATTTGGTTTTATAATTGCCAGTATTCTTTATCATCCATGCCCTCCTTAACATACTTCAACAACCGCTTCCTTGTGTCAGAATTGTAGACAGATACTCGGAAGCATTTAGAGCAAAAAAAGGGGTAAAATTGTTTTTCTGGTCAAGATCTATCTGCCGTGAATTTTTTAGATGAATCGGACAACTTTTTGTTAGGTTGCTGCCCCTAAGGAAATTTTGCTGTTTTGGGTTATTATCTTAAATATTATTATAGATTGAGATAAACTGTAAACAGCAATAATGTACAGCAATTTAAGACTCAAAAATAAGTCAAAATGACCAAAATGGTCAATTGACCCCCTAAGAAGTTATTGTCCTTCATATTCATTTTTTAACAATTTTCATAAAATTTGTAAATTTTTACTAACATTTTCCACTGAAACTACACTGACAAGTTCATTTTAGATAGAGATTAATTGTAAGCTGCAAGAATGTTCAGTAAAGTAAGATGTACAAACACATCACAATCACCTAAGCACAATTTTGTCATGAACTGTGCTTTCTTTGTTTATCCCCATATACCAAGGTGAGCGACACATGCTCTTTAGAGCCTCTAGTTAATTTCATTTCAAAAGCCCCTTTTCCAATCATATTAAATGTAAAAATATTCACTTTCACTTTAAATACAGGTTCAACTTTCCCTTTTATGATTTTTTATAGTTAAAAACACTGTATTTTAATGAATTAAAGAAAGATAAGAAGTTAGCAATATCCTTTAACTCTACTTTCTGCTATATAGATGACGTTCTTTCACTAAACAATTCAAAATTTGATGACTATGTGGATCGCATCTATCCCATCGAATTGGAGATAAAGGATACTACAGATATAGTTAAGTCGGTTTCATATCTTGACTTACATCTAGAAATTGACAATGAGGGTCGGTTGAAGACAAAACTTTACGACAAAAGAGATGATTTCAGCTTTCCAATTGTGAACTTTCCATTTCTAAGTAGCAACATTCCAGCAGCACTTGCATACGGCGTATATATCACCCAATAGATACGATATTCCCGTGCTTGCATATCCTATCATGATTTTCTTGATAGACGGTTACTGCTCACAAGGAAGCTATAAAACCAAGAGTTCAAATTGGTGAAGTTGAAATCATCCCTTCGTAAATTTTACGGACGCCATCACGAGTTGGTTGACCGTTATGGGATAACCGTTTCACAAATGAAATCGGATATGTTCCTTACGTCGTAATTACAATCCCCTTCCCTTTCATGAATTTGACCTACCGAATTAGACTATTTACCGGATTTGTAATCACATAAGCAACACGACGGGTGCCGCATGTGGAGCAGGATCTGCTTACCCTTCCGGAGCACCTGAGATCACCCCTAGTTTTTGGTGGAGTTCGTGTTGTTTATTCTTTAGTTTTCTATGTTGTGTCATGTGTACTATTGTTTTTCTGTTTGTCTTTTTCATTTTTAGCCATGGCGTTGTCAGTTTGTTTTAGAATTATGAGTTTGACTGTCCCTTTGGTATCTTACGTCCCTCTTTTATATAATATTTTTTTTTATTTAATATTATCTTTTCCAGATTGCTTGGTATTGTTATCTACATGTCAGTTGTAAAGCTGTCCACAGTTGATAAATATTGGTCATCTGACGTGTTATACAAGAGCTGTCCAGTTCGAGATGTTATATCAAAGAAAAGATTCATTGCAATACTATCATTTATTCAAGTGACGTCTCCAGCTGAAGCTGATAAAGGTGAATATAATTTAATATTTGAAAAAGATTTATATATTGCTTGCTTAATGTTGTAAACCAGAAATACAGTTGCAAGCTATGCAGTTTTTCATTATATGTGCTCAAAGACATTATTTAAAATTTTACATTTGGCCTTGATTTTTCAAAAGATAAATTTCATATCATTATTAATATTATTATGGATAGGGGGAATGCGGTTAGGGGGAATGGAATGCAAGTCTTATTAAAAGAATAGATATATCTTTTGCTACCAACTTTCATTCTTCAAATGAAATATAAAAAAAGATGTGGTATGATTGCAACCACTCTGTATAAGAGACAAAAATGACACAGATTCAAACAACTACAGGTCACTGTACATTGATTGATTGTTGGTTGCTTAACGTCCAGTGGCAAATATTTCATGCATATTCAGGACGAGAACAAGTTCACAATAAATACAATAGGTAGGTTGCTACAATAGAGGCCATCTGGGATGATGGTCGGGGAAATTTGGACTGCCACCGGAAAAGGAGGGTATATTGGATAGGGACCGACATTTTGCCTTGCAACAGGCCACCTATAAACCCCTCAAAGAGTTGTTGCAAGGGTTCTTAACGTGCAAAGAGCGTAGCACTCTCTTTACACGAGGCATCGGATTTAACGTCCCCTTCTGACCGGACGTGACTGCGAACTTGATACATCCCGCACAGCCAAACGGACGCCCCACTTCGGCAAGCGTTTTACTGCCGGTCGGGAGAAGACCAAGTGACCATATTTCTATACCCCAGTCACCCTTGGGGAAGGTCACTGTACAACCTTCAACAATGACAAAAAACATATACCGCATAGTCAGCAATAAAGGCCCTGAAATGACAGTGTAAATTAATTCAAACAAGAAAACTTACGGCCTTATTTATGTACAGAAATGAAGAACATGATTACTTACAATGTGTTCACTTTTCACTTTTTATTTTTCATCAACAATAAAACTTTTAAGAATAATTAAATTTGAGATAAAAGCTTTTTGTACCTGTAAATAACAACATCAACAATTAGAAATAGGTGTAGAATAAATGCAGGAAAAATATTTAATCTCCAAAATATATTGTTAATGAAAATTTTATATTAGAATCTATGAATTACATTTATGTGGGATTCAAACATGTTTTTGCTGAAATAATATTTTTTTTTACTTTATTACAAATTTATATGTAGTATTGTAAAATATAAACGATTTAGTACTTTTGTTGTCCTCTCTGGTTTTTTTTCTATTTTCAGTAAGATGTAAAAATCAACGTATTATGTTATATTGACTGGAGAACACATCGATGGACGATTGTGAATTTTAATATATAACATTGCCAACCAGTTTATCTGGGTCCCAAAAAAGCTTGTCTATAATGGAGAATGATTAAGAACATAGAATAAATGAACTGCTTACTTGAATTTAAAAAGAAAGAATTAATCATTAAACATGTTAAAGATATATTTTTTATCATATAACATCACTGCATTTTGTGAATTGTTATTTTTATTAAATTGTTAACTATTATTCAAAGCATGCGTTTTGTCCTGAATGTAATATATCTGGAACACAATCTGCAGCAGTGTAACACAACACATGGCTATTTGGAATAGTAGTTTATTCAAGCCCGTCTGGACCAGTGTCCATAACGGACGGTCTCCTCTATACAGTAAAATACACAAGTATATATACAGAATATAAACAGTGTCAGAGTTTCTATTAATTTGACCATTATAGTCTTAAATTAAAAGATACAGGGATGAATATCTATTAAGTTGACTCTAATTGACATGTTTTGGCCAACCTGGAAATTAATGGTCAAAGAATACACGCATGTCCAGTGTTTTAACTAATTGTTATTGCTACATGTCTCCACATGGTATGCAATACACGTATGTCCAGTGTTTAACTAATTGTTACATGTCACCTCATGATCTGCATGTAAATATTTCATATGCAGTAGCGTTCAATTGAACAACCTTTTACAAGGTCATGATTTTCTTAATAGATATTCCCCTGTATTTATTTTATTCAATTTAATAAACATTTTAAGAATATATAATCATCAATATAAATATAAATATATTTTATATATATTTATATATATATTTTTCGCCTATCATATTGTCACATTCCTCCCTTTCTTAAGAAATATAATTTATATTTTAGTTAAAATCGGTGACAATACGAATGCTTGCAAATTTCCCTAAAAACAACAAAATATTCATAAATAAAATAATTTCAAAAGTTCAACAACATCTAAATGTTCAGCAATGTATAGTTCATACAATACTTGTGTGAATAACTAAGTTCGTAACATCAACTATTGGAACTTCTTATTCCTAGAAAAAGGTGCAACCATCAACTGAGGACCGTCTTCATAACCCCGACTCCAGTGAACTGCTCCTTTGATCGTCGTTGTCAACTCCAACAATCCATTTGCTTATCTGCGACGCCAATTCCCGTCATTTAGAAGTTCTGCAATCATTCCGACGTGCATGTGATCCACCATCCATTGTTGAAACTCCATCCTGCATGTAATCCACCATCCGTCGTTTATAACTTCGACGTGCATGTGATCCACCATCCGTCCTTCATGTGATCCACCATCCGTACTTCATGTGATCCACCATCCGTCCTTCATGTGATCCACCATCCGTACTTCATGTGATCCACCATCCGTCCTTCATGTCACAATCCACCATCCTTCCTTCATGTGATCCACCATCCGTTGTTGATTTACTCCTAACTGACCTAGCTTACCTACTCTGTTAATTCAGAGTCCCTGACTAGGTTGCTCAGTTATCACCGGCTGAAACATTACAGGAAAATCTACCTGTGATGCTGTAGAACGATTCCCTCTACCAATAAAAAGTTATGTGATCGTATAGTTTTATGTACATCTAAACGTCTGCGTTGTGTCCAATGATCAAAGCCAATATCCAATACTGGATAATGGTTCTTAGTGGCTGATTCTAGTAATGGTGCAGAAGCTATTTCAACATCTCTGTAGGCAGTACCATCGCCCTCAACATCAGTTGACACCATTTGATCGCCACTAAGGTATCGTGTGACTATTTGAATCTCTCTATTACTAAATTCTCTTGGCTAAACACCTATTATTACACTTAAGAATATTTTAATAACAAATACCTATAAATATAGCAACAAAAATAAATTAATGCATTTATTAAATTTGATAGTTCAAAGTCGTTTCTCAAGTTCTAACTGCTTCAATTTTGAAAAAAAAAAGTATCGATATGTTATCTATTTAAAATAAGAAAAAAAAATTAAACTCAAATACAAAAACAATAAACTAATAAGATAAACTTTTCTCTAGTATTAGTACTGAAAAATTGTTTAATAAAGGTTTGACATTCAACCAACACTTTCCTTCCTTTTTCATAAACAAAGCTGTGATTCAGAGAATACTGATATTTATAGGATTTCTAAACAATCAACAATTTTTCAGCGAGCAATCTGAATCGAGAATTAGAATGATTAATCAAAACAAAATTATTTTATATACACATATATTTATTTAAAAACAATCATCACGAAGCCTACGTCTACGGCATGTTAGTCGTTCATTTTATTAAGACAACTAGAAATGTTTGAGAGAAAACCTAAAATTAATTCGTCTTTCTTTTAGACTTAACATTTCTTTGGTGTTATAATTTCATCAACATATATATGTTGACTACTTTCTAAATTATGTCTATCAGAACTATTATCATGTGTCATATACCTTAAACTGGAATTTATAGATGACCTTATGTTCCTTTATGGTTCTCATTTTTTCTCAGTTTGCTAATTTTCTTTTAATTCAATCAGCATCACATTAAAATATTTGCAGAAGATGTATCTCGTCATTGTTTATAACGATTAATCATATGATACTTATTTCCATATTGTAAATCCTTAATTGTTTTCTTATGAAAACATTTTCATTTTAACCCTTACTATAGATTTATGTTCTCTATAAATAATCATATATTTCATCTATCGCTAAAAATTGTCAATACTTTTAAAACTTATAAAGCCCTACATTTCCCTAAGCGTGGACTTACCAATTATATCAATTTTAATCATTTAGGCGCTATTTTCTGAAGATAGGTCCGTCATTCTTTAAAAATACCACAATAACTGTGCGAAAATAAAGGTTTGGATTCTAAATAACATAGAATATTTTGTTTCTCTAAACAAATGTGCTTACGCACTTACCAAACTGCGTCAACCATATTTGAACAACCATATGATTATAACATCGCAGAAATACCCTTGAATCCGTCGCCAAAAGTGTTCTTATGAAACTTTCTTATACCAATGTATATAGGCGCGTATATTTTAGAATTACAGATTGTCTCTTTAGAAAACAGATCAAAATATGAAGCAAAAATTAACTTATTGTTTTCAAAATCAAGATATATTAAATGTTTTGATATTATCATTATTCGTGCATTTAAATACTTTTAAATATAACCAACATCTTTAAAATATTTTTACCTATTGTTATTTAATTCTTAAATATTAATATTCAAGTGTTGTTTTTTTCTTATTTAAATATCTATTCTGTCTTTTAAAAAAACAGTATCTAAAAACTTCACGTTATATCATTACAATATGTACGCAAAACTTATATATTGACTTATACTATCAAGTACCTACAAAGTTGCCAGTCTTTTATATTGACTAAAACAATCAAATACCTATCATAAGTACCTTCACCCTTATGATAATGATTACATAAAAAATATCAATTAAAAATAAAACCTTCACCATTGATTGAGAAGAAAAATCAAAAAAAATCTACAGTTTCGCTTAAAAAACAATTATCTAATAAATATTTTTTTTAATGAGTTAAGCAGCATCTTGATCATGAACAATTGTGCTCACATCTGATACACCTATTCCTAATTTGTTTGATTTTGAACCATCAAACCTTTCAATCGAATTAATGCCTTTTTTAAATACCTTTTGAGTGAAACTTTGAACTTGTGTTTCTAAATTTTGAAAAACAGACCCTATATTTGGTAAATGGAATGATTGTTTGGTGTACATGTTGATTGTTCTATTGTCAGGTTTAATGCGACATTGACCTCATTTTCATAGTTCAGTAAACAAGTTTTGTTCTTGTGTTAGGTTTCTTCTATACTGTAAGCAATATGGTTTCAGTTCTCGTGTATGGAATTATTGTAAAGTGTACATGTCTGTCTGTTTTTTCAGGTGACAAGTTAACAAGAATGGTTATTTCTGATTTATATTTAAAAGCAAGTAATAATAATATGGTTTGAATAGGTAAATTGATTTTTTTAATTTTTTTTAGACCTCATTCATTCTGTGTCAGAAACCTATGCTGTGTCAAATATTTAATTATCATCCAAGTTCAGTGCTGTATCAAGCTTGAATTTTGTGTCCATACTTGCCACAATTGTTCATGGTTCTACAGTTGGGAATCCCATGTCATATGGTAAAGATTGTGTCTGTTATTGACTGTGGGGCCCACGGTGATGGTTCCAATCTCACTGATATCGAGTTTTTCCAAATTTTACATAGTAAAAATGGGGTGTTATATTTTAGAGATTATTTTATTTCAGACATCCAGAAATGATGTTACTAGAACTTGTGCTGTCAATAATGATGTCAAAGAATTTGTTACATCGGAAGAATGTTGTCAGTCAGATGAAGAGTGTGCCCCTAAGATTGTGTCCTTCAAAAGAAATCGGACGTTAGACATTACAAACCTTACTTACAGCAACCGGGACTGTAGAGAAAATGAATGATAGGTATTAAAACTTCATACATGTCATTTGAACAATAAGAATTAAATAATGACAAAATATCTAGTAATCAACAAAATAGTAAGTCAAAGGGACAGACAAACATGGGAACAAAAACACACAACGACAGAGAACAACACAAGAAACACTGAAAATTGAAAAACATGGACAACAAGAACTATAAAAACCAGGAGTGAACCCAGGTGCTCTGGAAGAGAATTTTGTAAATTTGATAACATTTGTGGAGTATGAGGGTAGTTTCATCTACTGTGTGGAATGATACTTTTTTTCATATGTATTGACAATTGTATTAGAAGTAAACTGGAACCAACCACAGTTTTACTAAAACAAATGACAACATTTTTTAGTACATTTTACCACTGTTTGGGTATTCATTCAGATAATACCTTCTATGTTTCCTGGTCCTTAATTTGTTTGAAATGCAGCTGATTTTGTCAAATTTCACCAAAATCCCTTATCTTGACCTGTTTGGGATGTGAAAATCAACGTGTTAGAATTAAACTTTGACAAAAAACAGTTCTGTTTAACTTGCTCACATGTCTTTAAGGCAACTTAAAATATTTATTATTTTACCTAATCTCCTAATCTTGACTTATTTATGGAAGTCTGTAAAGCACTAGCTAGAACCCTCAGTTTCTATTGTGCTCAGATTGACTGGTTAGTGACCCATGCACAATTAAAGCACACACAATTTGATGAATGTTCAAGGTCATAAAACACTTCTCTATATAATGTTTCGAAGTTTTCAACAAACTTGAAAAGCATTCCCTCTGCCCTAATTAGGTCTTCAACAGTAGGTCCCTCTTTCAGTAGGATGTATATGGCACAAACAAAGATCAAGTAATGATAGAATCTCGTGTTGTCCAGAATTCCAAAGAGAACAGTAACACCATAAAACAACAGGAATGATCTTTACTCAGATGATTTCCCTTATTTTAAGTCATTTTGAATTGATCTAGGTAGGCGAGTTATTGACAATGTAGGTTTGTTTTTTCTAAGCCTATTGTCTACTTCAATGACAGAATTTGTAAAGTTGAAGGGTTAACCATTAAACTCCGGTAAAAACCTTAATCGTATCAAACGTTTTTGTGTACCAAGTAATAAACCATGCATATAGTCTATTGTTATGCCTTTGATTATGTAAAATTTCGGAAAAAGTAATAATCTTGATGACCCCTTTATTTCATGACTATTGACTGTGTTGGTTTTTTTTTGTCCCCTACTGAAGTGGGGTATAGAAATATGGTCACTTGGTCTTCTCCCGACCGGCAGTAAAGCGCTTGCCGAAGTGGGGTGTCCGTTTGGTTGTGCGGGATGTATCAAGTTCGCAGTCACGTCCGGTCAAAAGGGGGACGTTAAATCCGATGTCTCGTGTAAAGAGAGTGCCACGCACTTTGCACGTTAAGAACCATTGCAACAACTCTTTGAGGGGTCCGTAGGTGACCTGCTGAAAGTCAAAATTTCTGTCTCTATCCAATATACCCTCATTGTCCAGTGGCAGTCCAAATTCCCCCGACCATCATCCAAGATGGCCTCTAGTGTATCAACACACCTATTGTATTTATTGTGAACTTGTTCTCGTTCTGAATATGCATGAAATATTTGCCACTGGACGTTAAGCAACCAACAATCAATCAATCAATCCCCTACTTCTAATGATACATTCCCTCGTTCTAGCAGACCCTTTTGGAGATTCTGTTTGAAAAGGATATGTACGAGTGTGACTTTTCTGTTTACATCTCCAACATGAATACGATCCATTGAATTGTACGCAATTGCATAGAAAAACTCTTGGCCAGTAAATTAGCAGTGTTTGCCAATATATATGCTTTACACATAAAACTGCCTCTTTCTGGTTATTTATAAATAACACCTTCACTGTCACTGAAGATATTCAAAGATAGATCGTTTACTTGGTCCAAACCATAAGCCTGCAAGAAGCATGTTTTCAGTTTTCATTCTTTCCTTGAAAGGGAATTATTTATTGCTAGATACAATGGCCAAATTGCAACTTTACAACATCTGTATGTAGTAAAAATGAAAGATTGTCACGTGAGTTCAAAGGACCGTCATTGACACAGTATGATTTATACAGCTCATCATCATAGATATCCATGTATGCAGTAGGATTTCTTTGGAATCTGTGTTGCAATTTCGAATAAAATGATTCCTGAGAAAAGAAATTTGTATCTGTTTATCCAGTGATATTTCCAGAGAATACAATTTATTTGAATATGTCAGTACTTTGTTGCACATTTTGTTTGGACACATTGCAACTGCATAGTCTTCTAAATAAAGTAGACAATTTGAACAATAAAAATGTTTAATAAGATATTTTTTTAAGATTGCGGAAATAAAGAGTGTAGTGCACGGTAATGCTAATCAAATAACTTAAAATGTGTTCAATAATTTCTCCTAATATGTTGTTTTGTGAGAACAATAAAGCAAGTAACAACAAAGATGTCCTACTTGCTTTTGCAAGTGTATAATGGTTCCTTCTTTCTTTCATTCTTGGGTCCGTAGGTGGCCTGTTGCAAGGCAAAATTTCTGTCTCTATCCAATATACCCTCATTTTCCGGTGGCAGTCCAAACTTCTCCGACCATTACTTGTTGGGGGTGTCATTCTGCTGGCTAGTGAATCAGTTGTAGTTCTAGGTGTGCGGACCATTTTCTCTTCCTAGAGTTATGAACATATATATCATTCAACAATTTTTTCACCTTTTCTACTTTTACAAGCTTTTTCTGTTTTAATATTTGATAATTTCACTTCAGTTTTGATGACAATAATTCAAAAAAAAGAAAAGGATATGATGGTACAAAATACAGAGAAAAAAATCAATGAACATAACCATATACTGTTTAACTTGTTGCAATCGGGTTATAAAATAACCAGAAATAAAATGGACATTTCATTATGGACAAACGGGTTTGATAAATGTATGCATATATATAAATATGTAATTGTTAAGTTAAAGCCTTGCAAATTATTAACCCATTTTCATTTTTATAACCTCGCTTTTTAAAGTGGAGGTATATAGTGATGGGGAAGTCCGTCCTGTACAATGTTTCATTTTGTATCCCTAACTCCTCCTGAACCACTTATCAGAATGAAATGCCATTGTGCACCTCCTATTTTGTTTTTTTTGAAAATCATTTTTTGGGTTGAAAAACATGGGACTTTTCTATTGCCATTAAATAGGGCATCCATGTTGTATCCTTCTGAACCACTGATTATTTTTAAAACTGTCCGAGATTTTTTTTATTATATAATGCAATTTCTAATGCTTATTTTGTTTTTGTTCAAAATATTGTTTAGGGTTTCCATTTCAAAAACATGGACTTTTCAAATGACAAAACATTGGGGGTATCCATATTGTATCCGCAACTCCTAAATCACTTATTATAATTTAATGAAACTTTTTCAAGATTTTTTATGATATAATGTTATAATGCACCTCCAATTAGTTGTGTTAAATATAAAACAGAAGATGTGGTATGATTGCCAATGAGACAACTATCCACAAAAGACCAAAAATCGTGGAAAGTTTTTAAATTATAATCAGTGGTTTAGAAGGATACAACATGGATACCCTATTTAATGGCAATAGAAACCAGTCAATTTGATTTATAGTGTTTCCATTACCAAAACATCAACATTGCAAGGAGCAGGGATGTAATTTTGTGATCTCTAATCGCAGTACCTCTAGTTTATTCTATGTTTGATAATAATGATACCCGACTTAAAAAGTATACAGCTTACAAGAAGTTATTCAGTGATGAAACTGGAAACATAGGGCTCAATCATATTAACCTTAAAATCACATTTCAGAAAGCACCGATACGTCACTAAGTTCCATAAAAAATGCACCGAAATTAATCAACTAACCTATTATGTTAAATAATATTCAAGTGTTCATTTAACATGTTGAGTCATGAATCTTAAAATTTCACATGATATAGAACACATTTCAATCATTGATACTACCTTCCAGAAAGATCTTGTATGTAGTTCTTGAGAAAATAGAACGGAAATTTTCAACTATATGTAAAATAATATAGTGTTTGGAAGTTGTTGAGGGATGAATCTGTAAACACAACACATTTATATAAAAAAAACGAAGAAAAAAAAATATAAGAAAGACATGCCGAAAGAAAACAGTTCGGTCCTCTTTTATAAAGGGTATACATATTTTTATGAATTTAATTATAATACTAACTGCATTAATTGACCTGTGGATGAAGTTTTCCGATACGCTGCCAGTTGGTGTATCTAGCTGTATCCAGTCTACAGGAGAGACGTGTGTACTGGCTGGCGTGGTAAACGTGTTATATTTTATTTGTTACCTGCTGGTGGGGTCATAGTGGTATATTGGTAACTTGCTGGTGGGGGTCATAGTGGTATATTGGTAACTTGCTGGTGGGGGTCATAGTGGTATATTGGTAACTTGCTGGTGGGGGTCATAGTGGTATATTTGTTACTTGCCGGTGTGGTCATAGTGGTATATTGGTTACTTGCCGGTGGGGGTCATAGTGGTATATTGGTTACTTGCTGGTGGGGGTCATAGTGGTATATTGGTTACTTGCTGGTGGGGGTCATAGTGGTATATTGGTTACTTGCTGGTGGGGGTCATAGTGGTATATTGGTTACTTGCCGGTGAGGGTCATAGTGGTACATTGGTTACTTGCCGGTGGGGGTCATAGTGGTATATTGGTTACTTGCCGCTGGGGGTCATAGTGGTATATTGGTTACTTGCTGGTGGGGGTCATAGTGGTATATTGGTTACTTGCTGGTGGGGGTCATAGTGGTATATTGGTTACTTGCCGGTGGGGGTCATAGTGGTATATTGGTTACTTGCCGGTGTGGTCATAGTGGTATATTTGTTACTTGCTGGTGGGGGTCATAGTGGTATATTGGTTACTTGCTGGTGGGGGTCATAGTGGTATATTGGTTACTTGCTGGTGGGGGTCATAGTGGTATATTGGTTACTTGCTGGTGGGGGTCATAGTGGTATATTTGTTACTTGCTGGTGGGGGTCATAGTGGTATATTTGTTACTTGCCGGTGATGGTCAAAGTGGTATATTGGTTACTTGCTGGTGGGGTCATAGTGGTATATTGGTTACTTGCTGTTGGGGGTCAAAGTGGTATATTGGTTACTTGCTTGTGGGGGTCATAGTGGTATATTGGTTACTTGCTTGTGGGGGTCATAGTGGTATATTGGTTACTTGCCGGTGTGGTCAAAGTGGTATATTGGTTATTTGCTTGTGGGGTCATAGTGGTATATTGGTTACTTGCTGGTGAGGGTCATAGTGGTATATTGGTTACTTGCCGGTGTGGTCAAAGTGTTATATTGGTTACTTGCTGGTGGGGGTCATAGTGGTATATTTGTTACTTGCCGGTGTGGTCAAAGTGTTATATCGGTTACTTGCTGGTGGGGGTCATAGTGGTATATTTGTTACTTGCCGGTGAATGTCAAAGTGGTATATTGGTTACTTGCTGGTGGGGGTCATAGTGGTATATTGGTTACTTGCTGGTGGGGGTCATAGTGGTATATTGGTTACTTGCTGTTGGGGGTCAAAGTGGTATATTGGTTACTTGCTGGTGAGGGTCATAGTGGTATATTGGTTACTTGCTGGTGGGTTCATAGTGGTATATTGGTTACTTGCTGGTGGGGGTCATAGTGGTATATTGGTTACTTGCTGGTGGGGTCATAGTGGTATATTGGTAACTTGCTGGTGGGAGTCATAGTGGTATATTGGTTACTTGCTCGTTGGGGTCATAGTGGTATATTGGTTACTTGCCGGTTTGGTCAAAGTGGTATATTGGTAACTTGCTTGTGGGGGTCATAGTGGTATATTGGTTACTTGCTGGTGAGGGTCATAGTGGTATATTTGTTACTTGCCGGTGTGGTCATAGTGGTATATTGGTTACTTGCCGGTGGGGGTCATAGTGGTATATTGGTTACTTGCTGGTGGGGGTCATAGTGGTATATTGGTTACTTGCTGGTGGGGGTCATAGTGGTATATTGGTTACTTGCTGGTGGGGGTCACAGTGGTATATTGGTTACTTGCCGGTGAGGGTCATAGTGGTACATTGGTTACTTGCCGGTGGGGGTCATAGTGGTATATTGGTTACTTGCCGCTGGGGGTCATAGTGGTATATTGGTTACTTGCTGGTGGGGGTCATAGTGGTATATTGGTTACTTGCTGGTGGGGGTCATAGTGGTATATTGGTTACTTGCCGGTGGGGGTCATAGTGGTATATTGGTTACTTGCCGGTGTGGTCATAGTGGTATATTTGTTACTTGCTGGTGGGGGTCATAGTGGTATATTGGTTACTTGCTGGTGGGGGTCATAGTGGTATATTGGTTACTTGCTGGTGGGGGTCATAGTGGTATATTTGTTACTTGCTGGTTGGGGTCATAGTGGTATATTTGTTACTTGCCGGTGATGGTCAAAGTGGTATATTGGTTACTTGCTGGTGGGGTCATAGTGGTATATTGGTTACTTGCTGTTGGTGGTCAAAGTGGTATATTGGTTACTTGCTTGTGGGGGTCATAGTGGTATATTGGTTACTTGCCGGTGTGGTCAAAGTGGTATATTGGTTATTTGCTTGTGGGGTCATAGTGGTATATTGGTTACTTGCTGGTGAGGGTCATAGTGGTATATTGGTTACTTGCCGGTGTGGTCAAAGTGTTATATTGGTTACTTGCTGGTGGGGGTCATAGTGGTATATTTGTTACTTGCCGGTGTGGTTAAAGTGTTATATCGGTTACTTGTTGGTGGGGGTCATAGTGTTATATTTGTTACTTGCCGGTGAATGTCAAAGTGGTATATTGGTTACTTGTTGGTGGGGGTCATAGTGGTATATTGGTTACTTGCTGGTGGGGGTCATAGTGGTATATTGGTTACTTGCTGTTGGGGGTCAAAGTGGTATATTGGTTACTTGCTGGTGAGGGTCATAGTGGTATATTGGTTACTTGCTGGTGGGTTCATAGTGGTATATTGGTTACTTGCTGGTGGGGGTCATAGTGGTATATTGGTTACTTGCTGGTGGGGTCATAGTGGTATATTGGTAACTTGCTGGTGGGAGTCATAGTGGTATATTGGTTACTTGCTCGTTGGGGTCATAGTGGTATATTGGTTACTTGCCGGTGTGGTCAAAGTGGTATATTGGTAACTTGCTTGTGGGGGTCATAGTGGTATATTGGTTACTTGCTGGTGAGGGTCATAGTGGTATATTGATTACTTGCCGGTGATGGTCAAAGTGGTATATTGGTTACTTGCTGGTGGGGGTCATAGTGGTATATTGGTTACTTGCCGGTGTGGTCATAGTGGTATATTGGTTACTTGCTGGTGGGGGTCAAAGTGGTATATTGGTTACTTGCTGGTGGGGTCATAGTGGTATGTTTGTTACTTGCTGGTGGGGGTCATAGTGGTATATTGGTTACTTGCTGGTGGGGTCATAGTGGTATATTTGTTACTTGCCGGTGAGGGTCATAGTGGTATATTTGTTACTTGCCGGTGTGGTCATGGTGGTATATTGGTTACTTGTCGGTGTGGTCAAAGTAGTATATTGGTTTCTTGCCGGTGTGGTCATAGTGGTGTATTGGCTACTTGCCGGTGTGTATTGCAATTGGTAAGTCTGCGACGAAGATGGAGTGGCATTTTGAGGCGAGTTCCTTGAAGTTGACAGTACTAGTATTTCTTTTTGTCAACATGGCCAATCAGCTCATGATGGCGACCGTAAAACATCCGGAACAGTAGTCGTTTTAAAATTGGGATAGGTATTCTAGCAATAATTTAATATTACACAAGTCAACAGGCTAATGCACAATTGTCAGAGGAACTAGCACCTGTTTTCGCAAACATGAACCATTCAATCTAACCTTTTCGTTGTGACAGCCTCTCGTTAAGATGTGCATTTATTTGTTAAAACTCTTCTACTTTCTTGCACAGAACGGAAGGCTGTTTTATGTTCAATAACCTCAAATAGTTCTTGACATTTTATTTGTAATATTATTTCTTTATTATATTGGTATATTGGTTGTTCAAACGTTGTCTCTAATCGAATGAATACTATCTTATATCAATGTACCAAATAAAAATCTGTATATTAAGAGTGAATTGCATCAGAAAAGTTTAAGGTGATATGGTTTTATGCATGTAGCAGCTATCTGTAAAAGTATAAATAATAATTTCTCCGGATATGTTACAATGTAATTATTTTATGAAATAAATTAGAAGTTCATTCACTTTTGTTTTTGGTGCTTTTTTTAAAAGTTATATCTAGTGATTACCTTTAAATGAGATGAAGTTTAATGAAATTATATATTATTTACAGGTGTAAAATTTTATTAAAAAAAGTCTTGAAAGCATGTAGATTTCAAACAATAAAATGTATGCATTTAATTATACACATGTATAACATAAAATTACAACACATATACTTTGATACTTGTAGAATTAATTTTAGTTAAGATTGTTTAAATGCTATTCTTTGTTGTATCTATGCTATTAATGATCATGTTCATAATTGAGCTTTCTGTAATGAAATATTTCGTATTTCGTAAAATAAAAAACAACAAATATCTTTAGACAATTAAAAATAAATACCAACATCAGTTCTAATTACATACATATGATTTCTCAATTTCAAAAACAAGAAGTCTTAAATGTCAAATGTTTGAGTTTTTTATCATTAAATCCTTTTTAATTGATTTTAACTGTTTCTTGAACATAATGTCACTATTTGTTTTTCTATTCTGTTCCACTGCGTCTACTTGATGCATGATTTTGACTGCAAGGCCATCAATTGTTCTTTTCATGATCTTTAACCATACAGTAGCAAAGGACTCAGAGCGGTATCCATCAAACGTCTATTGAGCAGCAAGGTAAAACGACTAGGAACGATGGAAATTTTAATGTCTAAACTACAAAACACTGTAAATAAAAGCTATTATATGAATGTACTTGCCTCATCTATCACACTGTTGTTCTCTGACAGGAGATTCTGAGACATCATTGATGAATTCTCATTTGCTAAATTTTCCTTTTGTCTTTTTTAGCGACTGTTGTCTTGTCTGGCCTTTTTTAAAACCTGTAACTGTATGTATGTGAAACCGTTATTTCTGTCAACGTATTTGTATAATGTGATTGTGCTCAAGTATTAATTAAAGAACAGAACTCCAATGAGCGGTGTCTTTTATATAATTTATTCAAATAAATTATACATGCATATGATTAAGGCCGATAATTAACATTATTTTTTTCAGATTCTTGAAACTGACAAGAATAGAAAGACAGCAACATAGACCTTGTAAACTGATTCAAGAAACCGGAGTTTAAAACCATGGAAGTGGGCAAATTAATGGACCTTGGAACTAGATGTGCAAATTAATGTATTTTGGAGGGTAGTAAGAGACTTGGAAGTATCCTCACAACCAAAAGCAATTTTGTAGTTAATTTTGTATAAAAGTAAAAAAAAAACATAGGATTACAGAAAAAAACGACAAAAACATCTTTTAGTATGACCAAGAAAAATTTACTTAGATCTTTGAAACTTCATATTAACAAGCATTAGAAAACATCCGAAACAGTAGTCGTTTTAACTAATGACGTGTTTCGTACATTCACAAGATTATAAAAGATAGATTAGGATATACGCGGAAAAAGCTTACTGTGAAAGCCAAAGAAGGATTGACAGACCAAGTTCAAGTACAATTTGACCATTTTTTGGATAGTAATGAGGACATTAATCCATTAAAAATTCATTGCTTTGACGAATCGTCCGTCATTATGACAACAGGTAATAGACATTACGGTTATTCGGAATTAGGCCAAAGAGCTTTCGAAATTCAAAAGTATGCTTCAAATGCAACCTTTACTGTAAATCTTCTCCAAAGTCCATTAGGTGTGGATTACTTTAATATTATAGATGGACCTTCAAATGGATTACAACTAGTTAACTTTTTTGTCGAAGCCTTAAATGAAACGGATATCTATGGGAATAGTAAACTTAGTCCGGGAGATGTAATTGTACTGGACAATTGTGGTTTCCATCATGGTCAATTAGCAGAAACACATTTACGAAACTTGTTACAACAATATGGAATAACACTGGCATTCCTCCCACCTTATCACCCTGAACTTAACACATGTGAACACAGTTTTTCAAAAATGAAATATTATCTCAGACGACATGAAACTTATACTACGATGTACCCTGAACTAGCAATTTGTGACGCTATAAATGAAATATCAAGAAACGAATGTTTTGGGTTTGCCAAGCATTGTGGATATATACTTTGAACTGTACATTGACGAAACATAATGAATGTAGGAAATTTCTTTCCACAGTAAAGAATTTTGATTATAACTTGTTTCATTTTAATAATTTTATGCACTTTAACTGTTCAAGATATGTCCAGTCCGACGTTCTATAATCAATTCTTGCATCAATTAGTTGTACCATGAATTCACTTTAATTTCTTGTTAATTTTATTTTCAAAAATATATTTAGTATTTTAGTGCTATCAAACATATTTGTTCATTTATATTCAGACAACTATTATCCAAATAATTATTTTACCGAGTTTGTTCTAATACGTTTAAGGTAAATATGTGAAGGGACTTTCCCTCCATTCATTTATAACTCCACAAAGATTACACAGATGTGTATTGTTCTAGTAGTATTTAACGAGGTCACTCAGTGTCCAATCACATCCTGTGTATACTATACACAAGCTGAAACTCCGCCCTTGTGTTGATTGCAAGGAAACTGTGAGGATAATATTAGTCATGTGATGTTTTAAAATTGAGTGTCCTTAACGGCCAATAAGATTTAAGTATGATGTACACAAGCTGAAGCCCCGCCTATCTGAATTGTCATGCTTGAGCAAACATTGATACAAGCAAAGCCAGCAAGCCAAACAAAGTTTTGTCTTGCTACTGTAAAACAGAAACTCAATACGAGATTTAATGTGTGGCAACTAAAAAATGTATGTCTTTCAAGATTTCAAATTCTAAAACCGGTTTGAAAAAAAAAGTTTTTTGAATTTGAGAAACAGGTTTTCAAGTGTTTAAAAAATATAGTTTTTATACGCCGTCAAAGATTTTGACGGGACGTATTATGGTAAACAAATGTCCGGTGTCCGTCCGTCTGTCTGCCTGTCCGGCGTAAACATGTCGCACCGTAACTAGACAACGATTTATCCAAATTTCATGAAACTTAACATAGTTGTTTCTTATGATGGTTAGATGATCTGTTTACTTTTTGGTGAAAATAAGATTATAACTTTTTGAACTTTGTAACTAAAACAGGGGTGTGTTTTTTTCACATGTCGCACCGTATCTCAAAAACGATTCTTGATTATGGCTTACAACTTTAAAAACTTCCTAGTTATATTAATATTAATATATGTATACTTATTGGTGATGATTCAAAATTTTATTTTTGAGTTATTGAGTATTTTGTAAAAAAAGGGGGATTTTTTTTTTTTTACATATGCCGTATCTCAAAAGCAATTTATGATTATTGCTTTAAACTTTACACACTTAAAAAGGGGAAGGTTTTTTTTTACATGTTTTGCCGTATCTCAAAAACAATTTATGATTATTGCTTAAAACTTTACACACTTCTTTGTTAAATATATTAATCTAAAGTTCTGTATACTTTTTGGTGATGATTCAAACTTTATTTTGGAGTTATTGAGTATTTTGTTAAACAGGGGAATTTTTTTACATGTCGCGCCGTATCTCAAAAGCTTCAACGTGAGGGTTTAGACAAAGCTAAATATCACCCTTCTATAACTGAAGGAGAATTGTAAAAGTTGAGGGAGTCAGAGGTCTTGTAAATCAAAAATTTACAGAGAAAAGTTTGGTTTGATATGATGATAAGTTTTGGTCATCGTGGTAGAAAAAATCAAAGAAAAACAGAATGTATTGTACAAGCACTTAAATTATATTTGTCAAAAAGAAATCCTACTATGATTGATTTCTTTCGACTGTCATGTCGAAAGTAGATGCGTATGATGAAATATGGTATACTTAGAAGGTCTTTGGGGAAAAATGTAAAATAACATGATGAAGGTCATGTCAAACATTTGTCACCAATATACACCAATCATTGTTTACGGGCCATTACTTTTAATAGTTTGGTCCATGCTGGTATTGCAGACAGAGATTATTAAATTAACAGATCACAAATTTGAGACAAATCTTTCTCCTTACCATGCAGATTCTTCTGACAATCAGAAGAGAAAATATTCAGCTCTATGACAAGGTCTTGATGAAACACCTACTTCTTCAACAGATAATGTTTAGATATTGCAATCAGTTGCTGGATCATCAAATATGTATCCTTTAACAAGCCAAGATGTTCGATCAAAATCAGCAGTCGCGTGAACAGTACAACCATGTGCACCTTCTAAAGCTCTACTGTCGGCCTCTCCGTCACATTCGCGACACAAAGGGTGACTGGGGTATAGAAATATGGTCACTTGGTCTTCTCTCGACCGGAAGTTAAACGCTTGCAGAACTTTGTACCTTTTTCCTGTTCGATCTTTTATATCTAGGCGTTATGTATTCAGGTTTAGTTTTCTGTAATTAGTTAATACTTTAGTTTCTTTGTGTATATCTCTTTCATATTCATTTGATAAAATTAACTGTTTGCAATAGCATGAATTGTTCTATATAATAAGAATGTTCTTATCCCGGGCATAAAAACAATGCCGTATTTTGCGAAACCTTTTCAACTTTTGATCTTCAGTGCTGTACAACTTTGTACTTTTTTCACTTTCCATCTTTTATATCTGGGCGTCACTGGTGAGTCTTGTGTGGGCAAGGCTCGTTTTTGGCGTATTGAATTTTAAACCTGATGCTTTTTGTTATCTATTAATCATGTTTTTCTGTGTCTAATATGTTCTCCTATTTATTTGTATTGTAGTCCTGTAATATTATGTTGTCATTTCAATGTTATATTTAGCTTTGCCATTAAAGTGCGAGGTTTGGCATGCCTTAAAACCAGGTTCAACCCACCACTTTTATTCCCCTTTAAAAGTGTCCTGTACAAAGTCAGGAAGATGGTCATTGTTATAATATTGTTCGTTTCTCTTTGTGTTGCATTTTAACGTTGAGTCGTTTGTGTTTTCTCTTATTTTTGAGATATTGAGATAAGACGTGGCACGGTACTTGTCTATCCCAAATTCATGTATTTGGTTTTCATGTTACATTTGTTATTCTCGTGGTGTTTTGACTGATGATTGGTCTGTTTCTGTGTGTGTTGCGTTTCGGTGTTGTGTCGTTGTTCTCCTCTTATATTTAATGCGTTTCGCTCGGTTTTGGTTTGTTACCCCGATTTTGTTTTTTGTCCATGGATTAATGAGTTTTGAACAGCGGTATACTACTGTTGCCTTTATTTTGCAGAAGTGGGGCGATCGTTTGGCTGTGTGGGATGTATCAAGTTCGCAGTCACGCAGTGGACGTTAAATTCGATGCCTCGTTTAAAGAGAGTGCCACGCTCTTTGCACGTTAAGAACCCTTGCAACAACTCTTTAAGGGGTCCGTAGGTGGGCTGCTGCAAGGCAAAATCTGTCACTATCCAACATACCCTCATTTTCTAGTGGCAGTCCAAATTTTCCCCACCATCATCCCAGATGGCCTCTATTTATCAACCTATTTATTGTGATCTTGTTTTCGTCCTGAATATGCATGAAATATTTGACAATGGACGTTACGAAACCATCAATCAATCGCACATTCGTACCAATTGAATTTACTTCAAAACAATGTAACAACTTACCTCCGTTATACAGTAAACAGTTTGATCCTCCGTTATACAGTAAACAGTTTGATATCAATAACTACACAGTTCAGATTTACAACTACCAATTACCACATTCTGCACCTCAGTAAATCTGTCATTAAATGTCTGATCATTTTGCCGCTACGAACTTCAACTGACATTGTTTGTGTGCAGATCAATTACACAGCTAATTGCTTAGACATATTTTATTTGTTGATTAAGTTTTCCAAAACGAGTGTAAAGCTATGTAAAACACCTTTAAGTAGGTTAATAAAAAAAAAATCACGCAGATTTTTTTCTTTTTTTAAATTATCTTCCTCGCACTTTCTTTTTAAGCGGATGGTTTTTATGTGTACACATAATACAAGTCATTGAAACAGTTTAATGATTAGTTTTGGCAATATAGTGTGTCGGTTAGGAGAACTTCATTTGAACAGGAATAACTGTACTGCATTTGAAGAGTGCCACCGTCAATTATGGATTTTACAACTGTTCAATTACAATACAATTATTCCTTAATTAATTTAAAAACACATTTTTTTTTTACATTAAACGTACATTTTATACTAACATGTTTACAAATAACTATTGATTAATAAATAACAAAGGTTCAATGCAGGTAACTATTATCGTGTTCTTGTTTAAAAAAATATCTGATCTACAACTTCAGCTTAAAGTCTGTTCCTGAATTCAGTACACGAAAATAACCTCTCAGAAGGAACGCACGTTGCTGGAACTGCTTACACATGTTTGCAATTAAAGATTAACGTGGTTATTTCGTCTTGATTTCTGACCACCATTCAAGCGGAGATTTATGGAAATCCGATTTATATCGGACAGGACCACTCTCTTTTTTGCATAGTACCTCAAAGTTGTCAAACTTGATGCAAAAGGGGGGGGGGGATTGCGAAGTTTGTAAGTGTCGGCCTTTTTAAGTCAGGGGCAAGCACATCTACTAAGTTAAAAATACTGCGTTTGTCTAAACGGAAATAAATTCGATGTCATTCAGATTGAATGGCCTCTATTATGACCAAACCTACCTATTGTATTTATTGTTCTTGTCCTGAATATAATGATTTTTTTGCCACTGGATCAATTATTCTTCACAAACTGTGTGTGGTATCAGGTGATAGATAAGTCAAGGGTTTCATAATCTCTGATTTCTGGAAAACATACTTGGGAATAGAAATATGGTCACTCATGAAATTGTGTCTTAAGAAACACTTTCAGTGAAAGAGCTGATTCCCCCCCCCCCCCCCCCCCCCCCAAAATATCCTTCCTTAAATATCGGAGCATTTTGTCATGGCTTTTTGCAAAATATAAAATAACAGTTGTGGATTCGACAAGGATGGTATCTTTTGATTTAATGACGTTGGTACTGGTACATTTAGTCTAAAGGATCTTCTTATTCGACATTGTGTTTTTGTCTTTTGTTGGGCATACATTTTCTCCACTTGCTCAACATTATATTACTCTTGTATGCCATAATTTTCGTCCTCTTTTATTGCAATATGTATCCCCACTTTTGTCATGACATTTTTTTCAGTCTTTTCTAGTTGTGTTTCCACTACTATTGGTGATGTTGCACGAATTTCGGTTTCTTCATATTGGACATTACCTTTCGTCTTTGGGAATCTTGTTAAATAGTTAATTCGTCATTTTGGTGTAATAATCCTTTAATTCAGCTTGGTCTAAACTGTTTTCTTCTAAAACAAAAAATGACCGGTTGAGTCTGTGTTGAAAATGTTGATTTATTTCTGGTAAAGGACTCTACTTACTGACGTACAATTTCTCTCTGGTCTGTCAAAGAGTCAGTAAAAAAAGGGTTTCTATTTGCCTGGCCTACTTCATCTTTATAATCAACGGACCCCTCAGGGTGAAAATATATCCATGGTATTTTTATTCACAACTGATGTCTTCCATAATGGGGTGGCTTATTTATGGATAAGCATTGGTTTCTCAATAATAATGCAATCACTAATCTGGCATTACTAAATCACTTATCCATCAGTAATCGGTCTTAAATCGCTCAGTAATCTAATCGTTCACTAATCGATTAAACTCCCGAGAGAGTTTGATCGATTACTGATCAAATATGATCGATAAGTGTTTGATCGCCGATCTGATCGATTACTTAAGTCTGGTAAAGGGCAATAACTCCCAAAGGGGTCAACCGACATTTATTGTGTTAATTAATTGTATCGACTGTGCTGATATTCGTAAGAAGCATTTCAATGTCAATAATAAAGATATGCTTTAAATTGTAAAAATATTTGAATTAGCTCTCGCCGCGATATAGGCTTTTTGTGCTTTTTGAACAGGTCAACATCTATCTGCCTTGACATTTTCAGATAAATATCATAACTCGTTGTTGGGTTGCTGCCATTGAATAAGTAATTTTAATGAATTTTTGCTGTCTTTGGTTATTATCTTGAATATTATTATAGATAGAGATGAACTGTAAGCAAATATGTTCAGCAAAGTAAGATTTACAAGTCAAAGTGACAGACGGACGCCAAGTGAGTAGAAAAGATCACTTGGTCCTATTGATATTACCTAAAATCATAACTATAATGAATTATTGAATCAGATTAACCTTTATTCAATCGCTGAAGTGGATGAGATGTAGTTTTGAATCGTCCATTTTCTGTTTTGATATTTTTTTTAAATTTTACAAGATTCAACCTCTTTTTCGTGAATTATTATATAATATGAGATGTTACTTTAAATATATAACTTTTAAAGATAATTATATAGGCTATAACCTGGTACTATTAAGAGGTATTTCGAGGAGCCTTAAGAATGCGACAAACGAGATCCATGCTCTTTAATTATCGTCTTATCTGCCTCCTACATGGCATCTTTTATCGTTACCCGTTTACACCACATCTTCCTATATATACAAACCTTTCGTCTTTTCTTGTTACATTGCTGTTCTTCTTTTTCTTTCAATTCTTTTCTTTCCCTGTATCATATATATGTAAACACTAAAGTAAAGTCGCAAATAACAATGGAAGTAATTGGAATATTTTCTTAATGATTTTTTTCTTAGTTTAATTAAAATAGAACTAGGCATGTTCACAATTAATGCTTAGTCTAAGTTAATTGAAATTGAAAACAAAAAATACTTTACAAAATTAAATTAAGATTGAATACAAAATACACCTGGTTGAACATAATCACACTTTTCTTGAAGTTATATATAAACGTAGAGACAAATACTTAGAAATCTGAATGATGTTACAGAAAATCTACAAAAGAGTATTTTAGAATATTGTACTTATAAATGAACATATTTTGGATCGAAATGTTACAAACATATTGTTTTCATTTATCAACAAACCTGCGTAACAACCATTCTCGTCTTTCTTTTTTTCTTGCCACATTCTTGTTTACTTTCCCCTGTCACTAGCCAGTCCAGCTTCTCCCTGTATCAAATATGTAAATAACAAATTTAACAAATCACGTCACAAATTGCAATGAAAGTAATTTTGGAATATTCAATGAGGATCTGTCCCAATTTCCATTTTTCCACTGTTTAACTTATGATATACACTAAACATATATATGCTATCATCTGTATTTCACAAAATTGCTTAATATGTACAAAATATATTTTTTTGTTAAGTAATGACAAGTTCCAATTTCTTTCCAATAATAATGTGTCAAAATGTCAATTATGTCTGAGTCAACATGATTTTGAAATATAATTTTTATTCTGCACTTTAAGTTAAATTAAGGTCGTATGATGTGTTGTAAAACTATTCTTAAGACTAGGAGTCCATTGACATGGATTTAGGTAACTAAATGTCACCATGGACCTTCAAAATGAAACTGAACTATATTTCAATCTTTTAGTTATAAAAATAAATTAAATTATGTGGCAATTCTATAATAATTTATTGGTATGACAGTGCCTTTATATCATACCTCCAGCTTTATGTTATATAATTAACTCCTTCGTCATAATAGCAAATATCCTTTCATGCTTAAATTGATACATTCATATACTTAAATAGATGTATTGTTTTTCTTTATAGTATCAGAAACTCAGCAAATGTAATGAGTGTGTAATCTTTAAAGAAACCATCAGCAAGAAACTGACAAAGATCGATTTGGGAGAGCTGAAAGACAAGAGAAGAGCACACTTGCTTCTTCACAAGTAAGAATTTTATTCACTCTTAAAAAATATTTTTTTACTTTTCATTATTGATACAAGTACATCAACATTATTAGCCCAACTGACCTTGAGTGAACTTTTCCTTCTATAAAAATCTCTGCAACAATCTCCTTGGGTTAATAGTATACACAAATGTGGTCAATGACCATGCCTACAAACCGAAATTGCTAACATATTGTTAAAATAGAACATTGGGGGTTAATGCAAATTTGTCAGATTATCTTGAAAGCTGCTATTATTGAGGCAAATATGATGAGAGATGTTATGTTGTGATCTGCCAATTAATACAAAACCTTCAGTTGACTTGTTATTGAGTAATTAATCTTGGTGACATCTTCCGTTTTTATAAAAAAAAAGATATGGTATGATTGCCAATGATACAACTCCCCACAAGAGACCAAATGACACCGAAATTACCAACTTTAGGACACCAACTTCATTTAACAATGAGGTCTTTAGTTAGTTTAGTCACTACTGTGCAAAGAAATGTATTTTTCCTAACATCACTACACCTTGATGTTGGGCAATTATTCCATTTAGGATAACTCACCACTTCTAAAAAATGTGTTGGGTTTAGGTAAGCAAAGGTCATGGAATTAGCACAACTATTAGTTATTTGTGAGTGGTATGTTATATTTTGATTTTTTTTCCCCAGAATATGCAAGGAAAAATATTATAAACATATCAAGAAATCGAAAGAACATCCAAGCATGTATACATCAGTAATCATTGACAATATGGATCAGTCTAAAACCAATCTACCAAGGTTTCCATTACATTTCAAGGTAAATTTATTTTATAAGGACCAAGGTTCAGATTGCATTTATTTCCCCATAACATATTGTCTATAATACATGCAAAGCTTTTCAATATATATAGTTCATTTCATTAGATATTTTTCTAGGACATGACATACCTATTTATGTTTGAATTAACATTTTCTTAATACTTTTATCTAGTTATTGCTGATTTTATACACTCTCCGCCTAATTTGTTAAGGCATATTGAATCTTATTGTGACGTCAAGAAAAAAAAAAAAACGGTAACTTTAAATAAAATGACCTCATATTTGATATTTATTCAACAGCTTGACAGTGATGACGTGTGATACAAAAACATCACGAGATTTGTCGGATACCTAACTCTTGTTGGCATTTACTTTGATTTTTTTTAATATTTGAAGGAAAGGAACTCAACACATGTCATAATTTTATATCAATTACTTTATTTGGTCAGCAGATGAGTAACATGTGCACCCTCAGTTAAGTCAGATAACTACTTCCTGTTTGCCAATATTTTGAATTATGATTGCATTCTTCTTATTAAGTTATGAGCACATGTTTTTAAACCTTTTTTTTCAGAATGAAACAACTCTTGAAAAAATGCACCACCATGTTACAGGTGTTTTATGTCATGCATTAAAAAAGGCCTATACATTTACATGGACAGATCAGTTTTCATCTGATTGTAATATCACCTTGAATTGTTTGATGTCTGTGTTGGGTGATGTAGCAGCCGTAAGTATTAATTATCAAGTTTAAGGTAGCACAATACAAAGATTTTTTTACTTCCAATCACTAACCTTTGAAATGCTGTAACTTTCTTATGAATGCATAGAAAATAACAAAAGAGGTATATATAAATAGATAAAAGATAATTCTTTTAAATGAATGCAATATTTTTATTATGCAATCATTATGTAATCAATTATTATGCAATTAGTGGCAAAATGTGGATAAGTTCACTTGAATGAATTTAGCTCTATCATCTTTTTAACTATACAGAAAATTTTAACGAAATCTTAATCAACACATCATGGGCTTCAAAAGGGTGTCTCAGAATGTCTCTATGGTATTCCATTCTCTCATAAATCTCTAATTAGTGTAAACATCCTAACCACATAAAAGAAGATAATGTTTAATTAGGTGTAAAATTTGTTCTATACATTCTATCTGAAATCTGAGACACCCTTTTGTAGATAATGGCCATAAGAACAACATATAATAAAATCGACCCTCTAGGGATACCTATGAAGAAGCTAATTTCATTTGAAAGTGGAAATTTGGTGAAAAATATTTTAGACACAGTTAATATTATAATTGGTTACATAATTGTTGCATAATACTAACATTGCATTAATTTGAAAGAGTAATCTGTTAGCTATCCAAAACTACCACTTTTATAAATTTTCAAGCATTATTAAGAAAGTTACAGCATTTTAAAACTTGGGAGTTGGAGTTATAAAATCTTTGTATTGTGCTACCTTAAAGTGAAACAATTAACTTAAAGTTTTCAGGCGAGAGAATAACACATTTTCATTTATTTTGCAATTCATGCAACAACGATAAAGTGTATAGAAGCCACTTTTGGTCCATTAATTTTAAATATCAAAGATATGAAAGTTACAGTTGTGATATGACTGCCAATTAGAAAATATAACCAATGATTTCAAATGACACAGACACTG